>NC_058406.1:80811445-81122121 GCF_002201575.2 Neomonachus schauinslandi | reverse complement strand
CCCAGTCACCCCATCCCTCCCCCCCACCCCCCACTCCAGCAACCCTCAGTTTGTTTCCTGAGATCAAGAATTCCTCATATCAGTGAGGTCATATGATACATGTCTTTCTCTGTTTGACTTATTTCGCTCAGCATAATACCCTTTCTGGGTTGTTTTTGAGACTATATCAGGACCAGTGCATTGGTGAAAATTATTTCTTTGCATTCTCAACTATATTTAGAAGGGTTTAGTTTTATCCTTTTCTGAGAAGAAATTTCTACACAATTATTAAAAAAAAAAGCCCAACTCAGATATCTCTTTGTACAAACTGGATTAGCTTATAATTTCTCTAAGCAAGTATATTAGCTTGAAAGACAGTTTTGTTTTTTTTTTCCCTAGTCTTCTAAGCATCTCTGCACATACTGTATGTTCATGAAAACTTTTTCACCTCCTAGGAAGTAAACAGTTGCAGATCAACCTATTTTGCACCAGGAAATGTAAAATATGCTTTTTCTGAAAGCTGACTTAAATATTAAACTTTTTTATACTAGGTTATGATAATTTTATTTCTTTGAGAATTTCACCTTGGTTGTGTAATAGCATTCTTACTATCCTCTACCTCTATCATAATAATTAAAGAGACAGTCTGTGTCCCTACCTCCCAGGTGCTTGGAAATTGATATTATGAGTGCTTATGAATGTCCCCTTGAGGCATTGCTGACTGGGCCACTTTGAAGAAAAATCTCTTCATCAATAATGAAGCCCTGAGGGACACTTCTCAGGGGACCCACACAAAATTACATGTCAACTCCAGGCCTGATTTATACAGATGGCGCTCATGGATGGAGTACTGACTGCACCTCCCCTCCTCCGTATTTTATTACCCACCACTCTCTGCTGATCCTCCCCACTCCCCCCACCCCTTATACTTCTCTCTCCAAACTTCATCCCCTAATTTTCAACTTGTTTTACCTACCCACAGTTGACTCACCTAACTAGATCTTTTATTTAATCTTTGTGAAATCCTTTTGAATGATACTAAAAATTGACTATAGCAGCATGTTAAAAATTTAAAATGTTAGTATGTCTAATGTAAAAGCCATGTGAAAATCTTCAGCAAAGCAATAGAACAGAATGTGTATTCACTGTATGTTAATTAATGCAAGTATTCCAGGATAGGGGACAGGCCTGGAAATAGGTTTGCTCTACATGTTGGGTCCTTTGCTCTCTGACCTTGTGAAAATCATTCAACCACTGTAAAGAGTTTGCTGACTTCTCAATGAGTTTGCTATTGATCAGTCTTTTAAGGATGGTTTGTAATAAAATATGGCAATGGTGAAATTGTTTGAAATGTGACCTGCTGAGTGATCCTGTTAAGGAAATGCAGACATGGTGTTGTCATAGCTACTCTATTTTACATGCTAGGTAGGATTAAGTATACCATTTGTACCCATTATATGGAATTGGTATAGTTCCCTGATTTTTAAACTTTCTTCCTGCCTGCCTTCTTCCTTTTTCTTTTTCCATCAAATGACTGATTTTTTTAAATCTCTCCTGATCACATAGAAAAAGTCCAATCCTTCTATATACGGATGGAGTTCTGTGAGGTGATCTGCGATTCATAAACTGATATTTTGTATCTCTTGGATGATGTTGTCTTTAACTAGAAATTAGGATCAGAGATTCTCAAAAGGAATTGGGAGTCTCTTAGTGTTTCTCCAGTGTGTTTGTTGATTGATAACTGTCAGTGGAAGCCAGAGTATTGAATCCTTGGGTTTCTAGCCCATAGGGAATTTAGGTTACCTTTCTCTGACTCCTTGTACCATAGTGACCTCAGAGCTATGGGCACTTTCTTTCAGATATTCTTACCTGATAAATATTGGAGAGTAGTGCAGTAGAATGTTTGAAATCCTCATACTTCAAAGAAAGATATTCAGTTCTTCTCACAGATCCCTAAGGTTAAATAAACCATGACAGCTTTCACAGCAAGATGCTTTTTTTTGGGGGGGGGGGTTAACTTTTATAATTTTTTTTCATTCTTTGATTTAATTTTTAAAATTATTTTTCATGATCATTACAGGAAAAAACATGCCCAAAAAAAGTGAAAAGTAGACCCCAAACATACATAGTCACACGACCCAAAACAGCCCTGCTAAATGATTTAGTACTTTTCTTTCCTATGCATAAGGAGTTTTTTCCTAAACAGTTTAAATCATATTGAGTTTTATATTTGCTTTCTTCTCCAATCAGAACTATTTCCCCCAGTTCATACTAACTTTTTAAATAGTTTTAAATAGCACCATGAGATTCCATGGAGTGGAGATACCAAAATTTATTCAAGCCTCTCCTTTATGATCAGATATTTACTTTGTTTTAGTTATTTATAATAATGAATCAGTATTTTTTTTCTTAAGAAATTTTGCTTAAAATACATTGGAAAGGGTTGGCTTCATTGATATATAGTGCATTTCAGTTTGCCTTTTCCATCTACCTATATGACTCAAATGAATTGTCTTTTTTTTTTTAAAAAAAGTGTTTTTTAAAGGAAAAAGGGTCCATTATTGGGTGCAAAGACAGAAAGGACAAAATGTATTTGGAACCAATTACTCATTTGCCGCATCTCCCCCACCACATTCAAGGTTACAGAACACAGAGGCATCTAAATAGAGTTTCCTCTGATGTGGTTGTGAATTCATTTGGACTCAGTGCTTATTTGATGCTTCATTCTAGATCATGGCTTGACTGCCTGAATTTTCCTTATTTTTTCTGCCAGGGAGAACAGGAAGAGTAAAGTTGGGTTTCAGGTTGTTATTTTAAATGGATAAACCTCAGGTTTTTATCTTGAATGAATAAATATAACAACAACTGTAGATGTTCCAATGTTTGGCCAAATGGAAACTTTTATATTGTACCTGCCACCCTGGGCCCCTCCCTCTCCTCAAACCACTCTACCAGACCAGATTTTCAAAGCATTCTGTGTGTGTGTTCATGTGTATGTATGTATGCGTACGCAAAAGCATGTCTGTGTGTGTGTGTGTGTGTGTGTGTATGCTGTTTCTTTTTCTTTTCCTTATGGTACTCAAGAAGAGGAAGAAAGTGGTGATTGGCTTAATTTGCATTTGTTTGAGTATTGGTTAATTTGAACATTTTTTCCACATTTTAAAATAGTTTGGCTTTTCTTTTTTCTTTTTTTTTTTATTTTATTATGTTATGTTAATCACCATACATTACATCATTAGTTTTTGATGTAGTGTTCCATGATTCATTGTTTGCATATAACACCCAGTGGCTTTTCTTTTAAACAAATTAACAGGATTTTGGTGTAAGAGTAAAATAAAAGAGAAAAACAGAAATAAATACAAATAAGAAAAGTAGAAACATCTCTCAACAAAGTGACTTTAGAGGGAACACACTTCAACATAATAAAAGTCATGTATGAAAAACCCTCGGCTAACATCACAGTCGGTGGTGAAGAGCTTAAAGCTTTTCCTTTAAAATGAAGAACATGTCAAAGATGGTCCCCTCTTACCACTTTTATTTAACATAGTACTGGAAGTCCTACCTGCAGCAATCAGACCAAAAAAAGAAAAGGCACCAAATTGGTAAGTAAGAAGTAAAACTGTTATTATATACAGATGACATGATACTAAATATAGAAAGCCCTGAAGACTACACCAGAAAGCTCTTAGAATAAATTCATTCAATGAAGGTGCAGGATACAAAATTAATAGACAGAAATCTGTTATGTTTCAATATACTAATAATGAAGTAGCAGAAGGAGAAATTAAGAAAACAATCCCATAAAAAAGAATAAAATGCCTAGAATTAAATTTAACCAAGGAGATGAAGGATCTGCATTCTGAAAGCTATAAGACATTGATGAAAGAAATTGAAGATGGCACAAATAAATAGAAAGATAGACCATGCTCATGGCTTGGAAGAATTAATATTGTTAATATGTCTATATTACCCAAAGCAATCTACAGATTCAGTATAATCTCTATCAAGATACCAATAATATTTTTCACAGAACTAGAACAAATAATCACAAAATTTGTATGGAAGCACAAAAGATCCTGAAGCAATCTTGAGAAAAAAGAAAAATAAAGCTGGAGGTGTCATAATTCTAGATTTCAAGCTATATTACATAGCTATAGTAATCAAAACAGTATGGTACTGACATAAAAATAGACACATTGATCAAAGAAACAGAATAGAGAGCCCAGAAATAAATCCACATTTATATGGTCAATTAATCTATGACAAAAAGAGGCAAGAATACAAAATGGGGAAAAGATAGTCTCTCCAATAAATGGTATTGGGGAAACTGGACTCAACATGTAAACTGGACCACTTTCTATCACCATACAGAAAAATAAACAAAAAGGATTAAAGACCTAAATGTAGGGCCTGAAATCGTAAAGTTCTTTTTTTGGTAAAGATTTTATTTATTTATTTGAGAGAGAGGGTGCATAAGAGAGAGAGTGAGAGCGAGAGCAAGAGATAGAGAGAGAGCATGAGTGGGGAATAAGGGCAGAGGGAGAGGGAGAAGCAACCTTCCCTCTGAGCAGGGAGCCTGACGCAGGGGATCAGTCCCAGGACCCTGGGATCATGACCTGAGCTGAAGGCAGATGCTTAACTGACTGAGCCACCCAGGCACCCCCTAAAACCACAAAATTCTTAAAACATAGGCAGTAATCTCTTGGGTATTGGCCTTAGCAATATTTTCCTGGATCTGTCTCTTCAGGAAAAGGAAGCAAAAGTAAAAATAAGCAGTTGGGGACTACATTAAACTAAAAAAAGCTTTTGCACAGCAAAGGAAGCCATCAACAAAATGAGAAGGCAACCTACTAAATGGAAGAAGATATTTGCAAATGATATATTTGATAAGAGATTAATATCCAAAATATATAAAGAACTCATACAACTGAACACCAAAAATGCAAATAATCAATTTAAAAATGGGCAGGGGTGCCTGAATAGCTCAGTCGGTTGAGCATCCGATTCTTGATGTCAGCTCAGGTCATGATCTTGGGGTCCTGGGATTGAGCCCCAGGTCAGGCTCGTGCTTAGTAGGGAGTCTGTTTGAGGATTTTCTCCCTTTCCCTCTGCTCCTCCCCGTGCTTACACATGTACACACCTGCATGCGCTCTCTCTCTCTAAGGTAAATAAATCTTTAATAAAAATAAAAATGGGCAGGAGACCTGAATATTCATTTCCCCAAAGAAGACATACAAATGGCCAATAGGTACATGAAAAGATACTCAATATTACTAATCATCAGGGAAATGCAAATCAAAACCACAATGAACTATCAGAATACTAGAATAACTCACATCAGTCAGAATAACTAGTGTCAAAAAGACAAAAAATAAGTGTTGGTGAGAATGGGGAGAAAAGGGAATCCATGAGCACTGTTGGTGGGAGTGTAAATTGATGCAGCCTTAAAAAATTAAAAATAGAAATTCTGTGTGATCCATTAAGTCCATTTCTGATAATTTATCCAAAGAAAATGAAAACACTGACATGAAAAGATATATGCACCCCTATGTTCATTGCAGCATTAATTACAATAGCCAAGATACAGAAGCAATCCAAGTGTCTATCAACAGATGAATGGATCAAGAGGAAGTGGTATATATACACGCAATGGAATACCACTTAGCCATAAAAAAAAATAATTAAATCTTGCCATTTGCAACAACGTGGATCACTTAGAGGGCATTATGCTAAGTGAAATAAGTCAGACTGAAAAAGACAAATACCAGGTGATTTCACTTATATGTGGATTCAAGAAAACAAGACAAATGAACAAATAAAAACCAGAAATAGACCCATAAATACAGAGAGCAAACTAGTGGCTGCTGGAGCCAGGGGAATGGAGGATAAGCAAAATAGGTGAAGGGGATTAAGAGGTACAAACTTCCAGTTATAAAATCAATTAGTCATGAGGAGGAAAAAAGTACAGTATAGGGAATATAGTCAATAATATTGTAATAACTTTGAATGGTGACAAATGGTATATACACTTATGGTGAGCATTTCATAATGTACATAACTGTTGAATCACTACGTTGTACATCTGAAACTCATATGATACTGTAAGTCAATTATACTTCAATAATAAAGTACACACACATACAAAAGAAAAGTAGAAACATCACAGATTTTAAGAAAATTAGATGCTAATTATAAAATCACAACATAATCAATACTCTTTTGGAAACATATAATCCACTAAAACTAACTTCAAGTAAATTCAGAAAAGCAATGGACTAGTAGGCTTGGTCTATTATAGTATTTATTATAATGTAATATGTAATGGATCATTATTGTTTATTTTAATTAAAATGAGTGGTTCTTAACCAGATTAGTGGTTAAGAATGTAGACTCTGGAATTAAAGTGCTAATGTCCATTGTATCCTAGCTGTGCTAGTTTTTGACATTGGCAAATAACTTCAGCTTTCCATGTTGTAATTTCATCTGTCCAATGGGGACAGTGATAGTACCTATATCACAGGATTGTTGTATGGTTGAAGGAAATACTACATATTCATAATTTTTAATAGTGTCAACATAGAGCAAATACGTAATTAACATTAAATATTAAAATACTAATGTTGCTTGGTGAATTGGAGAGACCCCCAGCCCTAAGGCCTTGACCCAGGCTATCCCAAAGATGTCCCTGAAGGCTCTCAATCTCCTCATGAGAAAGAATTCAAGGACAAACATAACACTGAATGAGCGACACAAGAAGGGGAAGTATTAAGCAAAGGTACACTCTCAAGATGTGAGAATGAGCAATGGAATGAGAGAGGGCTGTGGGCCCTGGGATTTGGGTTTCTATCTTTTATTGATGATTAACAAGGGGGTGGAATATTCATTATTTGGGGTGGGGATTTCTTGGAAGCAGGGTTTAGCCTTTCCTACCTTATTTCACATGGCTTTCTGTTCTACTTTGTCAGCCATCTTGGGCCTGTCCACTTTGATCCAGCTTCTTGTGACTTTGTTTTGGAGTGCTGCCAGGATAGGCCTTTGACTTTCCCAATAGCTGGCCATGACTTCCTTTTTGTTGGCTTCCAGGCATCCTGTTAGAATCTAACTAATTGCCTCTAACATTAATAATGGCTAACAATTATCTTTTTGACTCCAATGACCTATCTCTTTGATAATCTGTCATTCTGATGTTTTAAACACAGAAATTTAGCTTTTTCTTTTATATATTAAAAAATATTTATTAATTTCTTACTGTATACTAGAAACTAGTCCAGATTTTGGAAACGTACCTGCAAACAAGACAGAAAAGATTTCTGCTCTCAGTAAAATTGCATTGCAGTACAAAAATAAAAGGCCGTAAAAATTTCAAAGTGTATGGTAATTTCAGATAGTATCATGAGCTTTGGTAAAAGTAAACCACAATACTATAATGCAGAATGACTGGTGGGGCCTCCTTTATTTGGGGTAGTCAGAGAAGGCCTCCTTGTGGCAGTGACATTTCAACTTAAACATGAAGTACCTGAAGGAGTCTGCCATGGCTTTTGAGGAACAAAGAAAGAAAAAGAGGTGGGATTGGACTTAATCTGAGGGGCAAAAAGAAATAGCAGGTGTATGAGATACAAGTGTTGTATTTAATGACATTAAGTTTTAAATCCCCATTAGATACCAAAGTAAAGATACTAAATAGGACACTGGAAATGAGTATCTGGAGGTTAGTAGAGAAATCATAGCTAGAGATGGAGAGTGGGGGAATATTGATGCAAAAATGATGTTTAAAGTCCTGGGGCTGAGTAAAATCACTTAGAGTCAGTGTAGCTAGACAAAGCCTTGGTGATTTAGGCATTTAGAAGAAGAAAAAGTAGCCAGCAGTCTGTGGTGTCACAGAATATTAGAAAGGAGGAAGGTGGTGGTACAATCAACTCTCTTTATTACTGTTGCGTGGGTAAGATGAGGGCATAAAAGTTTCCTTGTAATTTGGTAGCATGGAGAAATTGTGAATTTAGTAATAGCTATTGGAAAAAGAAGTCCAATTGGAATGGATTGAGACGGGAACGGGAGATAAGTGAAATAGTGACACTGGAAAACTCTGGGGTAAAGTTTTGCTCTACAGTGGAACACAGAAATTGGGAAGTAGCTGGAGGCGAAGAACAGAGCATGTACACATGCTAATGAAATGATCGATTGGAAAGAGACACCAGTGTTAAAGGACACAGAAGGGATAATTATCTGTATAAAGGGATTCTTTTGGTGAGGGGGAATAGGATTGATAAGTTTAAGCATGAAGAGTCAGTCAGATGAATGGCAGAGAGGTGCGATAGCGGGTGTTCCCATCTGATGGTTTTTAGTTTCTCAATAGGAGTGTGAGGCAAAGTCATTAACTGAGGGTAAGAAGAAAACGATATAAATTTGAAGAACAGATGAAAGTATGAATAAACTTTCTGGAAAGTGGGAGTATGAAAATAATAAGGAACAACAGTAGGATTATTAGGCAGTGTGTATTTTCCATTTGATATTTGTTAAGAATTTACTGTGAATGTGATTGTGGGTTCTTCCAGCCAGTTTTAACTGCTTGGATTCAGACAAAGAGTAGTTAATTGGGTTAAGATTTACCTGGGCAATAATGTTGGTGTGAGAGAGGGGCAGAGAATTAAGGGTGTCATGAAGAAGTCATAGTGGTAGATCATGGAATCTAATGTGAGGGAATTCAGGATAGTAGGGGAAAATGAATAGTGAGAATACCAGAGGTGGTGTGCTCAATGGGATGGTGGTCTCAATAAGGCCAAAGAGTTGTTGGAAAGCCTAAGAGTATGAAAGCAGAAGAGGTGGAGATTAGAGTGGTGTGTTTGAAATAAAGCTTTTGGAGATGGTGTGATAATTAGTAATAAAATGGTCAAGAACATAACCAAGGGGGATGGTGCCTGTGGTGATGTGGAAGGGAAAAACAATTATTGGTGGTGAGATGGTTGAGTAAGGGGCTGATGCTGGATGATCCAAATGACCGTTGAAACTAAGACTGCTGTAAAGAACAGTGGAGTGTGAAAGAGAACTTGATTTAAATTCTCACTATATTTGGACAGTGGTGAGTGACCAAGGAGTGGGTAGATGACAGGAGCACAGATATAAGAAGTAAAACACAGAGGAAAGATGATGTGAAGATACCTGAGGAAAGACGGCCATGTAATTACAGGCAGAGATTTGAGTAATGTATCTGCAAGCCAAGGAATGGTGGGGACTGCCAGCAAACACTGGAACCTTGAAGTGACAATGAAGGAGTCTCCCCTACAGGCTTCAGAGGGCATATGGCTCAGTTGACACCTTGATTTCATACTTGTATCTTCCAGAACTATAAGATAATAAATTCTTGTTGTTTTTTTTTAAAGATTTATTTGTTTATTTATTTGAGAGAGAAAGAGAGTGAGAGAGAGAGCGCAAGAGGGGGTAGGGTTAGATGGAGAACCAGACTCCCCCCCGAGCAGGGAGCCCGATGTGGGACTCGATCCCGGGACTCCGGGATCATGACCTGAGCCTAAGGCAGTTGCTTAACCAACTGAGCCACCCAGGCACCCAAATTCTTGTTGTTTTAAGGGCACCCAATTTACCGTAATTTTTTTTATGGCATCCCTACCAAGCAGATCAATACAGATTTGTTTAAAAGATTTAGTTATTTCTTTCAGAGAGCGAGACCATGGGGGGGGGAGGGTGGGGCAGAGAGAGAGGGGGAGACAAGCAGACTCCCCGCTGAGTGGGGAGGCCTACATGGGGCTTGATCCCAGGACCCTGAAGTCATGACCTGAACCGAAACCAAGAGTCAGACACTTAATCGACTCAGCCACCCAGGTGCCCTGCAAATAAATACAGATTTTGGTATGAAGTGCAAAGAAACTGGGATATTTGTGGAAGGAAGAAAGGGAAGGAGGGAAGATACTTTAGATGTAAGGGTAGTGAGGCTGGTGATATCTAACATTTGTAAGCGAAGAGATCTTCATTGCATTCAGATTCATAGTTTAAGAAAGTATTTAGGGTTAAATGTTGTATTTTAAAGTGTCCTAAATATGCTATTAAAGTCCTAGTTCTGCCACTTTTTAGCTTTGTGAACTAAAGCTAATTTCTCTGTCTATGAAATGGAGATCATGATACTTTTCCTATCTACCTCATAGTGCTTTGTTTAGAACAAATGAATTAAGAATAAATGCAAATGTAAGCTGGTATTATCATAAAGTTGTTTAACTTACAGATATGTACAGTCCTTGTATGAGAGGAAATGATGTTTATTATCAAATATGGCAAAGAACCACATAGGTAACTTTTAAAATCCACCTTAAAAATTAAATATATATTTTTTCTCCAAAGCTTAGGTTACCAACAAAATATACCTCCATTCAATTTTATAAGTAATTATTAAGTACTTGCTATGTCCTAGGCGCTACATTAAGTACACATGGGGACTAGCTAGAAAGATAAATGTGTCTCTCCTAAATGAGCTTATGATACCAGAATGGAAGATGAGGCAAATTCACAAATAACTATAAATCAAGATAGAAAGTAAAAAGTGCTTTGGGGTGATGGTTCAGAATTATGGTGTTAGAATTAAAGTCTGCATGTTATAAATTCACATTCATGCAACTTAATCATTTACTTTTACACTGTTATTTTGATGCTGTTTACTAAATGATAAGAAAGAAATTCATGTAACTTCTGTTGCAATCTCCTCCCACCTTCACTCTGATCTCCAGTAATTCAAGGACCAAAAAATGAGTTAGTGTCTATTTTTAGAGACAGGAGGTAGAGGGCTGCACTGGCTGAAATGGGTCAAGTGTAAGACAGGTGTAAGTATAGGAGCTGGTGGAGTTAGATTAAAGAGGGATGAATGTGGGTCTGTGCAGTTACAACATTTTTTTCCCCTGTTGCTTTACTTATGAACATGTTTTCAGCCTTACAAAGATGCATCAGTTTCAGAAATGTTGAAACCAAGGGCATAGAAAGGTTAAATGGTTTGATTAAAGTCAGTAGTGAATTGGAAACTAAAACCTGTGAATATGAGCTCAATTTTACATTGCTGTTTATTCAGACATTAAAATACATGATAAGAAAATGAGGAATCAAAGTATAGGAATGGGAAGTCCTTCAAATGTTACCTCATTTTTTGCCCCGCTGTAGGTATTCAGAAAATTTCTCAATAAGATATTTTATAATGGGTTCTTCAAGGAGTCCTTCACATGTGTAAATGAAGCAAGGTATGAATGGCTTCTAATCCACAAACCAGATGGTTGCAGGGGAGGGAGCTGATGAAATATCATCAATCACGTCTCAATATGATGTTAACTGACCAGTTTTGCCCTTTCCAAGGCTACTTTGATCTCTGACAGGACAGATTATTTGTTGGAGAAATTAGGAAAAAGAAATAGGCACAATGGACTAAAAGGCTGGAGTTGGTTTGGGGATTCTATATATAGATGTAGATATATGTCTATATCTCTCTATATATATTCTTTCTTTTTTTTAAATTATGTTATGTTAATCACCATACAATACATCGTTAGTTTTTGATGTAGTGTTCCGTGATTCATTGTTTGCGTATAACACCCAGTGCTCCATTCAGTACGTGCCCTCTTTAATACCCATCACCAGGCTAGCCCATCCCTCCCACCCCCTTCCCCTCTAGAACCCTCAGTTTGTTTCTCAGAGTCCATAGTCTCTCATGGTTCGTCTCCCCCTCCGATTCCCCCCCTTCATTTTTCCCTTCCTGCTATCTTCTTCTTCTTCTTTTTCTTTTTTAACATATAATGTATTATTTGCTTCAGAGGTACAGGTCTGTGTTTCAACAGTCTTACACAATTCACAGCGCACACCATAGCACATACCCTCCCCAATATCTATCACCCAGCCACCCCATCCCTCCCACCCCCCACCACTCCAGCAACCCTCAGTTTGTTTCCTGAGATTAAGAATTCCTCATATCAGTGAGGTCATATGATACATGTCTTTCTCTGATTGACTTATTTTGCTCAGCATACTATATATTCTTTCTGTAGTTCCTGTATATTTAGATATGTGTTATAAAACTTTGGTTCACTGGCTCCTAGACTGAAGGACATTTTTTTTTTTTTTTTTGCATTCTACTCTGTAACAATAATAATGTCACTGTCAAGACAATCAGTTCATATCTGAGGATCAAAAAATGTAATTAAAGGGTATATCTATGGCTAATTTATATTAGCTTAACCCTTGCCCCTTTTGGATCTTTAGTACTGTACAGTTTTAAATTAATTATGGTACATGGTGAATACTTACAGGTATACATTATGTAATCATAATTTACAGTACAATGTTCAACACAAAGCAGTTTGATTCTTGGTTAATCTGAAAATGAAATAAGAGAATCTATGTAATTATTTAATTTGATAGTTTTAAAATAGTATACCTGTATAAAAACTATGGATTAAAAATAAATATGGTATTTGATGTTTGATAACTCATTTTTTGAGTCAGTTTTTCTGGGGAAATTAAATTACATTAACTGGTTATAAAAATTCTTATGCTATTACTCAAGTTCTCACCAATGCCTTTTACTACCCATGGAAACTACTTTAGACTGACATGGAGTTTTGAGTTCCTTCCATTATTATTATTAAGGTGTTATTGCTGAAACATGATTACCTTACTGCCCAGTGAATCTTGTGGACAATCTCTGAATTATCCCATTGTTTTACTAATGGCATCTTTAAGTGTTATTTAATTTTTATCAGTACAATGAATACACACACAAAAAGCTTAAAAAATAAATTAGGGGCGCCTGGGTGGCTTGGTCGTTAAGCGTCTGCCTTCCACTCAGGTCATGATCCCAGGGTCCTGGGATTGAGCCCCACATCGGGCTCCCTGCTCAGCAGGAAGCCTGCTTCTCCCTCTCCCACTCCCCCTGCTTGTGTTCCCTTTCACGCTGTCTCTCTGTCAAATAAATAAATAAAATCTTAAAAAAAAAAATTAAGAAGAGCTTTTGAGGAAAAGCAGTGGCACCTTTTACTATTCTTACCAGTGACATACTGGTAAGCAACTAATTAGTAGGAGTGGGGGCAAGGGAGTGAAGAGTAGGGAAGCCTTGATTTGTAGTATTTGTTGATTACCATGGGGGAAATACCTCCTCTGTGGCAGATTTTAAGCCCTAAAAATGTGGAGTTTGGAAGAGGTGTTAACTATCAGTTTTCCAGGGCCCATTGGAGCTGGTCTAGCACACCATTGACTTCTCTGTACCCCTCCTCATCTTCTCCTAGCTCTTTTTTTAGAGGCAATACGTTTAGCTGTTTCTGTTTTTAATTCCCCCACTAGTATGATTCCAATTTGTATTTATCAGATTTTTGGATATTTTCCTTTTTGTGTTTGGCCATTTGCCTAGCAGTTTTGGAAAAGTACATTTTTTAGTATATGTGCTGCCGAAGCGAGCACGAAAAGTACATTTTTTAAAAGGCCACTTGAAGTTTACGATTTAAAACACTAGATATTTGGATCTCTGGGCTCCTCTACTATAATTTAAATGACCAAATAATGAATATGCTTAAAAATGAAAAACAATGAATTATAAGATAGTACCAAGAAAAGTTTTCCAAGGAATAATTTTAAAAGATATTGTGGATCCTAAACATATTGCTATGTTAATAATAGAATTAATTTAATAAACACAAGACATTTCCACAGCCTTGCCTGTGTTAGATATTGTTTTGCTACACTAATATATTTTGCCTGTTTCAAGATTCTGGTTGTAACAGAAGTTCTATTTGGAGTTGACTCACAAATTGTAAGAAACACCATTTAGATATTCTTTTTTAAAGTTATCAAATGCTTCCTGTATTTCCATAATGTGTATTTTTAGGATGGTTAAATTTCACTCAGATTAAGACTTTTTTTTTTTAGTCTTTCCAATAAAAATGTTATGTTCATTGTAATAAATTTTAAGGTAAAAGAAATCTAAGATACTACATTCTTTGTGATGTTGTTAAACAGATTGTACCTAGTTTTTTGAATTATTTCATTGTGATTCATAGTAAATACTGCAGATCTGTTAATCATCTAGCTTTTGCTTCCTTAAATGTTAGAGTGTAAATAGCACAAATGTTGTTCAAAATCAATCCTGTTATGTAATTATGTAGCAAACTTGTTAATTTCCATCACAGAAAGTCTTCCATTAAGTCAAATTATCTTCTATGCCAGCACAGTAACCTTAATTACAACCTAATATCTATCATCCTTGAGAAAAATGTTTATACTTTTGAACAAGTTTAAGTGCCAGCAAGGCTTATAGAAAGTATGGACCTATATAGTGATGGGAAGTGCCTTTTATCAAACACCTGGAAGTTATTACAGTTATTTAGATAGAAATAGGGAATAATAGCTGATTGTTTCCTAGTGGTATGCCTTATTTAAGGAAAGTCTTAAAAGGTAAATGGTTCTGTTTAGTATGCTCCTTTCACAAAACATTCTATGAATAAAATAATAAAGAAATCTCACTAGAAGCTGAATGCTACTAATTTGATGAAATTATTAATCATTGCACAGCAATGTAACTCTGCTTAAAATTTATTTTAAGTATGAATCTGTAAAATGACAGCTGAAGAGTAAGAAGCTTTGTATTGAAAGTGATGGTGATAATTTACTCATCTTGAGATGAAGAGTATTTCAATGCAATGGAAAACTTTTAATGCTTAAAGAATTATTTTAAATATAGGGATCATATAATCTTTCCTGTGGAAATAAAAGAAATCTAGCTTTATCCAGTAAATCTGAAACACTGAACTTCTGACCTATTATGCCTCTCTCTGGTCTTCATATTTATACTTCTCCTGGTTCTTGTTCCATTTCTACTTTTAGAGATGGTTTCCAATCAGAAGTAGGGTCAGAGGTGATGTGAAATAGTGGACAATTCAGAATATTTGGGAGCACCTTTGTAGTAATGTTTTGTATGAGGGCAGTGATGTAATGGAGTCAGGAGACTTTGTCCTGATCTTTACTGTCTTTTACTTGTGTTGTCCTTTCACTGTATGAGGTCCATCCGTAAAAGGCTCTAACATCCTAAGGAGGTGCAATTCAATTCATTGTGAGCATCCTTTATATTATGTCTCATACAAGGTACTGAAGATAACTGCGATGAGTCATAGACAGTCATTATACTCAATAAGCTGAAAGTCTAGTGGGGCAGATAGGCACATAGAGAGAAAATTTTAGACGGTGTGGATTTCATTTGGAATACATGTTCTAATACTATATGTAAAAACATTTTGTACATTTTAAGTGTCAAGCATATAATTTCTATTATAATGGAAGTAGTGTTACTTGGCATTTCTGAGTTGTAAACTGTATTTTTGGTACCAGAGCATCTGTGATTTCTTCACAATTAAGGAAAAATCTTAGCTTTTCGGATAACATGTCTGGACTTAATTCAAATCCAACAATTGAAAAGCACTGAAACAGGGTATATTTCACTGTCAGTTTTTTTAGTGTATATATCATTTGTAAATGACATCAATATTCAAGTGATGTGCCAAAAAGAATTGAACATTTTTTCCTGAGCTGGTTCTTTATTCCAACTTTTTATTTTCTGTGATTACCAATTATAGTCACCAGTGTTTCTTGTGATCACCAAATTGTTGACGAGGGAGGTACATTTATCTGTCTCTTCACAACCTATATTTATCGTCATCACATCCTGCTAGAGATTTCTTAACAATATTTCTAAGATTTGCTTATTTTTCTTCATTTAAACCAACAACACATAACCAATATGTATCAGGCAGTTTGTTAGATGCTGTGGCTAATAGATAGACGATAGATTTGTCTTTAAGGCTGACTCAATTCAGGTCTTGTTTACACTGTATCTCCCCAATGCAAAACTGATTTCAGTATTTACAATGAATATACAGCAGTCCTTGAGTTATATATATTAAAATAAATATGAAGCTATTATCATTGCTGCCCATGGAGGAAGTATAGAGTTGTGACTAAGTATAAAACCTGAAGTCAAAAAATGTGGGTTAGAATCTCTGTCACTTCTTCATCCTTCTCATGATTTTGTTTTGTCTGTATACTAGCAATAATAATACTAATGACATCATAGGATTATTGTGATGATCAACTTGAAAAACACTTAGACGAGTGTTTGGCATACTGGAAGCCCTTATTCGACATCAGCTATTATGAACAGGCATCCAGTGCAAGAACATTAGAAAAATGTGTCTAAATATTTTTGTTTTTTTTCAAATAAGAGACATTATACAATTTTGAGAAAAAGGAGTTAAACTGTCTTCTTTGAAATACGTATAAGGCTGAGAACAAATCCTGAAATTAAGTCAGAGAATATTGGTAGAGATGGGTATATCTTGAGAGCACAGAAGTGTGTTATCTAGTACACCTGGTAGAAGGGGTTTAACACAGCGTTTTTGGGAGTGTGGATTGAAGGGAGGGAGTTGTGTACTGGGGATAGTTATGGAAAGTTTCCAGAAAACAGTTTATAAAGGAACATCGGGTAAATTTTTATTCACATCATTGTGCCACATTGTAAAAAATTCATGTCAGTTAAAGTGGAGAAAGCTATTAGCAGTCAATCAATGGAGATTAAAATGCATCGTTTTTTTGTTTGTTTGTTTGTTTTCTACGCTGGCACAACAAAATTTCCATTGATCATTTTTTGAAATGAGTAATTTTTGGTTTAGGATTTTTGACATTTTGATGGATTTTAAGAAAAATACTAACTTATGCTGATGTGATTTCCCATTTGTCTTTTAAGTGCATAAGCCAAATGCTTTCATTTTGACATTTATATACACTCTGGCTCTGAATATTTTCCCTTGTTGATTGGACTATCAGTGCTTCCCACACCTAGTTGGCTACCAGAATCACCTTGGGCACTGTAAGAACCAGATTATGAGGCATTTAATAGAAAAAAAAAAATAATGGAATTGGCTTAAACAAGGCAATAATTTATTTCTTCTAATGTAAAGAAATCTAGAGATATGTGGTATGGGGCGTGTGGCACCTTTTTCTTGTCGACAGGTTTCTTTCTTTCCGTCCTGATATCCTCAAGTCCATCCCATTGTTCAAGTTGGAAGCCAGAGCTCCAAAGAAAGAAGTAAGGGAAAAAGAAAGGTGCATTACTCCCTTTAATGAGACTTCCATAAGACCTAGACTTCCAAATACATCTTACTGGCTTGCACTTAGTTGAATATAAAAGTGAGTGGAAATATCACTTTATTGCCATTTTGAGAACTTTTATATATTTTTTGTCAAGGTGCTTTACAAAGTTAAGTTGTGTCGGAAGGAGTGGCCATTAAAATATGGTATTCATGTCTCTACTTTCACTTCTGCTCAAGATGGAGTAATAGGGAATGGATTTACATTTTGTTTCTGGGGTCCCCAGGGCCACTTTCAGGCTCCTAACTCACTAGAAGTACTCAAAGAACTCATAAGTTTTTATATTCATGGTTACAGTTTATTGTGAGTAAAAGATAGAGTTAACAAAGAGAAAAGGCACAGGTCAAAATCTAGAAGAAACCAGGCACAAGCTTCTATGTATTCTCTCTTGATGGCATTATATGGGACATGCTTAATTCCTTCAGCAACAATGTGTGACAACATGGAGTATTCCAGCCAGGAAGGCTGACCTAAGCCTTCACATCCAGGGTTTTTATTGGGCATTAGTTTTATAGGTGTATAGTGCTACATGACTAACTTCAGTTTCTTGAGCTTTAGACCACCAGCGAAAAATCAGATGTTCATGTGATTAGACTTTCTAGTCAACTAGTATAGCATGATCCAAGGCCTCTGGCACACAAAAACACTTTTGTCAGACAGAATGTTCCCAGGAGTGGATCAAGGGCCACTTCTGAAATAGGAATGTGCAGGACTTGAGCAACTCAGGCCTATTGAATTAACCCTTTTCTGTATACATTTCTATCTGAAACAATGAAAAAGAAATGAAATATGTAAAACAATAGTTTTCAAGACATTAGCTATCAGATGACAAAACATAGTGGTCCCTAAGAGATGTAAAACAAATGAGGAAAGCCCCAATATTTCCCCAGCATTCTATCTTGAGTTTACAGGCTTCATCTCAGGAAATGGAACTCACATGGAACCTGGTGGACATCTTCAGTTGAAAGGACAGAGCTGAGAGTCTGGGGAGACCAAGGCAGCTAGAGTTTGTAGAACATAATAATAGGAGAGAGCTGCTCAGAGAGAGACCTGGAGATCTGCAAAAGTTTCCCCATAAATTTTCCAGAGTAATGATCAGCCCATGCATATGAGAAAGATGACCCAAAGTTAGGTAAAGAAAAATCTGAGATAACTAGAAGGAACACTGGTCTGGGAATAATGCCTGCTACCACCAGACTGGAAATCTTCATGATTCTCAGGACAGTGGGTTCTCAGAAGTTTCTTGACTCAGTAGTGGACAGTAATTAGCCCTAGACCAAATGCTGCTCAAGTACCACCTCACAAATCTTAAAGCAAAATTTGAAGAGATCGAACTGTTTCTATGTAACTCAACCATGTGTTAGACAAAACTCAAAAGTATTTATAGGAATACAAAAACATCCCCTACCCATGAAGGTGAAATCTATAATACTTGGCATCCAATTAAAGGTTAAATATGAAACCCATAATCTGGATAAAAATCAACAAACTGAACCAAATTCAAAACTCACAAAATTGACACAGATGTTAGAAGAGGACATTAACAGTTATGACTGTATTCTATATGTTCAAAAAATTAAATAGAGGCATAGAAGATAGAAGAGCCAAATTGACCTTTCAGAAATGGCAACTACAATGTCTTGATTAAGAATGCACTGGATAAGATTAAAAACCAGATTATATATTACAGAGGAAACATAGTGAACATGAAGACATAGCAATAGTAGCTATCCAAAATGAAACACACAGAGAAAAAAAAGAGTATCAGTGAGCTGTGGGACAACTTCAAGTGGCCCAAAATACATGTAAATGGAATCCCCCAAGGAGAGGAGAGGTAGAGGGGTGGGAAGACAGAAAACACATTTGAGAAATAAATCCATTTTACGTTCAAGAAGACCAATGAAGTCCAAGCAGAAGAAACATGAAGAAAACTACACCAAGGCACATCATAATCAAATAGCTCAAAGCCAGTGGTGAAGTGAAAATCTTCAGAACAAGAGGGGAAAAAAAGGCACACTAGGTATGAACAAAAATAAGGCAAAAACAAATTTCCTTTTGGAAACAATGCAAGTGAAAAGACAACAGAGTAACATATTTGAAGTACTAGAAAGAAAACAAAACAAAACAAAAACTCTCAACCTAGAATTCTATACCAGTGAAATTAGTGTTCAAAAACAAAGATGGGGGTACCTGGGTGTCTTAGTCGGTTAACTGCCCGACTCTTGATTTCCACTCAGGTCATGATCTGAGGGTGCTAAGATCAAGCCCTCTGTGGGGCTTGGTGCTCCGTACAGAGTCTGCTTAAGATTCTCTCCATCTCCCTCTGCCCCTTCCCACCTGCTCACACATGCTCTCTCAAAACAAAACAAAACAAAAAAACAAAGGTGAAAAAAGACTTTCAGAATTTTAAAGAAGTTATCAACAGCAGACCTGCGCTATAAGAAATGTTAAAGGTAGCCGTGTCCTTGAGACAGAAGGAAGATGATACCAGGTGGAAGTATGGATTTACACCAAGAATGCAAAACTGCAAAAATGGTAACTACATGGGTAAATATATGATTTTTACTTATTATTTAAATCTCATTAGAAGGTAATTGAGTATTTAAGTAATGAATACATATAGCATGTTTATAGCATATAAAAGTAAAATGCAACATGGATAAACCTTGAAACATTGTGCTAAATGAAAAAAATAAGTATGAAAGACCACATTTTGTGTTATTCTCTTTATATGACATGTCTGGAATAGGCATGTCCATAGCAGGAAAACTGACCCAATTAAATAATGGGAAAAGTACCCAAATAGACATTTCTCAAAAGAAGACATACAGATGGCCAGCAGGTATATGAAAATGTGCTCAACATCTCTAATCAGTGAGATGCAAATCAAAACCACAATGAGCTATCACTTCATATCCTAACTCCTGTTAGGCTAGCTATTATCAAAAAGACAGAAGAGAACAAATGGTGAACATGTGGAGAAAAGGGAACCTTTGCACACTGTTCGTGGTAACATAAATCGGTACAGCCATCATGAAAGTGTATGGAGGTTCCTAAAAAATTAAAAATGAAACTACCAAATGACCCAGAAATCCCAGTTCTAGGTATATTTCTAAAGGATAGAAATCAGTATCTGAAAAGATACGTGCACACCCATGTTCATTACAGCACTATTTATGATAGCCAAAATATAGAAATAACTCAAGAGTCTATCAATGGATGAATGGATAAAGAAAGGCACACACGTACACACACACACACACAGGAATATTTAGCCATAAAAAAGAAGAAAATGCTATCATCTCAGACAACATGGATGAATCTGGAGGACATTCTGCTAAGAGAAATAAGCCAGGCACAGAAAGACAAATAACTGAATGATATCACTTATACGTAGAATCCAGTGAAGTTGAACTCATGGAAGCCTAGAGTAGGATGGTGGTTTACAGGGGTTGGAGGTGGAGGAAATGGAGAGATGACGGTCAAAGAATATAAAGTTTCAGTTATACAGGGAGACTATGTACAACATGGTGACTATAGTTGGTAATACTATATTGTATAATTGAAATATATATACTTTTTATTTATCAATTATACCTCAATAAAGCTGGGAAAAGGGAATAGACAAACCTGTAGAGTCAGAAAGTAGATTAATGGTTGCCTGAAGCTGGGAGTTTGGGAGAGTGGGAAGTGACTGCAAATGGGTATGAATTTTGGGGGGCATTGATGAAATGCTCTAAGATGTATTATGATGATGGCACAACTCCAAATATACTAAAAGCCATTGAATTATACACTTTAAATGGGTATATTATGTGGTGAATTATATCTCAGTAAAGCTATTATAAAAATCACTTGAGGGGCACCTGGGTGGCTCAGTCAGTTAAGTGTCCAACTCTTGATTTCAGCTCAGGTCATGATCTCACCATTATGAGATTGAGCCCCACTTTGGGCTCTGCTCTGGGTGTGGAGCCTGCTTGGGATTTTCTCTCTCCCTCTCCCTCTGCCCCTCCATCTCTCTCTCTCTCTCTAATTAAAAAAAAAAATTACTTGAAAAAAAGGCAGTAAATATGAAAAAAAAGTAAAATGTATAACAACATAAGCACAAAGAGAAGTATTGGGCAGTGTGGTCATCATCAGAGACTTGGCAAGAGCATTTCCAGTTGTGATAGAAGCAGAGACTTACTTGGATTGAAGACCCAATGAGTAGCTAAACATTTCTTTTTGTCTCTCTTAGATTGGAAATACGCATGTGTTCCTCTGTGAAATGTTTATGC
Source organism: Neomonachus schauinslandi (assembly GCF_002201575.2). NCBI lineage: Eukaryota > Metazoa > Chordata > Mammalia > Carnivora > Phocidae > Neomonachus > Neomonachus schauinslandi. The sequence continues at coordinate 81,100,693 of NC_058406.1, read as the reverse complement.
CCTTTTCCTATTTATTAGCATTTTTTGTTTTCTTATTAATTTATGTAAGCCTTATATATATATTAAAGAGACTAAACCTTTGTCATATTTCTTTGATAAATTTGATTGATACAGTTCAGTGAGTGTTTGGAATAGGATTTCTGAATTAGGATGGGCAATCAAATGTTAATAATTTAAGTCCATTCCAATTCAAATTATACTAAATCCAGAAGACCCAGAGTAGATGCAAAGAATTAATTTTATTCAAAACCAGTTGATTTTATTCAAAAACCAGTTAATTTTATTCAAAAACCAGTTTAGGTCAGGTAGTATTTAATTATAAATGCAGATTAGAAGAGACATCATTTCTTTATAGCTTGCTTTAGGTTTAAATTTAAGTTATTTAAAGTGAGATATTGATACCCCTAAGTTGGAATTGCTAGTTCATGTTTGTTAAAGATTTGAAATATCTTGATCTGACTTCACACTGAATATTTTCCACTACCTAATACTACTACTTTTTAAATGGAGACCATTCTCTGTAGGCACTCAAAGGGCATTAATTAAGGATACAAGATATCACTTATTAATTAAGAGAACATAAGTGGCTTCAATAGTAATTACATACATGAATTTTATATTATTTTAAAAATATTTAATATACAAAGTTATGTCTAATAGAACTGATCTTATTTCAGATATAGATTTGATTTCTACTCCTTTTAAAAACTTTCCAGGGCGCCTGGGTGGCTCAGTTGGTTAAGTGACTGCCTTCGGCTCAGGTCATGATCCTGGAGTCCCAGGATCGAGTCCCGCATCGGGCTCCCTGCTCGGCAGGGAGTCTGCTTCTCCCTCTGACCCTCCCCCGTCTCATGCTCTCTCTATCTCATTCTCTCTCTCAAATAAATAAATAAAATCTTTAAAAAAAATAAAATTAAAAAAAAACTTTCCATTATACCAACAGTATTTCTACATATCATTAAAAATTCCCATAAGCATGATTTTTAGTAGGTCTATATATTAAGCTCTATACAGACTCTGTAGGTATAGGTATACTGTACCGTAGACAGACTGTAATTAACTTTTCTCTTTCTGCTAGGTATTTTCCAGCTTTTTATTGTTACAAATAACATCATATTTTCTCTTAATGGAGATTTCTTAAAGGATCTCCTTTTTATTTTGAAGATTATCGCATATACATTAAAAAAATAAATCTTTTAAGTTTAACCTTTCCTAGACTCACCTTCTGAGTTCACAGCACCTTGCAGTACTCTACGAACATACTCAAACCACTTTATTTTTATTTTGGCCTGTCTGCTGCCTCCAGTGGTCTGCAGCTTCTTTGTTGTAGGGACCATGTCTTTCTCATGTTGGAGGTGTCTGTGTTGCATAATAAAACCCAAAATTTTGTCCTGAGAACATTTGAAGAGTGGGTAACAACAAGTAATTAATTTGTTTTCTTGTCAGAACTTGTTGCTGACTTTATATTACCACAAATTTCAAGGTTCAGTTCAAAGTGTTTCACTGTTGCTTCAGCAAGTGAGGTGCATGATTAAACCTTTCAGTGAAAGTGAGGAAAACACTGACTTCCCATTTTGGAGAAGTTAATGATTATATGGCTTAAAATTTGTGTAACTGCTGACAAGTACTGAATGGTGTTCTCTTTGTCCTCTGCAATAGATTGAACACAAAGAAGAAAACAATTCTATTTGACTTGGCAGCATTAAAATCCTTCTGTTCTCCAGTGGAAGTTTCTTGCTGCTTTTTGGTATTACTGTTTTGCTAAGAAAATTTTTCCATTAACATTTTTTTTTTTGGCAAATTTTCACTAGTGAAGTTTGTTTGGTTTTGAGGATGGGGGCTATATAAAATATATTCTTACTTTTGAGGGTTTTAGTGACCATTTTGATGGGAGAGAAAATATATATTAATGATTACTTAATATCATATCCTTATGTATCAAATGAATGACAGTGACATTAGCATCTATAGAAATTCATGGATACAATCTAAATAGGGGGAAGGACAGTGCTTCTTTAATTTTAGAGGAAATAGTACTTAAAGAAAAGTTAGCATCTAAACTAACCTAAAGTGGGTGTATCCTATATACAGAGTGATGTGAGCAGAGATATGGATATAAGAGTATACATAGACTCAATAAACAACACATAGGTGAGGGGTGCCTGGTGGCTCAGTAGGTTAAGCACCAGAATCTTGATCTCAGCTCAGGTCTTGATCTCAGGATTGTGAGTTCAAGCCCTGTGTTGGGCTCCACGCTGGGTGTGGAGCCTACTTAAAAAACAACGGCAACAACAACAAAAAACATACACATAGGTGAGGTAGAGGTGTGTTAGAGTGGTAAGTGGGTATGAGACTGAATAGTTAGGTGATAGTTTTTATTGGTGTTGTGTATGTAATGGGGAGCCACTTAAGCTTTGTGTGTGTGCGTGTGTGTGCAATGCACACATACATTTATATGTGTGTATGGAGGCTGTCATATAAGAAAGAGATGAAAGCACAGACTTGAGGTGAATAGTTTATTTAGTAGAGTACTATTATATTATAACCCAAGCATTCTGCATAAGGATCTGCAGTAGACTGGAGAAATAGAAAATACAAAAGACAGGCCAGATTGACTAACATTGACTGGCATTATGTGGGTTTAAGGAACAAAAGAAGTAGTAGTTATGGATTGACACAGTATAAAGGCCATTTTACTAGAGAAGTGTTGGTATTGACAGGAGTCAAATGGAGTTAAAAAGTTGAGGGGGTAGACAATGCATTGTTTTTGGTGTTAAGAAATTGAGATAATGATAGAATATGTAAGTGGGTTATTTGGCATCCAGTGAAGTGGATGACTGTAGATCAAGGCAGAGATCTCAGGGTTTAGAATATAGATATAAAGCTCAGATGTAGAAAAGTAATCATTAGTAGAAGGCATATAGTAGAGGTACAGGAACCTTTCATTGTGGTGAAGGGGGGAAATGGAAATTACAAAAATAAAAATAGTGAATAGAAAGAGTGCTCTTAATGTCATGATGTCAGGGACCAAAGCAGATGAGTTTCTGGATAGAGGAGTGAATTAACAATATTGAATACTGTGCAGAAGGCATGGAGAGTTGAGAATTAAACTAAGACTTTTAGCATAATAACACAAGTGTTTTCACATGTTTCATTTTCTGGATTATAGTCCAACTTCCTAACTCACCATATACTCTTTGTTCCACCCTCTCCTACTCAAAAGAGAAAGTATGATAATCCTTCATACTAATAAATCCAAAAAATACATAGATCATTAAAAAAATCATTTTAGTTCTTATTTCTGATATAAACCACTTGCTAATGCATATATGTTTTCTTTTTGCTCTTACCCATATAAAGGGCAACTAGTCAATCCTTGATTTATTACATTTTTGTGAACCTTAAAATAACGGTGCTTGCTCAATTTAGCTAATTTTTTAAAAAAATTAAAACTCAATTGGCAAGATCCTATTTCCTTATTTCTTCTTAAGTTTTGTTTTCCAGCTTTTCTATTTGCTGATCACTATTGCTTTATCTTTGATATGCTGGTATACACTTAACCTCTCTTGAACTAAAATGACCCTTGGTCTTATAAATACAGATCTTTTGAAAACCAGTGTTGGGGCGCCTGGGTGGCTCAGTTGGTTAAGCGACTGCCTTCAGCTCAGGTCATGATCCTGGAGTCCCAGGATCGAGTCCCACATCGGACTCCCCGCTCGGCGGGGAGTCTGCTTCTCCCTCTGACCCTCCCCTCTCTCATGCTCTGTCTCATTCTTTCTCTCTCAAATAAATAAATAAAAAATCTTAAAAAAAAAAGAAAAGAAAACCAGTGTTATTTTATCCACAAAAGTTAATGGATTAAAAGTAAATCATAGTAGTTTTCATATTAATTAAAAAGACTCTCTAAGGCTGATTTTACTTTGAGACAATTTCTGTAAAGCAAGTTTTAGGATAAAATAACTATTCCTGAATGAAAAAAAGCATAAATTCTAGAATATGAACTTTCATAATTACCCAGTGAACTTGTGAATTTTTTTATGGTAATGTAATAATCCTTATCAGTTTTCTCCCTTCATAAATTATCTTGGATTTCTGTATGTAGATTCATATATGTATTTTCAGTTCTTGCCAACATAAGATGCTATTTTAGCATGGATTTTCATAGTTATGCCTTTTCCAAATATTGATTTTCATTTAAATATATAATGCATGGATATTTTGTAACATTATATTAGTTTATGATTACCAAAGTGAAATGTTTAAAGAAAATAGCTGTAGTACAGGTTCTTATCTTTTTTTTCTATTTTTGATAGCACTTGGTGTTTGCACATGATACTTGATTTTCAGTTTTTGTAATGAAAATATATGAAGAGTATATAAATTAGTATCTAAGTTATTAATGCTTTGCTACTCATGACTTAAAGAATAAAGGAGGATACATAATGGCTATTGTTAATTTCTTTAATACTGTTTTATTTTTAAAATTTAAGTAATGCCATATAATACTGCTTTTTTTTATTTTGAAGTTTCTTCCTTTTTTTTTTTTTGATTGAAATTAGTTGACATATAACATTACATTAATTTCAGGTCTACAACATAGTGATTCTACAAGTCTATATGTTATACTGTGCTCACCACAAGTGTAGCTCCCATCTTTCACCATACAACTCTATTGCAATACCATTGACTGTATTCCTTATGCTGTACCTTTCATCCCCATGACTTAGTTGTTCATAACTGGGTGCTTGTGTCTCCCACTCTCCTTCACCCATTTTACCTGTCTTCTTAATAAAATAAAGGTATAAACTCAATGTGGTACTGTTTGTAATCTTAAGATAAAGCTATCTTGTAAGTTAATGCCCAGTATTTACAGTATTTGCACAGATCCACAGAAAGTAGAAATTTTACCATGATGATTATGGACTAAATGTCTGTGTCTCCCTTAAAGTTTGTGTGTTGAGGTGCCTGGGTGGCTCAGTCCATTAAGCGTCTGCCTTTGGCTCAGGTGATTGCAGGGTCTTGGGATGGAGCCCTGAATAGAGCTCCCTGGTCATTGGGGAGCCTGCTTCTCTCTCTCCCTCTGCTGCTCCCCCTGCTTGTACTATCTCTAACTCTCTCTCTCTGCCAAATAAATAAAAAAATCTTAAGAGAAAAATTTTGTGTGTTGAAACCCTAACATTCAATCCATATTATTTGGAGATTGGGCCTTTGGGATATAATTAGGTTAGAGGGGGCCATGAGAGTGAGGCCCTCATGCTGGGATTAGTGCCTTTATAAGAAGACCCCAAGAGAGCTCTCTGTCTCTCTGTGCCCTGTGTGGACAAAGAGAGTAGGTGAATCTCTGTAAACCAAGAAGTGGTCTCTCACTAGTAACTGGATAGGTCAACACCTTCTTGGAACTCCCAGCCTCCAGAACTGTGAAAAAGAAATGTCTGTTGTTCAAGTTATTCAGTCTATGAGATTCTTTTTTTTTTTTTTTTTTTGGGGGGGGGGGGAAAGGGGAAAAACCCGGGGGGGGGGGGGGGGGGAGTCAGGAGGAGGGGTAGGAGGAGAGGGAGGGAGAGAGAGAGAATCTTAAGCAGTCTCCATGCCCAGCGAAGAGCTCCATCCCAGGACACTGAGATCATGACCTGAGCCAAAATTAAGAGTCTGACGCTTAACTATCTGAGCCACTCAGGCGCCCCTCCGTGAGATTCTTTTATAGCAGCCCAAGTGGACTAATACAGTGTCTAAGTCAGAATCAGTCACCACTTTTGGCATGCTCTGTTTTGTATTAGAAATTGTAAGATTAATATCAGATAAGTAATTGTTCCTGTGTTTGAGTTCTCAGTATTTCCTGAAAGACAATAAAAAGACATTTATTACAGTTGGAGAACACTGAGGTGCCTGGTATATGGTGTGTATTTTATAAGCAAAGGAGAGTCACATACTGGGCCTTGAAAACTAGACAACAACTTTATGTGGCTGACCTTCCCTTGTTGAGTAAAAGAGTGACATGATGAATGGGATGTTTTAAGATGTATAAACTATTTTATTTGTGTTAAATGTTTGTTCAGTAGAAATGAATCAGATTCCCCAGGCAAAAGGACTGTCATTCTGAAGGGGCTCATTCACTCATTCATTTCCAGTTGATGAGTTTTTTGATGTTTTATAAATTCATCACTTTTGGTCTGACCTTTCTCTGGAAGGAATTGTAATGTGAATTCACCTAAACATGTTGAGACCAAAGGTCCATGAATTATATACTGTTGTATGTATTATAAAATGATATCTCCATTTCTATTTATATGTAGTGGATTTTAAAAATCTATATTTGAATTTCATGACCCTTCCACACTGCCATTTAATTTGTGAAGAACATATTGCATTTTCAGGCAGTCTCCCTTTGAAATTGCAGGCTTAGGGCACAGATAAGTTCAGGACCAGTGATTTGGTTTCACCTGGATATAGCTCTGTTTTTTCTTACTATTTCATTTATGGTTAACTTTTCACCTGTTGCCTTCATTTTCATGATTCCCTTGTATATATTCAAAATTGGTAATATAAGAATATGAATATACATTGGGTGAATAGAGCCTAAAATCTAGTTCTGTCACATACTAACTGAAAACAGGTATTAAGCACTCACAGCATGCACCTTCTAGACAGTTTTATGTATCATCTTATTTATTTATATTTATTTATTTGCATACTTATTTATTATTTAAATTCAATTAGCCAACATATAGTACATCATTAGTTTTTGGTGTAGTGTTCAGTGATTCATTAATTGCATATAACACCCAGTGCTCATCACATCACGTGTCCTCCGTAGTGCCCGTCACCCAGTTACCCCATCCCCCTATGTATCGTCTTATTTAATCCTCAAAACAACCCTCTGAGGAAGGTACATTCCTAATCACCATTTTATTGAAGTAGAGGGATTGAGAGTTTAAATAACCAGCAAAAAGAGTAGAGCTAAGACCTAAGCCCAAATTTAAGTTCAGACATTATGCATATTGCTTAGTGAATACTTAATAAAATGAAAGTTGTAAGATTTAGAACTGTCATAAACTCCTTTCTTCATTGATTATTTATTAACCACGGTGACTTAGACATTGTGCATAAAGGGAAAATTGGCCTTTGTGCAGAGCTAGTAAAACGGAAAAAAAAAAAAAAAGAAAGAAACGGAAAGAAAAAAGAAAGTTATTTGGAAAGGTAGTCCAGCCTAAAGGAAAAGGAATCTATGGGGCGCCTGGGTGGCTCAGTCGTTAAGCGTCTGCCTTCCGCTCAGGTCATGATCCCAGGGTCCTGGGATTGAGCCTTGCATCGGGCTTCCTGCTCAGCAGGAAGCCTGCTTCTCTCTCTCCCACTGCCCCTGCTTGTGTTCCCTCTCTCCTGTCTCTCTATCAAATAAACAAATAAAATCTAAAAAAAAAAAAAAATCTAGAGGTTGGCCAAAGAATAGAAGTGCATTAAAAAATAAAAATAATAATTAAGAAAATCTGAGAGTCCCTGACCAGGACTGATTAGTATGGATTTCCAAGGTTTTCAGACTTCAGACTTATATCTTGAATGTGGGTATAGGATGCAAAATGAAGCTGCGTTCTCTCTACTTCTGCTTGTAAACCAGTAGGAGAGTGAATCGTTATTAGTTCTGAGCTTATCCAAGAACCAAAGGTGCCTTTGTAAATTCCTAAAGATACTTACTTAAACTCACACTACACTTTGACTAATGATGGACATTGGAAAGGGTGGGATAATTGGTTGAGATCAGGGCTTGTAAGCAAGAGGCTTTTAAGTGAGTAAGTAATGAAAAGTTCAGATCCTCACTGATCAACATTTGTTAGATTGTTGCCTGGATGAAGGAATAAATCCTGAACAAAAGCATCAATCAATAGATAATTCTGTTTTCCTTTTAGTTAAGAATGTTTATTGAAAAAAATGGCAGCACAATAAAATGTTTTATTGAAATGAAGATACTTATGTCCGGTTATGAAAAAGATGAGAAAAACATGACTTTTATTTTTATTTTTTAAATTTTTATCTGATGGAATGGGAAGTAGGAGACAACTTATAGAAGACTCAGAAAAAGCCATCAAAGACAAAATTTAAACAATCTAAGTAAGATAAAATCTAATTTACCAAGTTCAGCCTCTAAATCTAAAATGTCAGTGTGTGTGTAACATGTTAATGGCTCAGAATTATAGTAATGGCCAGGATTGAAGAGGAAACATTTGTTTATAATTTAAAATGCAAAGGGTGAGGGAAGCTTAATGATGCATTATGTTTAGATAACTGATATTGTGATATAAAACAAAGCCACATTTTTAGAAAGAGGACATTTTGGCCAAGTGGTTTCCTGCAATTGGAATTCAAGCTCTCAAATAATACTGCAGTTCCAATATTTTTAGGCTAATTCTTAATGCTTTTATTTGTGAAGTGAGGGCCTGCAATTGTAGTCAATATAGGCTCCTCTTTGTGCCCTCTCTGGGAGGAAAGAAAGACTCTCCTCAGATGCCGAATTTTAGTTTGTATGTTGTGGCATTCTTCCCAACACTTCCTAGAATAGTGTTGATAGACAACAGTGACAACACATAACCCTGATTTGATCTCACATGTAAATCTGTGTCTGGATCATATTCTATCATTTCTTAAACTAAATAGTATAGGGAAAATTTCTCAAATTCTGGTTTTTGTTTTTGTTTGTTTTGCTTCTAGAATCACCAGTACATTTATTGTGTTACTGAAAATGATTGGGAAAGCCAAAGACCAAATTCTTTGTAGGGGAGAAAATCCCCTCTATCAGAAACATGCCTTATATCTGAAAGGGTTAACAGGCCTCTTAAAGTTCTAAATTTATTGGGAGGGGGGACCCTGTGACCCTGTTAGGATCTGGCTTTGGTCATTTCTTAGGAAGAATGCAATTTAGAACTCTCCTATATTATTCTGCCAGCTATTTAGTTATTGATGATATTGACTTTTAGTTTTAAAATGTCTTGCTTTGGGAAATTGTTTTTAACAGCCCTCATCCACTTATATTTTGAATTTTTATGTTATATCACTTTTCATTTGGGATATTAAGTCAAATTCCTGGTAACCATTCTCCACAATCCAATTTATTTTTACCCAAGATCCATTGAATTCAACTCACTGCCTTTTTGTAAAAGGTTAACCCAATATTTCATGTTATGTTATACTTTCTACTTATGCTATGTAAAAGAAAAGTTGCTGTGATAAGCAGCCAATAAATTGCATTCATAATGTTTATTCTCAAAAATTACATTACTATGCTGACATAGATAAACATAATCATTTATCACAATATGGATTGTGAAGTAAAAGCTAAAATAAATGGAACCATCTTGACTGTTACCCAGTTGTTTTTTTTTTTTTCCTTTAAATGTTGGTCACAATATCTACCTTTAAAAAATGTCATCTTCTTATTCATCAGCTTGAATTAATGTATGAGATTAGTAATGGTTCAAGGTTGAATAATGACAAAAAGCACATTCATTTTATAATAAGAAAGTGTTTTCAACTTTTTGTATAAAAATGAGGTTATATTTTCTAATGTTGGCTCTTATTAATATGTTGTTTTGTCATTATTTCATCAGAAGGAATAAGCCATTTAAAACTAATAGCTCTATTTGATGTTTGTTGTCCAGAAAACCTAGACATTTAAATTGGTGGATTTTGAAGAAATCTCATGTCCATCATGTATAGGAATTGCTAAAAATAATCTTTATTTATATTGGGCTAATAAAGTAAGTCCCAGTGATGGTTATTAGAGTGAGTATAGTACACAGTGAAATCTGCTGAATGTAGAATTTAGTGATTATTTATTTATTTGATAACAGCTTTATCAAGGTATAATTCACATACCACACAGTTCACTCACACAAAGTATAGAATTCAAAAGCTGTTTGTGAATTCATAGAGTTATGCTGCCATCCCCACCCACCATCAATTTCATCACCCCAAAAGGAAACCATGTGTCTGTCCTTTGGCAATCACTCCATTTCCCCCTAATTCTTCCATCTCTGGCAAGCACAGTCTACTCTCTGTTTCTTTATATTTACCTACTCTAGACATTATATATAAATGAAATCATACCATATATGTTATTCTATAACTGGCTTCTCTCAGCATAGTTTACTATGTTCATCTATGTTGTTTGCGAATTTCCCAAATTTCTTTCTGTTATTGATATTTGATTCCATTCCATTATGGTTGGAGAACTACTTTGTATGGTTTTAAAAATTTATTGAGGCTTGTTTTATGGCCTAGCATATTGTCTGTCCTAGAGAACATTTTGTGTATACCTGAGAAGAATGTGCATTCTGCTGTTGTTGGGTAGAGTGTCTTACAGATAAAGTTTTGTGTGTGTGTGTGTTAAATCTGACACCTTGTTGTTCAACTGCCCACCTCTGTTGGTCTGTTGGTATTACACCCAGCTCTTGGTTTTCACTGATTGTTGGCTGATTACTCTATTATTATTTTTTTTTTTTTCAGTACTCTGGGCTATAAATTGCTCCACAGTGTAAGCCAATTAAATTTGGGCCCCTTTCAGGGGTAGTTTTTGAAGTGAGTCTTTGAGGTTTCTTGTGACCCTAGGGGAGCTGTTCTTAACTATTTCTTTCCGTGGTTCTCTCTGGTAAATAGTCTGCCTTATGATTTAGTTTATTGCTCTCATGAAGCTATCACCCTCCTCTTAATTGCCATCAAACTGTTGTTTTGGGAGTACCCATAGGCTTGAACTTACCCACATACTAATTCTAATAAAGTCAGTTCCTTTGCCGGGAGCTGTCTGTTCTTATGGCATGCCTCTCATTCTGTGAAAAATCTCTGAACCACAGCTACAGAGCTAGGGGTGGTTTAGTGGCCTGCTTCTTTTGGATGGACACTCCTGCTTTATGAGCAGGCAGTAGCTTCCAATCTCAGTTTGCTTCTCCTGGTATATTAAGTCCAAAGAGTGAGCAAGTTGAGATGAGGGTGATCAGGACCCCTGGGTAATTGGCATGCTGTTCTTCAGAGAGAGCCTCTGTTCTGTGAGTGGGGGCTGGGTGAAGCAAGGGAACTCCTAACTTCTCAGCTGCACTTTGTGGAGTTTAGTTGCTGCATAGAGGTTGGGGGTGTGTGTGAGTGGGAAGGGTGGGGGCTGAGAAATACTAATAGTCTGCCCTTCTCTGGGAAATACCACAACCTCAACTGGAAGCTAGGGGCAGATGGACCCTTGTGTTCTTGGCAGCATTCCCCTGAGGTGGAATTTCTGTCATGCTGAGCTGGGAACATGGCGGGTTGGGGGTGGGCAGGCCATCCTTCAAATGCCACAGACCTTCACTCTTCTTACCAAGTTTTAGTAGATTTTTCTTGAATAACTGTTTCTTCAATTGCTGTTTAACTTTAGCATGATTTCTAGAGATTTTAAAGGGTTCTTATTTTTACTAATTTTTTTTTTAAAGATTTTATTTATTTATTTGAGACAGAGAGAATGAGAGACAGCATGAGAGGGAGGAGGGTCAGAGGGAGAAGCAGACTCCCCGCAGAGCAGGGAGCCCGATGCGGGACTCGATCCCGGGACTCCAGGATCATGACCTGAGCCGAAGGCAGTCGCTTAACCAACTGAGCCACCCAGGCGCCCATTATTTTTACTAATTTTTATCAGAATGTTTGTTTTGCTGGGGAATTGATCTGCAGAGGTCTTCATGCCACCATTCTAGAAGACCTCTAGTGGTTTTCTTTTAAATGCTTGCTTAAGACAGGACTTTTAGATTAATTCTTTATTGAGTTATTCAGGTGCCATTTAATGTTTTTGCACATGTGTTTAAAAAGGTTTTCTCTTCTACCTTTATGCCTCACAAAGTCACAGTAAAATATAGACTCTATTTTTGGGTGAATTTGAATATAAGCTTAGAATTGAGTTCTGAGTCAATCCCTTCTGCATATTAATTGTGAGATCGCAAGTGGGTGGGTTACCTAAACACCTTGAATTTATTTGCTCATCCAAAATTTTTATTTAATAGTAGCTGTTATTAAATTAGGTAGTGCATGTGAAAGCAGTTTGTAAATTCTAAAAATTTAAAATGGACAGTATTGCATCTTTTCTGATTTCATTCTCATCTAAATGCTATGTATAAAATTTATCTTAAAGAGTCTTTGGTATAGTTTATGTGATTTTTAAATTTTTCATATTATAGTCAATATTCTTATGAAATCAACAAGTATATTGCCTAGTAAATGATTATTTTAGATAAGCTTATTGTGGAATTACAATAGCAGGAGGAGAAAACAACATTTTTAGTATATGTCTTTGGGGTGTGTGGGGTAATCTTAAAATAAAGTTTTGATTTTTTTAAATGCCAATATATATGATTATACATTGTTTATGCTATTTTCAGAGTATCCTGGCTTTAAATCCTCGAACACAAACTCATGCAGCGCTGCATTCCACTTCGGCCAAGAAAGTAGACAAGAAACACTGGAAAAGAAATACTGATAAAAACTGCATTGTAAGTACCAGTGATAGATGATTTCACACTGAAAATGATCACATCTTACATATTATAAGACAAGATTTTACATATACTTTGAAATACAATTAAATGTGTGTAAAGTACAGCTATAATTTTTTCATATTTTAAATATTTTATATTTGAATAATCTCAAAAGTGTCTAATTTTATTCCTTAAAAATCTATTGAAACATTTAAAAAAATATGTAGATTTAGTGTGGTGCCAAAATTTATTTTCTTAAAAATCTATAAAATTTCTCTTTAAATTGTTTTGTAAAATGAAAAACAAAAGAAACAATGTGTTGGCGAGGATTGGAGAAAAAGGAACCCTTGTGCACTGTTGGTAGGAATGCAAACTGGTGCAACCACCATGGAAGAAAGTATGGAGGTTCCTCAAACAATGAATAATAGAATTGTAGATCTAGTAACTCCACTACTGGGTATTTACCCAAAGAATATGAAAATTCTAATTTGAAAAGGTATATACATGCCTATGTTTACTGCAGCATTATTTACAATAGCCAAACTATGGAGGAAGCCCAAGTGTCCCTTTATAGATGAATAGATAAAGAGGATGTGGTATATATAAATAATGGAATATTTATTATTCAGCCATCAAAAAGAATGAAATCTTGCCATTTGCAACAACATGATTAGAGCTAGAGAGTATAATGCCAAGCAAAATAAGTCAGTCGGAGAAAGACAAATGCCATGCGATCTCACTCATATGTGGAATTTAAGAAACAAAACAAATGAGCAAAGGAATAAAGGGCAAACCAAGAAATAGATTCTTAACTATCAAAAACAAACTGATGGTTACTAGAGGGGAAGTGGGGGGTAGGCATAATAGGTGATGGGGATTAAAGAGTGCACTTGTCATGATGAAAAAGATTAAATTCAATTAAAGCCTTTAAAAAATGTTTTGTATAATGACACAAGGACATTCTGTGTCCTTATTATAGATTCTGTTTCCATATTATAGATATAATTCAACTGAAGAAGAGTATGTTGGTATATACAAGCTGTTGTAAGATAATGCTTTTGGGGAATATATGTACAGTATTTGGGGAACACTGTGAGCATTTAATATATCCAAGTGAGGTACAGGAGCAAAAATGTCTGGGATTACTGATTGCTGAAATGTTATTTAACTGATTCTATGAGGTTAACGCTGGCACTTTGAGGACATAAATGGGGATTAAGTACAACCTCAAAGGCAATGTTTAAAATACCATTTTAGGGGTTATACATTTTTAAATTAGGAAAGCAAATTCCTTTTTACCCAATTTCTCAAAATTAATTTCCCCAAAAGTAATTTTCTCAAATCAGTTAGTGAAACAATGAATAGTATTAGTTTATTTGCATTGGCTTTTTGGTACTTTGCTTATACTGTCTAAGGTAATGATTTTAGTTTATTTTTATGTACTTCCTTCTTCCTTACATATTAACTCTTTGTTGATGGAATTGAAGTATGTGTACAGGTGTGTCTGTATTCATGTGATTTTTTAAAATTTTCTTGTCACTGAGCACTCAGCAAAGTTTTTTAAATGAAAAAAAAAAGGAAATAAAAATACAAAGAGGGGTGCCTGGGTGGCTCAGTCGTTAAGCGTCTGCCTTCGGCTCAGGTCATGATCCCAGGGTCCTGGGATTGAGCCCCACATGGGGCTCCCTGCTCCGCGGGAAGCCTGCTTCTCCCTCTCCCACTCCCCCTGCTTGTTTCCTCTCTTGCTGTGTCTCTCTGTCAAATAAATAAAATCTTTAAAAATAAATACAAACAAACAGTGTGACTTGAGATGATAACACATAATAGCAAACCTGGATTTGGAGTTCACTTTTCCTTGTACCATTTGGGTGAGTTTTGCTTTCCACTATGAGGTCAAAGGAGACTAGTGTGATCCAAATTAGATCATTAGATCAAATAATAGACTGACTCTAAGGCATGATCTTATATTATGAAGTGAATAAAGAAATAATGTAAATTTCAAATTTAGAAAGCCCTCAAAGATTATTAAGTCTAAATCATTTTAAAGGTATGAGAACCTGATCCAGAAAAATTATATGACTTCTTCTCTAAGGTCTCATTTATGTATTATTAAACTATTTATGGTGAGGTTTTATTGAGAAAGAGAGGCTTTCTCTGTTACCATTTTTACTGTTTTTATTTTCTGAAAGTTAGCATTTTATTCCAAAATGTTAAGCTGTACACTGTCTAATTTTACCATATATGTATATGTGTGTGTGTGTGTGTGTATAAACGATGGGCAAAGATGTAGTGAGATGGGTTTTCTCCATTAAGTATATATTGGCACAAATTCTGAGAAAAGCAGTTTGACAGTATATCTGACAATATTCATTAACACCTGTGTTAGTTTGCTAGGGCTGCCATAATAAACTACCATTAACTGGGTGGCCTAAAGAACAGAAATTATCAATGTTCTGGAGGCTAGAAATCTGAGATTAAGGTATCAATAGGGTTGTTTTCTTCTGAGGCTTCTCTACTGCTTTTTCCTTGTGTCTTTATATGGTCTTTTCTGCTCTATGTGCCTGTGTCCAAATTTCCTCTAATAATGACACTAATCATACTAGATTAGAGTCTCCCTTAATGACCTCATTTTAATTCAATTACCTCTGTAAAGACTGTCTTCAAATACAGTTACATTCTGAGATGTACTGGAGGTTAGGACTCCAACATATGAATTTGTGGGGGATATAATTCAGTCCATAATAGTATCTTTAAATTATCAAACATTTATACCCAATAATTCATCTTCTACCAAACTATCCTAAACAAAGAATTAGGAATGTAGGTAAAGAATTAAGTAGAAAGAAACTTATCCCCACATTATTTATTTGGTAGAGAAAAATGTGGGGAAAACCCACTGAATTGCAACCATTGAGTTGTGGTTAAATAAATTAGGGCAGATCCATTCAGTGGTAAATTGTGCAACCATGGAAATTATTTTTAAAATAATTAATAATCTGGAAAAATACAGTCTATGTTACAAGGAAAACGCATGAAACATTATATTTAAGAATGATTGTGTGCAGTTACACAAACACACACACCCCAAGACACATCGAAAAAGAAAATATAATGGAGTGTTAATTGTGACTAGCTTTGTTTTGTTAGCACCTTTGTATATTTCAAGTTTTCTATGATAAGCAAGTATTAGTGGAAAATGAAAGGTAAATCATCTTAATTTATAAGATTAGATTTATTGCTCTGGATGCATACCATTTTGAAATTTTATTTGACACACTTGTATTAAGAGAGAGTAGTGAAATTCATACCGAAAGTGGAAATATGGAGCTAAGGTTGAAAGTTACTCTCAGTGCAGTTAAAGAATGTGGTTCCTTTCCTTTTCATTATTATGCTCTTTGTGTTTGCATGAAGAATTGATTAAAAGTATAACCAAGAGATATGATTTATTTTTTAATTTGTAAATTTTCATACTTGTGTTTTATAATCACTCATCAAAATTTAAAAGCCTTATATGTACATAAAGCAAACATAAGACTTTGAAAGGTAGAAAGAAGGCCAACTAGCTAGAGAAATACAACCTAAAGAATGAAACAGTAGTGAGTTCCCTGGGGTTTATTTTTTCTGCATTTATCCCAGTCTTCGCAGGGTGGCGGCGGGGTGGGAGCGGTCAGCTGGCTCAGTCAGTAGAGCATGTGACTCTTGATCTTGGGGTCAGTAATTCAAGCCCCACCCTGGGTGCAGAGCTTACTTAGATTAATTAATTAAATTAAAAAATAAAAATAAATAAAAAAACATGTTTTGGGAAAAAAAAATGGAATTAATAAAATAGATAAATAAAATGAATATCCCAGTCTTAGAGCTAAAGAAATTGGAGAACTGGAAATGCTAGGTCCCAACTGGAAATGCTAAGTCCCAAAATGCTAAGTCTGTTCTCTCTAGCTAAAATAGCAGGGAAGGACCAGCCTAGCAAGACAAAAAACCTTCAGATAGTAACTACTCTAGCCAAACACAACAAGAAAAACTGTGACCCCAACCCATGTCTATTCCATAAAGGCTGGGTAGGAAGCCTAGACTTCTGCTCTGTGATGAGATAATGAGATGCCCAAACACCTCTGCTGGGTGAAAGAATAGAGAGCCAATATTTTCATCCCCATTAGCTAGCTGGTAACCGAGTGGGCCCACATCCCCACTTACCCTCTGTGATGTCAGTGGAGAGACCACTGGACTTCTGCTACCATCCAGAGGAAGAGAAGAAAGAGGGCAGGGCTGAAAAATACTCAAAAAGGAAATAATGGCTAAAACCTTTCCAAATTTGGCAAGAAACGTAAACCTATAGATTCAAAAACCTGAGTGACACCCGAAGAAATCCACAGCAAGATATGTCATAATTAAACTTCTGAAAACTAAAGACGAAGACAATATTCTGAAGGATGCCAGCCCCCTTGCTTCAAGGCAGGGGCAACTCTTGTGGGCTGTTAAATTCATGAGCCTTGCCCTATTGTTCTTTCTATGACTAGACAGTACTACTGACTGCATCCTTGCTCTGCAAGTCTCCCTGCTTCCTACCCTGCTTTACTTCCTTGTACTTTTCCTGAATAGCACTTATTCCGTAAATCACCTGCACACAAATCCCTGTCTCAAATTTTGCTTTTAGGGAAAATCAATTTAAATTGCTAAACAAAGAGTCAAATCGTGGGGCCTTATGAGCAGCACTTGATACAGAAATTTGCTCTCTCCTTCCTAAAATATTTTCTTTCTCTTCGCTTGCAGGACATCAGACTCCCTTATTAGCATCTTCTTGGCTTCTTTGTTCATCTTCTCACCCCTAAATATTAGAGTGCCCGGGGCTTAGATCATTCTCTCTCTGAGGCTCATTATGTTGGTGATCTCATTTTTTCTCCTCACTTTAAATGCTGTCTATATCCAGAATCTTATCACCTCTCACCACCTTCACCACTACCAACCTTTCTAATCTCTCATCTGTCTCAATAGCCTTGAGACAGTTTCCATGCTTATGCCTTTCCTAGTAGAATCTCATCTTAATACACATGAGAAATCCTTTTAAAATTCCCATGCTTAGAATCTTTCAGTGGTTTTTCAGCTCACTTGGAGTTTGCACAATTTCATTTGTACAGTTGTCACCTTAGCAAGGCCTTCTCCGGCCACTCTATTTAGAACTCTAAGACTGCCCCACTCTGAGCTCTCTTTAGACTGCTGTGCTTAATTTTTCTTCTAGCGCTTATCACTGATATACTCTTTTTTTCACTCACTAATTTATTTTTTATCTTTTTCCACTGGAATATAAAGTCCAAGAGGGCAGTGATTTTTGTGTTTTGTTCATTGTGTGTTCTGTTTCATAAGCTGTGTTCCCAGCTTCTAGAACAGTTGGTGCTCACTAAATATCTGTCGAATGAATGCATGAATGAATATGACCCTTCTTTTATGTATTCTTTATACACTAGACATAAGGATTACATATTTTCTTGTATAGTGCTATACAGTTTCCAGAGTACCTTTGCATATTACATTTGGTTTTTACAATGATGTAAATAGACAACTCAGATTTGTCTCCTTGTTTTATGGATGAGGACTATGCTGAAAATGTTCAATGATTTACTTAAGCTTATTGAAATCACTTAGTGTTGCAGCCAGATCTAGAATTCAGGTCATCTGGATCCAGTGCATCTTTTTCAGGATATCACCTGGCTTCCTTAGGAAAGGCAAGTAAGAGTATTAGAAAATAGAATCATCAAACTAAGAAAAATATGGATTGCAGTGGTTGTCATATTTTTTTTACCAGTAATCTTATATAATTTCTGAAGATAGCCAAAGAGATCATTTTTAGCTGACTTCCTGACCACTACATACAAAGGTTTTTTATTTATGCTTATTTTGTTTCATTTTCTAACTATTTTGCTTTGGCTTTATAATTTTGTTTTGATTTAGTTCAGATAATCATTGACTTATCACTCTTTGCATAGGTGCATCAGGGTTGTGGGTTGGGTTTCTTTGAATTCCCAGGAAAGAAGTTTTTCTTGAGCCATCATATAGTCTTCTGTTCCTATCTGCCTTTCTTTTTAAGAAGTCCATTTTGGTCCTGAAAACAACTATATTTCAGGCACTGTACTGAGTGCCACTCAGAGATGAATAAATCACAAATTATAGTCTAAAATTGTCTATTAAAATAGATACAGGTTTAGTTTTAATAAACAAAAATTTATAGGCTTCTTAGAAGATAGGTATCTGTTTGACCTGTAAAAGAGTTAGACAAATGGAAATTCTGAATTTTTTTTTTTTTTTTTACCCAGGAATTTCTTTCCTTGGCAGTTTGATACCATTCTAGTACTAATTGGAAATTCTGAATTCAGTAGGGGATTTAAACTGGCAAATGTGTTTATACTGGTTAATGAAGCACGAAGCAGTTATTTCCAGTATCTTTTAAGCAGGTGTTCCATAACTGCTGTTTATTTTTGCCATTTTTGAAAATGTTGAACTGTCCTAATTGCATAAATATTTTGCACTCATTTTCCGTTAGTAATTTTTGAAGACCAGAAAATGTTACAAATCAGAAAACTGGGCAAAAATAAAAAGGGAATGCAGTTTAAGACAGCCAGTTATTAGACATCCTGTCCAGGATTCCACTATTGCATGGTGGAACCAGAGGTTGTACTCATGCAATCTGGCACCAGAACTTAAGTAAAATTGTTTGAGTAAGTAAATAAAAATAAATCATTGAGTTTTTTTTTTTTTTCATTCTAGGAAATGACTGCAGTAATATATAGGTTTTCATAAATTGTTACTGTTTTCCTGTGTGAGGTTCACAATCTTAGTCACTATTTTTGTTTGTTTTGTATTTATTGCCTTTTTATAATGGGCCAGCCATTGTGTCACTTATCACAGTAGATTGAAGATGAATTTGATTGACATAGACCTTGCCAAGAAGTTCTCACATTCTTTTTGAAATATCAATAAGTAACAATAGTACTCTTTCAAAGGAAGTGCCATGAAGGAGTTTTAATTATCACCGTGATTCAGTCAAATTTGCCTTTGGCTGAATTCATCTAACTTTCATAGTAGAAGATGGATTTAACAAGGAAGATGGGAGGCAAGATTCATACTGGTGTAGAAGGCTAGAAGACAAAAGAAGGCGGGGCAGTGGGTATGTAGGAGAGAGGATAAGCTTGAATATATTTAGGAGGTGTTTCAGTCTGCGTGGGCAAAAATATCAGACTGGTGGCTTAAACAACAAACATTTATGTCTCACACTTCTGTAGGCTGGGAGATCCAACATCAGGGCACTGGCAGATTTGGTATCTGGTGAGGACCTGCTTCCAGGTTCATAGATGGCTGTTTTCTTGCTGTGTTCTCACATGGCAGAAGGGATGAGAGAGCTTTCTGGGGTCCCTCTAAGGGGACTAATGCCATTCATGAGGTCTCCACCTTCATGACCTAATCACACTCTCATAGGCCCCATTTCATAATATCATCACACTGGGGGTTAGAATTTCAATATATGAATTTTGGTGGGGTGGACACAAACCTTCAGTCCATAACAGGTGGTAAAATAAATATGACTTATGAGTTTACTTTATGTGTGCATTTAGTTGTTTATAAGATAAATTGAGAGAGAAATAGTGAGTTCAGTTTGTGATCTTTTGTTTCTTGTACCTGTGGGATATCCCATGTGGTAGCTCAGTAAAAGAGTCAGGAATGGAGATGAAGAGTTTTGAGTCATTAGAGTATATATAGGTATAAAAGCCTGCGCAGAGTTACCCAGGAAAAATGTGGAGAGTACAAAATGTAAGGGGCACCAAAAGACTTTGTAAGCAAGATAAATAATACAAAAATATATAAAACATGTATATAGGAGCATACCTCTTTCCTTTTGCCTCAGGCTCCAGGGTGGCTTAGCATAATGTTGAAAAACACTCTGGCAAGGGCAGCAGAGACGAGAATTAGTTAAGAAGCACTGTGTGGGTTGAGATGAGAGCCATGAAAGAATAGTGAGAGAGTTCCTACAAGGAAGGATAGGTCAATGTGTTTTCCCTCTAATACATGATTTCCAAATGTGGTTATTTTTTTATACTTTGGAAATTATCCTTATGATTTACTTTGTGTGCTGGGGTCCATTTTTTCCTTCTCAAGCTTACATGACTAGTAACGAACAAAATCTACATAGCTAATAAAGTTATCACTCAACCTCATTTAGAAAGGGAAGGTGGAATCATTGCTTCAATAACCAGCTACCTGGCTTGGTTAAATGTGACATAGAATGCAGGTCCCAATGTTGATACATAGCAAATTCACAATATGAATTCCTTTTTTTAAACTCTGAAGTTAAATGAGTTTTTGACCAGATTCACAGTAAGAAAGCAATCTCTGTTCTGCCCTCACCTCTTCTTATGCCATATTTTAAAACAACTTCTCAAGCTTGACTTTGTTTTCCTGATTGCTGACAATAGCATTCTTCCAAAAATAGACTCAGTGCCTGAAGGAGTTTCTGAAATAAAAGAAAAGAAAAGAAAAGAAAATGAAATAAAATAACCAAAACCAAGATTCTTTGCAACTTAATGCCTTCTTCAATAGGTGAAAAATGTTCAGTAGGTGAAATATGTATTGTTTGTATAGAGATTCCAAATATCAGACTAGAAACTCAGGCATATAGGAAATATAACCTCCTTTATTTTTCTGTAACCAAACTTAATTTTTGTTCTGAGCTTTTTCAAGAGTAGAAACTTAGTTACTGTCACTTTCAGGATTTTTGCCCCCACTGGTCCCCCTGCCCCTCCTTAGTTCTCTGGGCTAACATCTGACTTCCCTGGGATTTGGTGACAAGTGTGGTAGATGAGATGAGCCCAGCTGATTCTTCATTATGTATTTCCATTAATAACCAATCATGGGGGATGTGGAGTCATCCTTCATTCCCTTTCACCAGATCCCTTTCTGTTCCCCACCCCTGTGCTACTTTTAAGTCATTCGTGAATGCATGACAATTCCTTCCAATGTTCCACTCAATACTGGGGCTCAGGAAACTTCACAGTTTAGTCACCTCCTCCCAGGGCTTCATCGCAGGTTCTCCAGCTCATGATCTCCATGTACTTTTGCCATCCCTCTATGTCTAGTCTGAGTTGCTGGGTAATGATCCTTTTTTTTTCTGGGATCTACCAACATTTCTGGGCCCTCCCCTTTCCTATGGATCCTTATCTTGTCTTTCCATTCTTAAAATATTTATATAGTTTAGATGGGAAGGTAAGAGTGGAGATAAAAATTTACTTTTAACTCATCACACATTTCCTTCTAAATCCATGGTCAACCACTCAAGTTCTTTCAGATTCCTTGAAAACCTGACTTCCAACATCTTAAATCTCAGAAAAATTCTCTTTGTCTCATTGCTTTCTGTGGTTACATCTTTTTCTTCAAGAAATGAAAACTGGTGGCCTCAATGCCTAACGTGCCCATTTTAGTAGGAAGGAGGAGGAATTATGGTAAAACTTCCCTATCCCATGAAGTCTGATTTTAAATTTGGATTTAACAGAATTGATGATTATCTCCCATTCTCCATCTAGCAGGTTCTCAACTGAGGTCTGTCCGGGTTGGGGAAAGAGGGTGGAGTAAGTTTCTAATCTTCGTCAGAGAAAGTAAGAAAGAAGGGTTAGGACAGGCAAGGCCATGGGGCGCTTGGGTGGCTTTAAGTCGTTTAAGCATTGGACTCTTGATTTCGGCTCAAGTCATGATCTCAGGGTCTCAAAATCAAGCCCATGTTGGGCTCAGTGGGGAATCTGCTTGAGACTGTCTCTAAAATAAATAAATACATCTTTCCAAAAAAAAAAAAAAGAAAGGCAAGGCCGTTTAGAACCCCATGTTGGGAAACTTAGATGGTATTTGCAAGACTCTGAAAGTGAGTACTTCCTTAAATTTTGTGCTATAGATGCCTCACTTACCTCACTGTAATAGTGGCCCTGAAAACAGCTGCAAATCAAAGGACTTACACTGTTCTGGAGGTACCAGCCAGCCTCAGGACCTAGGGATGTTCCCATGAATGTTTAAACTTGGGTAGCAACTGGCAACCAGCTATTGCTGGTTGCCCCTATTGGGACTCAGATGGCTTTGGATGGCACAGGTAGCCCCAGAACTTCAGCCTGGCTAACTGGTGGGCTTGCCTGGTCATTACTTTAACTTAATAGCAATGCTACCACACATTATGTATTACTGGATTTTTTGGAATCATTAATCTGGTACCATTTTACCATTTATATTATAAGAACACTTATCCTGCTACATGCATTGAGAACATTGTAATTAATTAGAAAAAAATAAGTTTTTTTTTTTTTTTAAAGATTTTATTTATTTATTTGACAGAGAGAGAGATAGTGAGAGCAGGAACACAAGCAGGGGGAGCGGGAGAGGGAGAAGCAGGCTTCCTGCCGAGCAGGGAGCCCGATGCGGGACTCGATCCCAGGACCCTGGGATCATGACCTGAGCCGAAGGCAGACGCTTAACGACTGAGCCACCCAGGTGCCCTAAGTTTGTTTTTAAATAAGTGTATTGTAAGTAATCTTTATTGGACAATCTCTTCCATAATTCTAACAGAGGTTAGAAGTTGTCATTATATAAATTTAGTAATTAATTTTATGTATGTGTTAGAATAGACATTAATTTGAAGAAACTATTTGATTCTTTAAAGAAAATGCAAGTATAAAATTCAGCAGAGGGAAAAAAAATTTAGAGAGGGAAAAATATACAGTGACATGTGATTAACTAAAAATCCTTTGTCAAAGAATATAAAAATTTAAGTAGAAGAGGGATTCTGAGCCTAAAATCTTGCCTGTGGTCATTTAGTCATATGTAGACCTTGTAATTTTGGAATTGGGGTGGGATCTTCTAACACATAATCAGTATTTATTTTAAAATAGTAACTTATATTGCTTATGGGAAGTCTTAGTTATGATTTCAAAAGGAGAATTTTGGCCATCTCAATTTAAGAACACAAAGTATACCCTAATCAATAATTAAAATATGGAATCATTGATTAGTTTTCATTGTCTTTATATGAGATATGAACTCTGAAAAGCATCTCCTGAACATTTTTGGACTTTAATCCAATGGCTGGAAATAAGTTACTTTTCATAGCAGTGAACCCTCTTAAAGAATTAATGTGTCACATTTTTCTATATTCCAACACTACTATAGATCAATTATTCTCCCTAATTTTAAGAATTATATAGTATAAATATTTGCTTGGAATCTGCCTTGTACAGTTTAATTCATTACAAAATTAATGGCAGACCTACTATGTGCCTACCACTGTGAAAAGTGGTGGGGAAAGGGACAAACACTTTTCTTGCCCTGACAGCTTAACAGTCTTTCTCGCAGGCATTAAAGTCATTCACAGTCAGGTGTTGCAGGTGTATTCCAACTATGGAATCTGGTCTCAGGATTCAAGGTTGGCCTCCCTGAGGAAACAGAATTTAAGTTAAAAATATAGATGGAGGAGGAAAAGAAGAAGAGGGATCCCACCAGAATGGAAAACATACTGGAAAGATTTGAGATGAGGGAGCATACTGAACCCAGGTACTGAAACAGCTTCAGTACTGCATGGCTTGGCTGAAGTGTAGAGTGTGAAAGTAAGTACCAAGTAATGAGACAGAAGAGGTCAGCAAAGACTAGTACATGTAACAATAACACTGATAATGATGAAGATGATATTAATAATTGCATTTATTGAAAAGTTCTGTAGTCTGGTGATTTCATTAAGAGAAGTGCATGTCATCAGGTTAAGAAAGCACACTCTGCTATACACTGTAATTTAGTTTTGTCACATATTAGGTTCTCTCTTTGTGTGTATGTGTTTTCTTGGTGCTTCATTCTACACATAGACTAGTATTGTCAGAGATTTATTCTCCAGGCTGAAATATGTAATAAAATGTTAATTGACTAAAAAGAAGAAAAGTGTTAACTCTTGATTTCCTGAGGCTGTTACAAGAGAGCTTTGCTTTAATTATTTATTTCACACTGATCACAACTTTCTCCATATCCATGTGACACACAAATTAAACTCGTTTGTAATTGTCAGCCATCAGCCCCATTACTTTTATTTTGCTCTTCTTTAGTTTGAAATTTTATAATGGTTAAGTGGTGGTTTTTTCTTTTTCTTTTTTCTTTATTGTTGATTAGGATGACGTGTAGTTATCTAGTCAGGGTTTAAGTAGAACTGGAAAAAACTTTCCCCTAAGTATAAGATGTGTTTCTTTAGCTTTGTTAGCAAAAAGAAAGAAAACTTTCCCTTTAAGCTAGCTTCCTTATCTTTGAGGGTGTTTTTTTTGTTTGTTTGTTTGTTTGTTTGTTTTTTATGAAAGAAGACAGTGAAACCAAAAAGAATGACCTATCAGCAGAAAGGTTGGTTAAGAGTGAGCTACAGAGACAAACTAATTGGTTTCAGTTATTGGTCCTGCCATTTACTGGCTGTTATGATCCTGAGTAAATTCCTTGATCTCTTCCTGCTCATTACCTCTCCATGTTCTTTCCATATTTAGTTATGCTGTTCTGTGTCCACTGGACATACCTACGTGCGTAGTAACAGAAACAGACCTCCATCAATGCTTCGATGCTAATAATGGGATTCAATAACACTTGTTGAGGACTATATATATGCCAGGCACTGTTGTAAGTATACTATGCAAATTGATCCCAATAGCAAGTGTATCAGGTAGATTCTATTAGTATCCTCATTTTGCAGAAGAGGAAATGGAAGCAGGAAGATATTAAGAACAGTAATGAAAAACAGAGCATTTCCTATATTGCCCAGAAATATCCTGGCAGCAGATTGTGTGTGTGTTGGGAGGAGTGTGTGTGAGAGACAGAAAGAGATAAGAAGAAACAGAAAAAGACACCAGCTTTTTTGAACCCTGACTAATATATGCATAAAGTAGGAATGAATTATCTTTCTGTGATTTTTTTTTTTTTGCCACATATTCCTTTCTCCAAAAATCCTTCAACATGATGCCTTGGACCTGCCCAGTTTCATCAGTCTATAGGTCTGTGTTGGCATGGGGACTCTAACGCTGGCTGATTCTTCCTATGTGAGTCCCTGCAGGGTACGGAGTACTAACCTAAAATGTGCCCCTGTCTTAGGATGGCTTGAGAATGAGATATTTTCTCTCCATATTTGACAAGGAAGTTTCTCTTTGGAGATGTCATTCATATGGATTGCATATAAGTCTACGGATATTGAGAAGGGATTCAAAAGATCTGGAACCAAACTGATTTGTTTATACAGAAATTCTTTGGATAATCATAATATTAAACTGGAATTGTATGATGTATTGTAGGTCAATAAGTACTTATATAATAAAGCAGATGTGTGTTAAGACTATGTCTAGAAAAACAGAATATGTATATTTTAAAAGATATTAATGAAGCATATTACTGTATTTGCAAATAAGAAATATCTTTGCATATGGGAAAATAGAATGCTCTGAACAAAAGAAATCAGCTAAATTGTCTTTAGAGCCTAATAGTATATTTTACCTTTGCAAAACATTTATTTGGTGCTCATAGCAAATAAATATGTGAGTTTTGCTGTTTTCCGAATGGGCATACAATGGCAGCTGTCTTTCTAATCGTTCCCCTATTCAAACACTAATCGGTGGAACCTACGTAGAATGCTAGACGACTGAATAGGTAGACAATGGCAGCAGCGGTTTTAATCACAGTTCTATTCAAGCACTAATCGGAGTGATGATTAAGGGACATTAGAGGGAGCACTTTGACATCTGATCCTTTGAACTGATGTCTGTGCAGGCTGCACTCCACAGAGCTCACTTGGCCAGACTGATTTCCTTAAATAAAGTGCTGTGATTTGCAATGTAGGAAATATTACATTAGAGCCTATTGAAATGATTAGGAATTGAGGAGCTTTTCTTTCAGTGGGGATTTGGTGTATGCTGTATCCTCACAAAACTCAGAACATTAATGTTTCATACATTACTCTGAGTATCAGGGACCATTGAAAAATTGCATGAAAAAGACTCTTGTAGTCACACACTCAAAATTGAGTATGAATGGAAATATAGAACTCTGCTGTCATAGTCCTCAATTATGGAAATTTATAAATTTAAAAATATTTGGATTTTCATATAACCCAATCAAGATCAGCACATCCTAACTGCATTGCATTTCTTATTTTCTTTAAACCAGCATATTTTTAGTGTTCTGTCTCTTGAGTTACATTAACAACAACGCCCCCCAAAAATGTGTTATACCCTTTCTGCATTGGTCATGCTTTGGATTCAATCATTTTTAATAAGATAGAATGGAATTTTTCTCTTTTTTTCTTTCAGAATTTTTAATATCAATTTAGATTTTACTGACCTGTTGTCTAGAACATTTCATGTGATTGATCCTGAAAACATTAATATCTATTTAACATTTGCAGATTGGCTCCATGCTTAAAATTTCAACATCAACATTTGAATACATCATTCCAATTATCTTTATATATCTATCTTTAAAATGTATTTATATAATGTATAATACATAGGAGAAAAAAAACCCTTTTCTTCTACCCTCTTATTTCAGTTAATGAGGTCTGTGAATTAAACTGGCAAAAGACATTAATAGAAGAAAAGGTATATATGTTTTGGTTGACGTTGATATTTTATTTTTATGTGCATGGAGACCTTCACAGAAAAGAAGTGAAGACCCAACGATGCTTCTAGACCCAGCAGCTTATATACCATTTTAACAAAGGATGATAAATTGTGGAGAAGTAACAAGACAAGGAAAAAGGGGTTTGGGCATCTAGGGGTGGTTAATTGTGGGAAGGTAAATATATGGGGACAACTAATGGAAAATTAAAGTTATTTTAGTAAGGTTTGTTTGTGCATCTCAGTGCTGACTTTCTGTCTCCAGTGATAATGGTTCTTCTGGTACAGGAGAGGGGAGGAGGAATACTTTCACAAAGGGAAATTTATGTCCTGCTTTTACGCAGGTAGGGGGAGAGAGCATAGTGTTTGCTTTTTCTTAATTGCCTTCAGCTCAAAATAATTTTTATGCTGAAGTGGCAAATTGTGGGATAGCATATTCTGATCTTCATGTACAGCCTCTTAGGATATTTTTTATGTTCCTTAGTTATAGGATTCTTTTCTATGAGAAATGAAAGATTTTATCATAAATTCTGGGATAAATATGATTGCAGTGTATACTTGTGAAGGTGTCTGCCCCCCTCAGATTCACAGATGTGTAGGTATGGGCTCTTGAAGCTATATTTGTACCACCTGACTCAGACTGCAAATCTGGTGGCCTGAATCTGATTGAGAAAACTGACCAAAGCCAGGAGAAGCAAATTCTCTCCCAGAAATCGGGGGTAAGAGATTTTATTTCATTCTGAGCTGTTTGAGCAGGAAACAAAAAATTGAAACTTTGGTGTTGCAGGGTGGACATTTTCCACCTGCCATGTGTATTTTAAAAAGTCAGTCTGAAGAAAGAGGCAGATGTCAAAAAAAAAAATCTGCCTGGGTTACACATGGCTTTTTATGGGGAGGGTTTTGCAACTTTGTGTTTTGTGAAATATTCTTATATCCAGATATAGTCTCCTTTTTTGGCTTAAACTATCTAAAGCTGGTTTTAGATATAGACAACCAAAAAAATCCTAAGAAGCACAGTGGCATATTTCAAATTCTAATGACTTAGAAAAAAAAGTGTTTATTTTTAGGGAATATGGTAAAATTATAATTTTTAGGGAATATGGTAAAATTATAATTAAGTAGGAAAAGAAAAATAGAGTAAGAAATAAGAATAGTTAAATTTTATATTGTGTGAGACAGTAGAATGTAATGTAATCAGCTCCTGCTTAGAGACAGACTGCCTGGGTGCAAATCATGTCTCTGCATTTACTAACTTGACCTTGGATACAGTTCTTCACCCCTATCAGCTAGCTTCAGTTTCCTTTAGTGAAAAATGGAAATAATAATAACTATAGCAATCTAATTAAATTATTTTGAGGATTAAATGAAGTAATAAATTTAGAGAGGGCATAATACAAAGCTTGGCAAATAGTAAATGCTCACTAAATGGTATTTTATTTTATTTTTCCTTGAATATGGGAAATGACTCATGTTTCAGGTGATAAAGCATTTATCTAAGATTTCTTTGAAGACTTTTACATCATTTAGTAATGATTTGCAAATATTAAAAGTTAAGTAAAGTGATACTACATTTATTTATTCTAAGTGTGATTTTTTTTTCAAATGTCATATTTTTGTTTGGGAAACAAATCCAGGTTATTATATCTACATGAATTTCTTGATTAAATAGACTATCATAGGGCTGCTTAGTCTTTTTTATTCTCTAAGAAACAAAACTTACACAGATACAGTATTTTTAGTTTGTTTCCATGTTACATGAAATAATTGTAGTTGGTTACTCTGGATTCCTTCCTTTTTTTTTTTTTCCCTGAGCTCCAATAAGAGTACAGGTAGTATTTGTGGTAAGATTTTGCCCTTATTATCTATTGGTTTACCTGTTTTTATCAGTTTGTTTTTAGGTTTATTATGTTTTCTTTTAAATAATCTCTCATGTTTTTGAGAATTGAAATGTATATACTGCTATCTTTACCTATCTATCTCCATGTCTTTATCTCTAGCTCATACATCTGCATGACTTCTTTTTTCAGTGATACTTTCTGGCTTTAAAGCTAGCAGTTTTGTAAACTACCAATCAACAAGTAATCTACCCAAATCATGTCCTCTACAGCACTACCTAAGAAAGTTTGGCAGTGTTGTTGTTTTTCTTTTATATATTTAGAATAAATTTTCTAGGCTCTGGCTATATTTTGGTGGGAGGGGCAGAGGGAGAAGGAGAGAGAATCCAAAGCAGACTCTTATAGGGCACCTGGGTGGCTCAGTTGGCTAAGCATCAGACTCTTGACTCTTGATTTCAGCTCGGGTCATAATCTCAGGGCTGTGAGATTGAGCCCTATGTTGGGCTTCACACTGGGCCTGGAGCCTGATTAAGATTCTTTCTCTCCCTCTCCCCCAATAAATAAACAAACAAATAAATGAATGAATAAATAAACAAATAAATGTGAATCTTATAAGTAGGCCTTTGGGAAAGAAAAATAGACATCACTGTCTAGTTTAAATTATCAAATCTGCACTACTGTCAAAACAGTTTTAATACTCGTCATAATATATGCTTAATGAATATATACATGAAATCTTTAATCCCAAATGCAGAATATATTTGACAAATATTATGTAGCAATCATTCTTAATTTTGATTCAACATAATGTGCCATATTATAGTTCTATGAATTTGCAATGGTCTACATCTAATGTTTGATTTTATTTGTTTTTCTAATTTTTACTTGATTTTTTCGAATACATTCATTTTTTACTAGTAATTTTTAATCATTCCCCCTTTTTAAATCATGTATTTGTTTTTGAAAATATCAAGCAAAACTTTTATCTCTGTTTTATTCTTCAGCTTTATATCTGTTTACTATTATCCACATGACTGTAAGCAGTACTTTCTAAACCAAAAAATAAATAAGTTAAAAGAAAATACTCTTCATGACAGCATTGTACTGTCTACTCTTTTTAACATAGGACACTAATAAGAATTCCTTCCCTTTCTGTCTCTTTTATACACCTTCGTTTCATTGTGTTTCCATTCACTGGTAAACACTAGCAAAGATATAAATAACAAAAATATGTTCCACTGTTAATACCAGTATTTGTTACAATTTAACCTTGCCCCCCCCCCCCCGTTTTTCTCTGGTAGATTAAATGATATACCTCCTAGATTTTCATCATTATGGGAGATAGTAGACATTCTAGATATTTTATGAGATCACATTTTAAAACATCTTATTTACTCCTAGAAAACAATTATAAGGAGATGTACAATCATTAACATGCTTAAGTCAAAAGTGTGAAAGAAATAAGCAAACATAAACAAAAAAATAAACCTAATGTAGGACATAAGACATTAGGAACTTTTCTCAAACAATAAAATAAAACAGATATCTATAATATAAACCAATCCAGAAAGGGAATTATACACAAAATAAATAAAAATGTTTAAATATGTAAATTCCAGTAAATATGGGACATATTATTTATAACCACTCACCTCCTCAGTGCACAACAGTTAATACAAATGGCAAACTAGGAACTGAATTTCACAACTGAAACAACAGACAAAATTGGATATGAATAACCATTTTTTATAGAAGTGCATCTAATCTAAGACACTGAACCAAGAAACAGATAATAAAATTATAGCTCCTCCCCTCAAAAAATCATACTATGTGGATCATTGGAAAGAAAGCACTACTCTAAAAATATTTAATGATAGAAAAGAAAATGGTCTTTTCAAACAAGAAAACCTACAATGTAAAAAAGGACTTCAAAAGGAGATAAGAATAATATATATATTTTTAAAAGCTGACGTGTTTTTTGAGATAAAATGGAGCTAAATAAGATGAGGATGGGGTGAGGAAAAGAATAATGCGGAAGATACTTATAGAAAAGTAAAATGCAGTAATAGAAATAAAAATCTCCTTTGAATGCATTAGACAACAGGACTGACACTACAGATGGGAAAACGAATTTACTATCAATGATCAATTTGACATTATTTCTCAAAATACACTGCAAAGAAATAAATGTAAAATAAACTAACAGAAAATAATATACATTATGTTCTAGTAAGGGAAATCCAATCTGTGCAGATGGAGCTCTGGAAAGAGTGAAACAGAACAAATAATGCAGAAACAGTAAGGGAGTATAGTAAAAGAAGATGCTCCTCAGCTGGGGGGAAAAAGAAAAAGCATTTCCTGTAAGTGAAAAGACATATGATGTTTTCTGCAAAATTAATGGGAAAATTTCATAGCCGTAATTTCATAGAATTTTAAAAAGATGAATTCAGTAACTGTAAAATAAAAGTGTGATAAATTCAACCTAATTAAAATTAAGAACATCTGTTCAACAAAACATAAAAAGAATGAAAAGATAAGCCACAGATTGAAACATACATAACCAACAAATTATTTCATTGGTGATATAGAAAAGACTCTTTAATATTATAAGAAAAAAACAATCCAACACAACAATTGGCAAAAGACATGAAGAGGCATGGACAGATGAGGAAATATGCATGGCCTTATGCATAAAATGATAGTCAAACTCATTAGATTCTTCCCTCAAAAATAACCAGGGAAAAGGCAAATTAAGAATGTATCAAGATAAAATTTTACACATTGTATGGACCAAAATTAAAAGGCTGACAATATAATTGTTAGAGACAATGTGGATTTACAGGACTTCTAAAATATTGCTTTGCAATTATAAATGGCATATACAATTTGACATTATTTTGTAATGGTGTACTTTTGCAGCCCCTCTCACCCAGTTTATACTCTGGAGAATCTTATGCACATGTGTATCAGGAGAAATGTATAAAAATAAATGAAAATGATGTCACAATAGTAAATAATTCAAAACAATGTAAGTATTCATGGATAGAACAACATATAGGTACTAATATTCTTTTTTTAATTTAAATTCATTAACATATAGTGTATCATTAGTTTCAGAGGTAGAGTTCAGTGATTCATCAGTCATACAATAACCAGTGTAGGTACTATATTCTTATTACTATTAAATTATTGACTTTTAAAATATGAACAATGTCAGTTTAAGTATAGCTATTAAATATTAAAGATACTTTTTTTTACAATAAAGGAATTTTTCATACCAAATCATTGCAGAAAACAGAAGAAAATATAGCATAGTATATGCAATACATGGTAGAAAATAGTGAAAAGATTTTAAAGCCAACACTAAGGAACTTAACACTTGATGGAAAACAAGTTTATCATTTATGATCACAAATTTAAGTGGTTTGCACTCATCAATAATTTTTCACCTTTAATTATAATTAAACCCAAACACATACTCTTCAGGATAAACAAACCAGAAACAAACTGAGAACTGGATTAAAGATGAACACATGGACAAAAATATATTAAATAAGCCAATAAAGATAACGTAGCCACAATCATATGCTAATAAAGTAAAATACAAAGTGAAAAAATTAAATTGAAAGAGTTTCAGCACATGATAATAGATACAGTAACTTAATTTAAACGCTACCTCTTCAGAGACCATCTCACATAAATTCCCTGTCCACTAACGTCCTCTCACTTCCTTCTACTTTATATTTACAGTACTGAAAATTGTAACTATTTTTTTATTGTTCATCTTCCCTAATTAGGTTGCATCTACCATGTGATCCATCCTATTTAAAAAGAGACTTGATAGTAATATTTAAATAATATAAGTAACAAGTTTAAATTTAATATATGCCAACATGATATTCCATGATTAGGGGACATACTTTACTTTTTGTTGCTCTTAGGACTTTTTTTTTTAAAATTTTTATTGTTATGTTAATCACAATACATTACATCATTAGTTTTTGATGTAGTGTTCCATGATTCATTGTTTTTGCATAACACCCAGTGCTCCATGCAGAACATGCCCTCTTTAATACCCATCACCAGGCTAACCCATCCTCCCACTCCCCTCTCCTCTAGAACCCTCAGTTTGTTTTTCAGAGTCCATCGTCTCTCATGGTTCGTCTCCCCCTCCGGTTTCCCCCCTTTCATTCTTCCCCTCCTGCTATCTTCTTCTTCTTCTTCTTTTTTTTTTTTCTTAACATATATTGTATTATTTGTTTCAGAGGTACAGATTTGTGATTCAACAGTCTTGCACAATTCACAGCACTCACCATAGCACATACCCTTCCCAATGTCTATCACCCAGCCACCCCATCCCTCCCACCACCCCCCACTCCAGCAGCCCTCAGTTTGTTTCCTGAGATTAAGAATTCCTCATATCAATGAGGTCATACGATACATGTCTTTCTCTAATTGACTTATTTCGCTCAGCATAACACCCTCCAGTTCCATCCACATCGTTGCAAATGGCAAGATCTCATTCCTTTTGATGGCTGCATAATATTCCATTGTATATATATACCACATCTTCTTTATCCATTCATCTGTCGATGGACATCTTGGCTCTTTCCACAGTTTGGCTATTGTGGACATTGCTGCTATAAACATTGGGTTGCACGTACCCCTTCAGAAATGTGAGACAGGAGTCCATCAAAATCCTAAAGGAGAACACAGGCAGCTCTTAGGACTTTAAAAAGTAACAACTCAATATATTGACACCAATTAAAAAATAATATTTTGCTGTCAATTCAAAAAAGCAATTATTCTATAGGATTTTCCAGTACAATGCAGCCTATGAGAAAATGGTAACAAATATAAGAACAGGAAAAATATCATTTGGATGAAAGTACCAGTTGTTTTCTTAAGCATTTATTAGGCAAAGTATAATTTAAAAAAACTATTAAAAATAAGTAAAATGAGAAAACTTCATACTTAAAGACCCATCCAAGTTATAATTATTTTTTTTTCATCTTGATGTATAACTCAAGAGGTTATGATTTTAAAAAGCAAGAATGAAGGTTGCCTGGATTGCTCAGTGAGTTAAGCATTTGCCTTTGGCTCAGGTCATGATCCCAGGGTCCTGGGATCAAGTCCCACATGGGGCTCCCTGCTCAGCAGGGAGCCTGCTTCTCCCTCTGCCTGCCGCTCCCTGTCCTTGTGCTCTCTCCCTCTCTTTCTCTCTCTGACAAATAAATAAAATTTTTTAAAAATAAAAAGAATGATGGTAAAAAAGTGAAATACATAATGGTGTTAGTAATTAGGATAAAATGTGATGTGGTATACTATGAGGACATCTAGTACAGAGATATGAGCTAGGCTACAGATTCAGGGACAATTTCCCTTTCATAAGGAATTGTTATATGATCATCAGAATAGGAGAAAATTAAATATGCACATTTGCATCTACAGAGGATCTGTAAAGAAGGAAGGGAAACAGCAGTTACGCTGTTTTTGGAGAGTATGAATTGGCAAACCCTCCCCGGAGGATAACTTGTCAGCATTCATTGTTTGCACCAGCAATTCCACTTCTAGGAAGCTAACCTACAGAATCATTCAGATATGCACATAAGATGGCAGATACAAGGAGCTTCACTACAGCATTGTTTGTAATGATAGTGAGCTGGGAAGTGCTAAAAGCCCTTAAAAATGATTAAATGTATAATTACATATGTATAAATAGATATCATACAGCCATTAAAGTTAATGAAATAGATCGGTATGTGCTGCCCAGGAACCAGTTAAATTCTGTTTTATATGTAGCAACTAACAGTAGATAGTTCTAAAAGTTTATAACCTGATGAGCAATCCAATATAACATTAAGTTACAGTGTTACATATAATTATTTATAATACTAAGTTTCTGGAGAGCAGTCAATAAACAAAGTAAACTCCCAAATTGGAATAAAAGGAAAATAATTAGTGCATGGAACACAGTAATCTAGATCTGTTCAGAACGAACTGCTCTTTAGGGTCCTAGTAAAACATTAAGGCGGCATTAATCTAAAGTTAATTTGTGTAAAACTCTGGAATATAGGAATAGGCTAATCTGCAGTTAGTGGGAAAGGCAGATTCTAGATTTATTAAATGTTTTTAAGCACCTAACAAAATGCTAGGAACGTAGTGAGGGGACTTACGGTATTGTTTGGGAAGAGAGCCAAGTAAACAAGCAAAGTTAATACAGTGTAACTATTTTAGTGTAATATAATTTACTTATTTGTAAGTTTTTGTCTCTCCCTTGACTAAAATGGAAGTTCCATGGAGAAAAGATTTTTGTCCATTTAGTAGTGTTCCAAATGCTTATAGCAGTGACAGGGAATTAATAAGTCCTCAATACAGATTAGTTGATTAGATGAAGAAAGGGAGAAAGAAGAAGGGAAGGTAGAAAGGGGGGAAGATGGGCTACATCAGAGCGAGGTTCAGGGTGTTGGGGCTGTGGGAGTAATCAGATGTTTTCCAGAAGATAGGAAACCTTGGATGAGACCTGAAGGACAAGATTGGATTTAGTGAATGTATTTGGATTGTGTGAGGTTAGTTTTGTTCCTAGGTCAAATGGAAGATGGCTTAGAGGGAAGTAGACATGATTACTGTGAAAATATTGTTTTATTTTGCAATCAGTTTTCCTGTAGGCTATCCAAGGTGAAGATGTCCAGTAGATAGATAGATAGGCAGACAGGCAGACAGGCAGACAGGCAGAACTATATATATGATTTCTAGTAAAAAAAAAAATGACCAGAATTATGTTCACTGGATTTAGCAATGCAGAGGCCATTTGTGACCCTGACCAAAATAATTTCATTGAAGCAGAGGGGATGGAAGCTAGTTTGTGGTGGGTTTAGGAGTAAAAGAGAAATGAGCACTTGGCATTTCCAGAGTATGGGCAGTATTTCTGAGATCTGATTCTGGGCGAGTGCAGGAGATGTAGCTGGTTACATCTATGAATGTCTCTAGTTGTCATATATACTTCTACTGATTTTTTTTTTTGAAGAAATAAACCTAGGCTCTGTGTTTGCATGTGGAAGAGGAAATATTGCTGCAGAAGTAGAGGGAAAAATGTGTACTGCATCGTACATAAACTTCTTCCACAAGCTTTTGGATATTTTCACTAGGAGCTTTGAGAATCCAACAGTAAAAGATTACTTACTGACACTGGCAAGGAGGAAGATTTGCCTGCCTATTATTTGGATTTGAAAGGAAAAGGAAAATAAAGAGCTTTAACAAGCAGAGTTGTCTTGTTCACTGAACCACATAAAGTGCATTTAATTTTTCTCAGCACAGGTGTACAAGCTTGTAGATACTTTGTACTTTTGGTTGTTTTAGGACACTATTTGTGAAAATAGGAAAGTATTTCTGGGGATATATGAAAATCATTTATTTCAAAGAATATGAAATATTGAAACCTAAAATTCATAATTTATTGATTACTGGGTACTCATTCATTTATATAATGGAAAAATAGCATAGAATTTCCATCACTCCCATTTTCTTATTCTTTTTGTTTCATTCTGACCAATCCTCCTTCACTCTGTGATTGTCTATATTCTTCCATTCTCTCCACAATGTATTATCAGTAAATATTTGTTGAGAGTTAATAATAAATTTTTTATATGTTTTGCATTAAGAGATAAATTTCAAATGAGCATATGAGTTAATAACATTTATTTTGTTATATTTAAATTTATTGTGAAAGTAACTCAGAAGTATTCACCTATATGACATAAATGTAAGTACATTGCTTTTACTTTTAAAATTAGCTTCAAAATTATAAACTATCTGACAATATTATAATGTGGTAATTGGCACACTTCTTTTTAATCTTATTTTACAGTTAAGTGTCAATATTTGGGAATATATAATTGGGAGAACTGTATATGGGGAAGCCAACAAGCCACCTTTGGAGCTTTTCTGGTCAAACCGTGGCCAAAATGTGTCTACCTAATACTCTAGGTTTTAAAAAGAAGTCTAATACAAACATGTATCTAAAATAATTTAAGGGGCGCCTGGGTGGCTCAGTTGGTTAAGCGACTGCCTTCGGTTCAGGTCATGATCCCAGGGTCGTGGGATCGAGCCCCACATCGGGCTCCCTGCTCAGCGGGAAGCCTGCTTCTCCCTCTCCCACTCCCCCTGCTTGTGTTCCCTCTCTCGCTGTCTCTCTCTCTGTGTCAATTAAATAAATAAATAAAATCTTTAAAAAAAATAAATAAAAAATAAAATAAAATAATTTAAAATGTCAACACTGACACACCTTTTAAATTGGCATACATAGGACCACTTTGATTATTTTTATTATTCATTAAATTATTGAGCTATGCATGGTTATATAGATGTAGGTGAAACAAAGATGACTAAGACATAATCCCTGTCATCAAATAGCTCTAATCACTTCTGATGTTATAATACAAGAGATGGGAATTCATGCATTTCCATGGCCACAAATAGAAAACTTCCTTCCTTCCTAATTTAAACTAGGATGAATCCTTAAGTATTTCCAAAAGAACATATAAAATAAGTCTTTGATTCCATTCACTCTCCTACCTTGCCACAGTTTTTGAAAAAAGACTTGGTTCAATTGAGAGATGCCACAGGAGGGCAAATGCAGAGTAATCACACATGTTGTGGCCTCTCAGTATGATTTCCACAATGGAGTTCTGAATTGGGTTTCTGCGAGTGGCTTAGAGGTGTGACAGCATATGTTGATGGATATAAAGTGATAACATGTTTTATAGTGATAAAATTTGAGTCATTTCTGCAATTCAAAATTTATGGCACTTGAAAATATATTTGGATACTATTTGTAAAGGTCCTTCTGCTAACTTACTATTCTTTTTTTTTTTAAGATTTTATTTATTTATTTATTTGAAGGAGAGAGAATGAGAGAGAGGGAGAGAGAGAGCACATGAGAGGGGGCGCACATGAGAGGGGGGAGGGTCAGAGGGAGAAGCAGACTCCCCGCTGAGCAGGGAGCCCGATGTGGGACTCGATCCTGGGACTCCAGGATCATGACCCGAGCCGAAGGCAGTCGTCCAACCAACTGAGCCACCCAGGTGCCCCCCTATCCTTAATAATTTGAAAAATATCCCATTTTTAAGTTTTTATTTATAAATTATAAATACTTAGTATCTTCCTTCTCTATTTCATTTTTATTGTTATAGTATTTACATATTTGTCTTTATGTATTTATATATAATGACATATTTGTTATATATTTACTTATATATAAATATTTTTATTTATATAAATTTACTTACATGATATAAGGAAATCTAACTAATTCATTCACCAAGCCCCATATAGATACCTCCAAATCCTCCTTGGTACTTCAATGTGGCATGCAAATATTATCAATATCTGTGCCATGGTATTCCAAAACGAAAGAAAAGAAAAAGGGTCGGAAGTACTGTCCTAAATAATTTCTCAATTTGTAATGATGGGAAAACGAGCATATCTTTTCAGTTAAATCAGTGGTACTTTCATCAGCTAGGTGTTTCCATTTATGAAATTTTACCTAAAAATAATATTATGAAGAATGCCCCAAGAATCTCACAATTTTATAAAATGTCCAGGTTTTAAGTATATCTGGGTAAGAAACATTATTACTGATTTCATTTGGGCACCATAGAAAAGATGATTTTCCTCACTAAAAGATACTGTAGATGGTATCCTGAAAGAGAAAATCAGGCATTCTACTACAGTCTTTTCTGTTGAGTCCCCTGGGGGGCTAAACATTTCTAATTTCAGTCCACCTCAATATTGATACAACATGAAATAAATGGTGTTCTAAGAAGTAAATGAATTAAAAAAAACCCAAACATTAAATGTGAGCTTCAATTTTGATACATGTATGACTGTATTTACTCTTTTTTTTAAGTAGATGTGAGATAGTAGCATGGTCTGGCCTCTAGAATCTTTGTTTCTTAATTTGCTTATCTGTTATTGCCAAGTATTTGTCTCAGCCCTGAAAATATAGTGAAGAAGACCAACTGAGCTACTGCCCTCAAGAAACTTGCGTTCCGGAAAGGGACAAAGGCAATAAAAAATAAACCAGCAAATATATAGGTGGTAAATGCTGTAAAGGAGAAAAAATAAGTGTAGTTACAGATAATGAGGAATGCTGGGATGGGAGATGGGAGATGTTGTTAAAAACTCAGAGCAAAAACCCCCAAAAGAACCCAATTTAAAATGGGCGAAGAATTTTGAAATTTTTCCAAAGGTATAAAAATGGCCAACATGTACATGAAAAGTGATTAATACCACTAATCATCAGGGAAATGCAAATGAAAACCACAATGAGATATCAGCTCACACTTGTAAGGATGTTTATTATCAAAAAGATAAGAGATAACAAATTCTGGAAAGGATGTGGAGAAAAGGCCTAAGAGGCCTAGCTTTCAGCCTATCTTGGCTTTTGACATACTTTCCTCACGAAGCTTAGTCATTTCTAGCTTTTCATTTAAAGGAGAGACATGTAACTCTTCCTTCCACTTGAACACTTAGAGGCCATTGGCTTCTTGGTCTATTGACCGAATTTCACTGTTGTTGGTTTTTTTTTTTAATTTTTTATTGTTATGTTAATCACCATACATTACATCATTAGTTTTTGATGTAGTGTTCCATGATTCATTGTTTGCGTATAACACCCAGTGCTCCATTCAATACGTGCCCTCTTTAATACCCATCACCAGGCTAACCCATCCCCCCACCCCCCTCCCCTCTAGAACCCTCAGTTTGTTTTTCAGAGTCCATCGTCTCTCATGGTTCGTCTCCCCCTCTGATTTCCCCCCCTTCATCCTTCCCCTCTTGCTATCTTTTTTCAAAGAAATGGAACAAATAATCCTAAAATTTGTATGGAACCAGAAAAGACCCCAAATAGCCAGAGGAATGTTGAAAAAGAAAAGCAAAGCTGGCGGCATCACAATTCCGGACTTCCAGCTCTATTACAAAGCTGTCATCATCAAGACAGTATGGTACTGGCACAAAAACAGACACATAGATCAATGGAACAAAATAGAGAGCCCAGAAATGGACCCTCAACTCTATGGTCAACTAATCTTTGACAAAGCAGGAAAGAATGTCTAATGGAAAAAAGACAGTCTCTTCAACTGGTGTTGGGAAAATTGGACAGCCACATGCAGAAGAATGAAACTGGACCATTTCCTTACACCACACACAAAAATGGATTCACTGTTGTTTTGTCTGAGAGACTAGAGAGGCCTGAGGAGAAGGAGAGAAACAGGAAGAATGGTTGGTCAGGTGGGGCAGTCAGAACAGATACAACATTTATGGATTAAGCTCTCTCTCTTATATGGGTGTAGTTCATCGTCCCCCAAAACAATTGTCAGTAGTAACATCAAAGATCACTGATCACAGATCACCATAACAAATATAGTAACAATGAAAAAGTTTGAAATGTTGCAAGAATTTTCAAAATGTGACACAGAGACACAAAGTGAGCAAATGCATTTGGAAAGATGGCACCAATAGACTTGCTCAACGCAGGGTTGCCACAGACCTTCAATTTGTAATAACTTCTAATGCAATAACTGTGAAGTACAGTATAGCAAAGAATAAAATGAGGTATGCCTGTACCTTCTTTTGAATAAGAATATTAAAGGGCAACAGAAATGACATATATATATGGCATTAGACAATTTGTGTTCCAAAAGTATAATTTGTTAGAGATTTATTATAATTTTTAAATCTAAATTAAAATCTTCTATAACTGTATTTTTATATTACTATAGATATAGCTACTTCCATTGTCAAATATTTTCTTTTTTAGCATCATTGCTTTGTTAACTGATAAAACAGTGATATAAACTTAGGAAAGATGTTAGATAAAGTTCTTTTCCACTCTGTGATTTCCATAAAATGTATTGTTTTGTTTTATCCCATGAACAATTGAAAAACAAAAAAAAAAAGACAGTAGATTTTCTCTCATTAGCAAATTGGTATAGAATCATGGGAGATATATTGTACAAAAGAACATGTATTGAAAAAATCATCATTGATTTGATTTTTAATATATCATTTATAGAAGAACAGATGGTAGAGTTAGAGTTATAAGCAATGAAATATAAAAATCGCCTAGCCTGATGGTTTTAGTAGGCAATTTGCATGATCAAATTAAGTTAGAAAAAAATAGGAGACTTAATTCTATAGATGACATTATTGGTAGTTTTATTTTCCCTCTGATCTTATGTATTTCTTATCTCTCATGATTGCACAGCACCCCTCACATTATTCCTCTTTTCATTTTTCCTCCTATTCAGTTACTCTAGTATTCTGAGGC
Organism: Neomonachus schauinslandi; assembly: GCF_002201575.2. Taxonomy (NCBI): domain Eukaryota; kingdom Metazoa; phylum Chordata; class Mammalia; order Carnivora; family Phocidae; genus Neomonachus; species Neomonachus schauinslandi. The sequence goes on along the minus strand of NC_058406.1, from coordinate 81,059,409 downwards.
TAATTTTTTAGAGATTCAAAACCAGATTCTGGTGTGAAAATCCATTTATGTTAAAGAATTCACATGAAATAAAAGGACTATTGAATCAAAGCACAAAATAGTTCATTAAGATGTATTGTAGAAGTGAATAATGTCCTAATAAATAGTTTTAGACTTCATTTTCATAACTAAGAATTTAGTTAAGCATATCTTAATTTATTTCCTTAATTAGTACCTACTTTGGAAGTTAAGTAAGAGAAAGGTGGAAATTTAACCTGCATTTTACTATTTGTAAAAGAGGTACAAAAATATTCTATACCAGTTGTAATTGTGCATGACTTTAATCAGATATTTGGAGACCTATTTCAATTGCCTGCAGTGTTAGCTATTCAAACTGAAAATATTCTGTAAGATTCCCTTATAACTTGAGAACCAGATGACTCATTTCCCTTAGACAGCTCAGCTTGTGCAATTTTAGCTATGGAGAATGAGCTGTCCATTACTCTTTATCACCATTCTCTGCTGAATGTGTTTGCTCTCTCTTCCTTTCCATTGCTTGTATTTGTTTATCTAATTTGGATTATTAGCATGCCATAATGGTCTATAATTTTTCCCCCTCAGTCATTTACTTCTCAGGCAGGAAATTTCTCAGTGCTCCTGAGGACAACAATAACATGTGATAGTTTGTTTTTGTTAAAGGAACTCACAAAATTAAAAAGTTTGGAAGAGACTCATGTCTTTAGGAAAAGCTTTATTCAAATATTGCTACAGAATGTTTGCCCATGTTTTTTCCTGTAAATATGTGTAAAAGGAAATACAGTGATCTTGGTGATAAATTCCAGGCATAGCAATCCTTAAATTCATCAATTTGTTTCTTACAACTTTAATATAATTATTATAGTGCTTTAGAAATTATGAAAGATAATTCAGTTCTTATTTGTGGAACACTTAGTGTGGTGCAGGTCCTTGTACCAAACTCATAAGGTTCAAATCTAGACTCTCAGTTTCTACTGAGGAAACTGCAGCCAAATTATTTAACCTCTGTGCTTCTGTTTCCTCATCTGAAAAAAAAAAAAAAGAATATAGTAATAGTTCTCTTATAGGGTTGTTGTAGGGTTTAAAAGAACTTAGAACAATTCCTGGTATAGAGCAAGAATTCTGTTAGTGTTAGCTATTAAAGGATTTTTGATAGTGTAGAGTATTTTAGGTAGTATAGATAGATAGAACAGAGAAAAATGGAATCATTTGAAATCCTACCACTGAGAAATAAGTCACTGACATTTTTTTTAAGATTTATTTATTTATTTATTTATTTGAGAGAGAGAATGAGATAGAGAGAGCATGAGAGGGGGGAGGGTCAGAGGGAGAAGCAGACTCCCTGCTGCGCAGGGAGCCCGATGCGGGACTCGATCCTGGGACTCCAGGATCGTGACCTGAGCCAAAGGCAGTCGCTTAACCAACTGAGCCACCCAGGCGCCCAGTCACTGACATTTTGAAGTGTGTTGTTTCAGTTTTAGTCTGTGCCTCTATATTTTTATGAGAAATGAGGTTATGGCATACATCTTAGTTTGTAACCTCATGTAGTTCACTTAAAATAATGTGTAAATTTCCCACATAATCATATATCATACTACATATTATTTAAATGCCTTTAGTATCACAGTAATGTGATAATTACATATCCAGTGACCTAGAGCTGAACATGAAATTTTCATACAGGATTGACTGATCGATTGATTGATTTAGCTACTGTCAGCAATGTCTCAGTTGTTGATATTGTTATAATGGCCACCATTTTACATATTTACATATTTAAGATTATTTTCTTAAGATACGTAAGACATTTCTTTTTCATTTAAACTTCAGTTCTTAGTTATACCTCAAAGCAAACTAAAACTGATCCCATCTTAAATGTTTGGAAACACGTGACTCATAATCTCATAATACACAGAAAAAGGTTCTTCATCTTTCCTTATTGTTTTCCTCTGAAAACTTTTTGATGTTTATTGGAGTGTCTCCAGAACAAACTTAGCACTCAAGATGCTGACCAATGGTGAGATACTACTTGCTGTTAATTATACAACACATTTTTCTTTTATAAAATAACACTGAATGATATCTAATTAAGCAGAATTATATAGTCAGTTTATATATTATAGATTTACATTAGTATTCTTAAAATAGGTAATTTAAATTTATATTATATGCATATATATTTTGAATGTTCATACAGTAATGGAATCTGATATTTACATGGTATATATGCATGTAAAAGAAAACTTTTAGTGTATCTGCTGCCCTAATAACATAAAATATAATTGCATATTACAGCCCAACCTCCCATAACCTCTAGAGTGACACTTTTTACATCATCTTTTTTTTTTTTTTTTTGACAGAGATAGAGAGAGGGAACACAAGCAGAGGGGAGTGGGAGAGGGAGAAGCAGGCTTCCCACTGAGCAAGGAGCCCGATGAGGGGCTCCATCCCAGGACCCTGGGATCATGACCTGAGCGGAAGGTAGACGCTTAACCACTGAGCCACCCAGGTGCCCCTTTTTACATCATCTTAAAGGATGAACTGTTTGGGATTTATTTTACTTACTGAATATGACATTTCAGGAAAATAGTCACTTATAATCTCTAGAAGTTCTTAAACAGAAAAGGTATTTTCTCATTGTTAAAGAAATAGATGTATTAAAGTTTTCCATTGACATGACTATTTCAAAAATATTTTAAATGCTGTTTTCATCTCAGTTTCTGATTATTGTATCTTCTGTGTAGATTTTACCATTTATTAATATAAATAATCTTGTGCTTTGCATTTGCCTGGCCCATCATTTATTTTTTAAAATCATTTGATATAGAGATATATCTTATTATTATTATTATTTGATTCTGAGAATCTTTGTCTCTAAATATAGAAGTCTAATCACTTTATATTTGTGTTTAATTGGTCATTTTGGATTTGCATTTGAATGTTGTATTTTAGACCCTACTGTACCCTCATCATGTCTATGATGTTTTTCTTTCTTCTTTTTGCTGAAATTTTCATTTTTTTCTCTGGATTAATAAGTCATACACTGCATTTTGATTTTATAACTGTGCAATATTAAATTTTTAACACATTTGAATTAATTGACTTCTCTACCATAGTCAATAAATACCAGAGTCAATAAATGGAGTCAGGCTCTTTTGAGTCCCTTCATTTAAATTGATAAATTTAGCATGCTTTTATTTCCTGCCTAACGATCCTTTCTGTTATTTTCTTAGGGTAAGCTTGTGTTTAAAATCTATTTTATTTCTTAGATGCTATGAAACTTCTCTTTTAAGAATAATTTTAAATATTTTCACTAAGCTTCATATGTATGTTAAAGATAATTATATTCAAATTCTGTTTTTTAATAATTTTATTCATTTACCTTTTTTTATACTACATCTTCTCTCCACTTAAGAAGTAAAACAAATGGAAAGGTTTCTATTTGAATAGTTATTTGAAATTTTTTTGTAAAAATTGAATTCTTAGTTTTCAGCAGTCACTGTATTCCACAAGTACTTTGTTTTTCCTGGAAGTAATATGATTTATTTTGAAGGAAAAATATACAGTTCAGTGTCAAACACATTGTGTGACATAGCATAGTTTCAAATTCCTAGCAGTCAGTTGGAAATAGAAGACTGATTTTAAGTGAGAGATCAGCAGGGCAAGTTAGATTTTAGGGTGAAAAACTAAAAATGATAGCTGAGGCAGTTATTTTCCCGAAATCCCCTTTATTCTTATTTAGTTCCACAAACCAAAAAGCAGTTTATCTCATGTATTGTTTTGTTTTGTTTTGTTTTTTAGAAGTCACTTCTTGATGAATACGTCTATTATAGAAATACATGATGAAGTAATATTTTAAGAAGTTAAAAAATTAGTAAACAAGCAGTGAATAAGAAAGAGAATAGAAGGTATAATGTGATGTTTTTCTATGCTTTTAAGACAATGATGCTACATAACTTTTGCCCAGTAAAGGTTTCATGTTGTAATTTGAATAAATTACAAACTTTTTTATCATGATTTAATAAGATTCTATATGACCTGGACCCTGCCCACCTCTCCTATTTTATTTTCTGCCTTTATATACTTTATTTATCATGCTTTAGGCACACTGACCTTCTTACTTTCCTTAGGATTAGCCAAGTTCATAGCCATCTCAGGGTCTTTGCAATTTCTTTTCTCTCTACTCTGACCTTAGAATGGCCTTCCCTGCTTATTCTGCTTTTGTAATAGGCCCCTATCTCCCTCACTATCAAATTATCCTCCTTTCTTTTCCCAAAGCATTTAACTGTCTGAAGCTATCAGTGTTAAATATTGACATTTGAAGTGTGTATGTTTACCATATTTCAAATAGATACTTAAAGTATGTATTTGTATTATCTCTTTCCCCTCCATAAGAAGGCATCCTTTTCTCAAAAGAAGACAGAGCACTATAATACTTAGAATAAACTCTATGGAAAGAAATGTTATTTTTTAATCTAGTTATTACTAGATTATTACTAAACAAGATCAACCTGATTATATGCTATAATAAGTGTTTAAAAAAATCAAGTTTACATTTTCAACTTCGCTGGGGGAAATAAAAGTTCTCATACAGCCAATATCATATCGTTCATTGGGGATTGTGAGAAAGCTCCATAGACAATGGATATGGGCCAGACAATGAAGTTATTAGAAGCCATAATATAATGGTATATGGGTATTTTTTTACTCTGTGTTATTTTGTCTTGAAATTATATTCAGTTTACATGTAATCAAATTATACTAAGGAAAATTATGATAAAATTCTGATGAATATACTGAAGAGAAACATATAATTTGCTATGAGGAAAATAGCTTCTGCCACTAAATGTATATGTTCTAGTGATTCAAAGTATCATTTTAATTCCTAAGAACATCTAGTTTGGGGGTTGAGGAGGAAGTTATTGCTATAGTGAGAAGCCGTAAAGCAGTATTTTGTTGATTATGTTCAAAATTGGTTAAATGCATAGGACAAGTTGTCCAGTTTTGAGCTCCATTAATAAAAAAGGAAGTTGAGAACCTGAAGTGGATTCCTGAGATAAGCACATGTATAAATTGAGAGTTAAAAACAAATCAGTATGATGAAGCAAGGCTAAAGGATTGGATTGTTCAGGCTCGAGACTAGAAGAGTGGGGAGTTAATAACAGTCTTTAAGGATGAAGGGTTCTTACAAAAGAAAGATGACTAGCTGTTTTTCATCTCCAGTGAGTACAGAACAAGTGGATGGGATTTAACAAATATTTATTGAACATCTCCACTGTGTGCAGAACAAGAGGATGGGAAGAATAAGGGCTTTAGATTAGAACTGAAGAATATCCTAAGAGTGAAGATTTTAATTCCTTGAGAGGTTGTGAATTTTGTTTTTTGGAAGTCTCTTAAACAATATAGATTTTCACTTCATAACTCTACCAATAAGCAGTAGTGTCAATTCAACATTTATTGCATTCTTAAAGCCCCCTCCAGTTCAGTGATCTTAGCAATCTGTCATTGAATGGAATGCTGAGCAGATCTTTGTCGAACTAGCCAACATTTAAGCTATTTAAGATAATAATAATAATAGTTATGTTAATTATGATTATAGTAATTTAATGTAATTAGAAGATTAGAAGTAAAAAGTATTAACAGTAGCACTTAGTAGAGAATCATTACACAAAGTAAGTACCTTTATGAATTATAGGGTATGTATATATGTATGTAACATATGTGTATGTTATATGTATGTAATGCTTAATTGGTACAGTAAGATATTTGGATTATTCAATACATTATATAGATGTCTTCTGATAGAAATAAATACTAAGGAGAGAAGAAGTCATTTGAATTGCAGTGTAATATGATTTTCCTTAAAAATGTCCATTTGAAAATTAAGCTCTGTTTTTCTTTGTAATTTTAATGTATTCATTGACAATTTAATTTCTTACACTTACTATTCCATTAATGACTACAGCCAATGTTTAATTATTCTAACAAGGATAGCAAGAAAACTACCCAGTTTATCGAGTTGAAACATTTAATATGTTTAATAGAAATATTTCTTTATGTATTACTAATGGTCATTAAAAAATAAAATTAAGATATACTTATCATCTTCCCCTGTGAAGCAGGTCAGTTAAGCACAATCAATAAAGCAGTGCTTATCAAAGGAGCTACTGCCTACCAGAGAAGGTCTGAGACTTTAGCCCATAAGGGAAAACGTCTGTGAAGTTTTTCCTTTGTTTAATTTTAATATTAATGAAAATTTTGTATTCTACATATCATATGGTTATGATTGAACACCTAGTATGGGTCAGGCACTGTTTAATACCCTGGGGTCACAGCCATGAACAAAATGGAGGAAAATTGCTTCTTTTATGGAGATTACATTCTAGCTTGATAAAATTAATGACAAAGAAGATAAATAAGTAAACTATATAGTGTACCAAATTAGTTTAAGATCTATTCATTTGATTAAAATATCTGAATTGCTTATGCTGAGGAACAAACAATAATTCCCCCCACCCCCAGCTACTCCTTTTGAGTAGCCAGTAGGATACTGTTTCAGTGATCCTATCAGTGTCTGGAAACTGGTTTAAATTAAGAAGTACTTATGCAAATATTCATTTCAGCAATGCAGTGATTATTGTTCTTTCTTTAGCCTTTAGCATTGGAGATTGCACACAGTCATGTGGGGAGAGATGCCATGTGTACTTTTACACTGCTTACTAAGTACATCCAGATAATCACTAATAAGAGCTATGCAGAATCAAGTCACAGAGGCAGTGCAGTGCACTATTTCCATGATGTGTTGAAGGAAATCTAGATAAGTATATTTTTTGATGACATGTTAAGCCACTTGTGGTTTATGATGGGATGAAAGGGTCACTAATCTTTTGGTCAATCTTCTCTTGTCTCTGTGATAATCTCATAAAAGGACCAGTTCAGAGAATAACGATGACTGATAATGCCATTAATCTAAAAACTGATACTGTAATTTCCATCACATGTAAATTATCTCAGCCTTGCAATCTACATAATCAACTCTCTCTGTTCAGTTTTCAAATTGCATTTCTGTTGCAGCATATGGGTCACATAAATATACTGTTTTCCTTATAATTTTGTTTGAGTCATGTCCAAACTTGCAAGAATATTTAAATAGGTCAGATTTGCAAATCTCTACAGGGGGAGCAATAAATTTAAGTTGACTTACCTTATTTCAGTTTTTAACCTCTGACAGAGCATCATTTTTCCTTCATGATGAAAACTCTTGGACAAGCACTTTCCTCCAGCATAGTGCAGCAGAGAAATCTGTACACATTCCTGTCTGTTTCATTGAGCATTTCCTAAAAATACAGTTATTGATACTTCAAACTTAAAAAAATAAAATTTGACTGTTTTGCCACTAAAACCTACCAAGAAAAAAGGTCAGATTCTTGGAGACAAGTTATAATTTGAGATTGGGGCTATAGCTCCTAGAGCATTCAGAAGGTGGCATGGCCCAGACACAGGTGAATCCTTTTATACTTCTGCCTTTCATGAATTTGACATCATATGAGTTCATTAATTTTTTTCTAATTAATACAATTTTGTTTAACAATAAAAAAGGAAACAAAAGGAAAAAACTCAAAAAGCTTACCAAAATCTTCTTCATTGATTTTTTTTTTTTAAAGTATACTCCACACCCAACATGGATCCCAATGTGAGGCTTGAATTCATGACCCAGAGACTGAGATCAAGAGTCAGATGCTTAACTGACTGAGCCACACAGGTGTCCCCCTTCAGTGATTATTTTAACTTTAAATATTTAGGAAATGAACACATAAACAAATAGTAGAGTAAAATGGTAAACATGGCAAAAAATAGGGAAAATTACAGATGTTCATGCTTCCATACAATAAAATACAGTATCTGGTTACCCTCTCATATCAACCAGTTAGTCAGATGTCATTTGAATGTATTAAATTTTATGGTTTAGACATAAATAAATAACAACCCATTTTCTGCTTGGATGCTTCTTTTTGGTCCAAAGCAGATTCATCCAAAATACTACAACACTGGGCTTCAAAAATTTAGTCTTATTTCATTAGACAGGGAGAAGGATTCTCTTCCTATTTTCTTTGTTCTAAATTGTCTTAAACACTTATTTTTTAATTTTCAATACTTTATTGTTTCTTTCATAAGTTATTTATTTTAATTTTAATGCTATAATTTTTTGTCTAAAAATCCATTTTAGCTCCATCTTATAAATTTTCATGTCATTTTTTGGTTATTGTTCTTGGTATACTTTAAAAACTCACAAGGAATGATTTTGTGGCAAAATATGCCCTAAACAAGTCAAATAGAAAAAATTGTCTGGAGAAGATATTTGCAAATGACATATCTGATAAAGGGTTAGTATCCAAAATCTATAAAGAACTTATTAAACTCAACACCCAAAAAACAAATAATCCAGTAAGAAATGGGCAGAAGACATGAAGAGACATTTTTCCAAAGAAGACATACAGATGGCTAACAGAAAAGATGCTCAACATCACTGATTCATCATGGAAATACAAATAAAAACTACAATGAGCTATCTCCTCACACCAGTCAGGATGGCTGAAATTAACAACAGATGTGGGTGAGGATGCAGAGAAAGAGAAAACCTCTAACACTGTCGGTAGGAATGCAAACTGGTACAGCCATTCTGGAAAAACAGTATGGAGGTTCTCCAAAAAGTTAAAAATAGAACTACCCCACGATTCAGCAATTGCACTACTAGGTATTTACCCAAAGGACACAAAAATACAAATTTGAAGGGTTACATGCACCCTGATGTTATAGCAGCATTATCAACAATAGACAAACTGTAGAAAGAGCCCAAGAGTCCACTGACTGATGAATGGATAAAGAAGATGTGGTCTATATATATAATGGAATATTACTCAGCCATCAAAAGAATGAAGTCTTGCTCTTTGCAACAACATGAATGGAGCTAGTGTGTGTTATGCAAAGCAAAATAAGTCAGAGAGAGACAAATACCATATTATTTCAATCATATATGGAATGTAAGAAACAAAACAGATGAACATGGGGAAGGGGGAAAAAAGAGAAAAAAGGGAAGCAAAACCTAAGTGACTCAACTATAGAGAACAAACTGAGGGTTGTTGGAGGGGAGGTGCAGGGAATGGGTAAATGGGTGATAGGTATTAAGGAGGCACTTGTTGTGATGAGCAGTGGGTGTTTTATGTGGTTGATGAATCACTAACTTTACTCCTGAAACTGATATTACACTGTATGTTAACTAGAATTTAAATAAAAACGTGAAACAAAAACAACGAGAAAGAAACAACTGTCTGGGAATGTATTTATAATGTAAATGATTAAAAAAAGTCAAAGGATATGAATAGGAAATATCTAAAAGAGAAAACATAAACAGCCAAGAAACACAAATATAATCAACCTCATTAGTAGCCAGAGAATTATAAAATGTTTTTTAGTTTCAACTTGGCAAATGTGTAGGAAATTAATAATATCCAGCACTAACAAAGTTTCAGGTCAGTATGCACTTTCATACTTCGCTAGTGTGTTTTGAATTGGTACAAACTTTTGGTGAAATAGCTAGTAATATATGCTACAATGGAAAAAAGATCTTAATATTTCCACTATGAATAATTTTTCCCACAATAAGAAAAATTACCACCATCCATGAAGAATGGTATGTATTATAGTATTATTCATAACAAAATGCTATGATAAAAGTACATTTTTGGGGCTGCCTGGGTGGCTCAGTTGGTTAAGCGTCTGCCTTCGGCTCAGGTCATGATCCCAGGGTCCTGGGATTGAGCCCCATGTCGGGCTCCCTGCTCAGCGGCGAGTCTGCTTCTTCCTCTCCCTCTCTGACCTCTCTCACTCTCACTTTCTCTCAAATAAATAAATAAAAATCTTTAAAAAATAAATAAAAATGAAAAAGTACATTTTTATCATTAATAAAATTGTTAAAATATGGAATTTAAGCTGTTTTTGGAATTTTAGACACATATTTATTGATTGGTGAGATATCCATGTATTTATGTTATCAGGAAAAAATGTGCTGACTTTTTTTTTAAAGGTGAATCCCTCTGAAAAAGTTACACACATACACACACGCACACCCCTCAACATAAAGCATGTGTTTATGTGAGCATGGAAATCTCTATAGAAAGATAGTAATTGTGCTTAAAATGGCTAGCACAGAGAAGTGGAATTAGAAATTGGGGTATGAGATGATAAATTTTTATATAATTATATATTTTCTAATTTTATAAGGACATGTATTTTGTAATTGACCATCTAACTATTAAACAAAATTTGAAATTAAAGAAAAACTAAACTTAAAAATGCTAATTCAGGGGCACCTGGTTGGCTCAGTTGGTAGAGCATAGGACTCTTGATCTCTTGGGGTCATGAACTTACTTAAAAATAAATAAATATTTTAAAAATGCGAGTTTGTTTATAATATGCAGTATTTTCAGCATGTAATTTTTATTAGTGTACTGTAAGAGAAGTGAAACTTGATGAGTTAATTACTAAACCATTTTTAAGGAAGTTGTGGAAAATGTTAATGTATTTTTAGGAGAGAGTTTTGTATGTTGGTTGGTTTAATCGGAAAGGAAAAAAGTCTGGTTTCTAAGGCTACAAACTTTTTTTTCGGAAAATTGGTTTACAAGGATCTGCTGAAGTCGCTGATTCTAGCTCCTATACCCTTTTTTGGGCTAGCAATGGTTTTGTTAACTTGTGTGACTTTAGGGTTTATAATGTTAAATTTAGTAATAATACTCAGTTTCCATTATTTATCAATTGCTTAATGCACATATATATACACATACATATATATATATATTTTTCCATTCTGAAATTTCATGGAAAGGACACAATATTGGGTAACATGAAAATGTGGCTCTATTAATTGTAGTTGATAGGCAATATTTCAAAACTTTTTTTTCCCCCAAAATCTTTTCTATGAAACTAGTGTTCCAGGAAAAGACAACCGTTTTCCATTTGTTTCTTCATTTCTTTGCATTGTTTTTGAATGTGCTTATATATTTTTTGAAAACTATTACACCCAACCATTCTGATAAGTTACAGTGTGAAAGTATTCAGAGAACTGGAATTATCTTTGCTAATTCTAAAATGCTTGATACAGTGAGAAACATTCCAAACAAAATGCTTTTTGATACAGCTAATTAAATATAAAGACCACTGTCTAAGGCTTTGGTTTTTATTCTGATTACTGAACTTATATCAGAATTTCATCTTTTGGTCTCATCTGTTCAGTCAGAGAAAATAAAAAACACTTATAATTTATGATTATCAAGAAAAGGAGATAATTATTTTTTAAATTTCATACCTTTTGAAATGAAAGTTATATTTGTATTAGAAAAAATCATATCTTGACAGATGTTAAATAACTTGGTATGTATTTCAGAAACACAGATATTGTTTCATGTGTCTCTGACATTGAAATACAGAGTAAATATATCTTACAATTTCTACTCAAATCTATACCCCTGTATGCCTACTAATCTGCTGTGTTAGATTTTTACCTAATCAATATTTTAAAAAAACAAAACAAAACATTGTCACATCACATTCAAGTGTTTAGTTTCTTAGGTTGGAGGGTTCATGAACACCGAATTTATACTTTCCATATTGATCTACTTATTGCTGATACTTAACATTTTAGAACTGAAATTACTTATTCTGGAGAATATGAATTATTTAATCAGTTCCAAACTTTTGAAATAACTGGTGTTTTGGAAATGAGAAACAAAAATTATAATAGGAGTTTAGACTATAATATATTGCTGTAAGGATAATCATTAAGGGAAAACACAGCTGACATTTTCTGATTTATGCACACAATCAAAGATGGAGTCCAAGGACTGTGACATAATTATCTTCATGCTAACAATTTTTGTAAATCTCTTGACAGAATTTTTGCTAATTTTAAAATGCCTTCTGAAGATTAGCACTTAAAATTGTTGGGGAAAATAGCACAATTTATTAGCAAGGGTATAATTGTAAACCTTCTAAATACTCATTGTGAATATCATTTAGACAGTAACTCCTGCTTTAGCAGCTGGTATATAAGACACCAGTTTATGGAATCTTGAAACAACAGAGAGTGGAATCTAATTAAAGAGGATTACATGCCAAAGAAAAATTATTAAAAACAGACTAATAGACAATTGTTATGAATTTAGGAGTCTCTGCCAACTTCTCTTTTTCATACAAATTTATGTAAGTAACTGTCAAGTAAAAGCCTTTATTTTTTTTCAAAACCAAAAGGATGTTACAAGGCTTTATGTTTTGCAACTTAAAAATGATTGCTTTCCTGAATTTTAAGTTTACACAAGAACTTAAATGGTTCTATTACTCTTTCTTTTCTCACAATGTAAGACACACCTGTGATTTGAAAGATAAATGATTAGAAGTACTATTTTAGGTTTTGTTGCTTGTTTGATACCTATCTAATACCAAGCATTCCATAACTGTATACAGGAAATTATGTATTAGGCATATTTTTCCTTTTTAAGCAAAAATCAGTTTATCAATTAGGTGCTGTTAATGGAGATTTAAGTTGAATTGGCTTGCATATGTTTCTTTGTAATATATATTTAAAATTTGTGATGCACTAAAGATTGTTAAATGTCAGTATCCCAATCTACTAAATTCCCCTTCCTGTTTGAATTGACTCACTTTACTGTGATCTCAAGGGGTTTTGTTTCAAATAAGAGAACTGAGATAGTGTAAAATGATATGTAGGAAGCTTTTAATTATTTTTATTTTTAAATAGAATATTAAAATAAGTGGTCCTTCTCAGTCCTAGAGAAAAGACTATGTTCATGTCTGTCATGCCTAACTTTACATCTTACACACCCTGCATGGTGTTGTTACAATACATCATGCATTACATTTACAAAGCTATATGGTTTAAGTGGACTTTTGTAGATTTTGACTAAATTAAACATACTAAAAATTCATTGTTAAACACAGAGAATAATGTGTTTTCTACATAATAAATGCATGAACACATTGGATTCAGTAAATGAGATATTTGTGTAATATTCTTGTGTAATATTCCTAACAATAATCCTTTATATGAAAAGTTCTATCTAAAATTGTCTTTGAGATTAGAGAAATACCACTGTTGCGCAGAGTAGTAATATTGGAATTATTTTTACTGTGTTCTCCCTCACCCCTGACCCCAAAGTTTTCCTCACCTGCTTAGATGATACCTATTCTAGGATCGCCTGCTACCCCAGAGAGAGACTCTCCAAGGACAAGGGATTGTTTTAAATTTAAAGCCTTCAGATTACATCAAATTTTAAATCTGGAATAGGTTTAGGATCCTACAGAAATAGAAAAACCTACGATTTTCTAGTGGTAGTAATTAATTCAGTGATGTAATTAATACTGATGTTAGTAAGAAGTATTGGTAAATATATATATATTTTCTTAAGTCTCCATATATCAAATAGTTGTTGGATCATGGTAGTTGATGGCCATTTTAATATAGATTGCTCAGTGATGGCATCAGTCCTTCTGTACAATAACAAATCAGCCACCACATGAAGTGTTTGGTACTGTGAATTTATTAGTATTAAAAAATGAATTTAATTTTCTGTTTTGGTAGAAAGACTTTTTATAGAAACCAATTCATAAACATATCATCCGTGAAGACTTATCTTTTGGGACAGTTTTGATCTTGGAATTAGTGTTCTCGTAGTAGCCTCACTTAATATAGCAGGGCACAAAATATCCATGAGAGGAGCATTTGAAGGTACATGAAGTCCTCTCATTCATGAGAAGATCCTAACAAGGAACTGCCAGCAGGGAGCTAAGCTGTGCTGCTAACTCTGGTTTGTACCCCCCCCCCCCCCCCCAGTGCTAGAGACGTATTTAAATGTGAGTGCACACAGACAGGCTTGGTAGACATAAGATGATCAAAACTTCCATTCCTTCTGTAGCTTTCTGTCCATCTTCCACTGTATCACTGAACATAGCAAGGTGAGTTTGGCCAGTAGGTTTTTGCCATTCATCAAAAATATATATACAAACATACTATTTTGGAAGGCATCATAAAGCTGAACTGGAATGAGAGGGCTGGAAATGACTAGAAATTGAAGCTAGATCTGGAGAAAAGGATACAAATGTAGATTATGATTTACAATATAACCCTCCCCCCCTTTTCTTATTTTTACCACATTTTATAAAGACCAGCAGTTTCTGGCATTTTTAGGTTTTTTGTTTGCTTGCTTTTTTCTCTCTATATTAACAATTTGTAAAATACTTACTTGGAAGTCCTTGTTTTCTTGGTATATTTGATTTGCAAATAATTTTCTTTTTGATTTTTTTTTTCACTAGAAAGAACATTTGAGTGTGACTTATGAGTATATATATAGGAAAAATTATCTTAAAGAGTTTGGGAGATTCAATGGCAGATCAAGATTTGTTTGGGGTTAACTCTACCATAATTTTCATTAGGAGGGCTTAACTCTAGAATAATAGGAAAAGATGAGTTATAAATCTTAACAAGGGCAATAAATAAATAAATAAGTAAATCTTAACAAGGGCAGTGTCTATTTAAGACCCAAGTATTATCACTGGTATGGATCCCTCTGTGGAATGCAAGAATATTCTATGCAGTCTTTTTTGAAATAAAACTTTTAAAAGTTTCTGATTACTTTTGATTAGAATTTATGCTCACTAAGCAACATTTGATTTTTACTTGTCATTCCATACTGGATTTCCTAAAAGTTAAATTTCACTGATCATGTCAGCACAATAGACTGGTCCTAGTTTCATGTAATAAATGAATGCATTTGCACTAGTTTTGTACATCTGTTTCTGCTAACTTGGTTAGTGTGGGACAGAATAGGAAAGGCAGACTCATTGTCAGGGACTGACAAAATTAACTGTTAGTTTGTAAAACTGAAGAACCAAAATTGGGCCATGATGTAGTCATTTAGATAAGGCTACAGTGGAATGTCTCTTGGAGAAAGATAGCTGCCTTCACTGACTTCACTTTGCACTTTTAATTGAAGTTAGCATCTGATTCATGTCTGACTAAATGTATGTATAAGTTCCTAGAACATCCATTCAACAAACCTTTAACGGTTAACTACTGTGCGGAAGTACAGTAGTAAATTAAAAAACAAACAAATACCTCTTGCTTTCGTGAAACTTAGTATTTCAAAAATAGTGTAATATAATATGTTAAGTATAATAAATGTTACAAAGAATAATAAAAAGTAAGACAAAGGAGCAGAGGAGTGTGGGTTCATATTTAGACAGTGGTTAGGGAGGATGTTTCTTCCTTCCTTCCTTTCTTTCTTTCTTTCTTTCTATCTTTCTTTCTTTCTTTTTTTTTCCTTTCTTCCTTTCTTCTTCTTCTTCTTCTTTTTTTTTTTTTTTTTTTGTGTGTGTGTGTGTAGAAGAAGCAGCACTGTGACAAAGGCAAATTGAGCATAGGAAGCCTGGTAGCAAATGAGATTGGTCGGATCATAAAGAACTTGAAGGTGAAATAGTAGATTTTCATTATTTAAATTGCTGTTTGAAAGCCTTCCCCTTGTCAAGATTAAGGGTATAAGTAAATAATAATATCTTCCAAAAAGCAAATACTAACGTGATATGTGTGATTTGAGATTGGCAGTATTTGGCACACAGTTACTCCATAATATTTGTTGAAAGAATGATGCTGTGTTTCATTTGATTGTCCTATAAACCATGTGAGACTCAATCAAAAGATAACCATGCATTATGTAAAGAACTGTGTGGTAATTAAAAAAAAAATCCTTAATCAAATTTTGTTAACCTTCCTTAGATACAAAGAATTAATGATCAACAGATAAAATTCTGCAGCACGACTGTTTCTATTTTTGCTTACCTTGGGAAAGTACTAAAAGATAACTTAATTCTTACCATGAATGAAAGTTGAAATATTAATATATTTCAAAGTAAATGTAACTAAAATACATTTTGATTTTTTTTTAAAGATTTTATTTATTTATTTGACAGAGAGAGACAGTGAGAGAGAGAGAGAACACAAGCAGGGGGAGTGGGAGAGGGAGAAGCAGGCTTCTCGCTGAGCAGAGAGCCCAGTGTGGGGCTCGATCTCAGGACCCTGGGATCATGACCTGAGCCGAAGGCAGCCGCTTAACCGACTGAGCTACCCAGGCGCCCCTACATTTTGATTTAGACTATGAACCTGGAAATGAGATTTATTCTATACATTTAAAATGTATTTCTTGTTTAGAATATATTTTCACATACATGATCTCTTTTAATTTATCCTCACAACAGTACTTTAAGTGGGTATCATTACTTTTATCACTTTCATTGATAACTTTATTCCATGAGGGAGTATTTGCAGATTGAGATGTTAAGCGTTTTCCTAAGAATACATAAGCAATTTAATTGCAAAGCTAGAACTTAAAAACAGATTTCCTGTCTCCACAACCCCTACCTCTCCTACTATATTATATTCCATTTCACTGTGACTCAAGAAGATTCTCCTAGACAGGGCCTGATTGTAGGCTGGCCACCATTAGTGAAATGACATTAGCTAAATATGATTATGACTTAATGTTCCCTGAAAGGATTAGACTAGTTAAGACATACCGAAGGGAAAAGTAATTATCTATTGAAATATGAATCTCTTGATTAGAACTGGAAATTATATATTGGTATTAGAATGTTCATCTAGGATTTTTAAAGATCTGAATATTATCATCATTTCTTACTTGACTTATAAACAGCTTCAGTGGGGCTAGTTTTGTTGAGTGCCAAAATTAAAATACAACATTTTACTGGAAGAATTAGTTCACCTAATTTGCTCATTCTTTATATGAACTTAGACCTTAGGAATTTCTAACTACATAAGAAACATATGCACTGGTTTACCTTACTGTCTAAAGAAAACCATTAAATTAATCAACGTCAAATCACCTTAGAGTTGTAGTAGTAGCTTGGAGTATGCTATTTAAATTCTTCAGATTTGAAAATATGTTTATAATTGCTTCCAAAGGACTTGTGCCCACCTGGTGAAAATTCCCTGTGGGTCCTTCAAAATATAGTGTGCTGCAGGCTTCCAACCATCTGAGATTTGTAATGATCATTAATGCATGATTAATATGTAGCAATGATTCTCCCACTTGACATGGAACATATATGCCTGATAAAAATTACCTTATTGAATTGAAATTGCATTTTTTTTAAAATGAGGAGTGTTTCTTTGTTTGTTTTTAACCTTGGTATCCCCAGTGACTAGCATAGTATCTGGCACCTATTAGATTCTAAGTGAATAATTGAATGAATGAATAAGTGATGACTGGCTTTCATCTCTACCTTGGTAAGAGAATTGACTTTTGCATCATATTCTTTATTAGTCATTTGAAAGCTTACACTTAAGTGTCATTATCAAACTCTAATAGAAATTTGCCAGTTATTGTACCAATTGCTTCTCAAGATACTTGGGCAACTAATTACATACGTAACTTTCATTTTTATGTCATCTAGGTGCATTGCAATGACATTGGTGAGCATAGACATAGAGCCATAGATGGGTTTTGGGGGATCCAGTGACTCACTAAAATTGCATATAGCATATGGGGTGTGTGTTTGTGTGTGTGTGTGAATATTTAATTTTTTAAGGGGAAAGGATCATGATTTTTATTATATTCTTGTAGTTATCTTTAGACCAAAAAGTTGAAAATCTTTTCATAGGACTGTATTTAGTTTACTTTATTATTCAGGAGAATTGCAAGGAAAACATGAAAAATGCACATTTTTCTACCTCACTTTATAAAATCTGATCCCTTAGGATTATGGTGGGTAATAGATATTTCTTCTCTTTATTCTTTTCTTCTTCTTTCATCATTTATTTAAAAGCGTCTATTCAGTGTATTAAGTAATTTACATATATTGTCTCATTTTTTTTAAGCCCCGTTCAAAAAAGTTCTTTCATTATAGCATCGGAATAGGACCCATGGGCAGAAAGAGCTGCACTGGGATTGTGAGGAGTGACTGATTATATACTTTTTAGTTAGTGGGGGTTGGGGACAATATAAGTCTCAAGGAATTTGGAAGCAATGCTTCTAGGACCTTGAGGGGCTAGCTACTGTTACGAAAAGGTCATTTACTATTGTCTAGTAAAACATTAGTCATGAAACCCTTCAGATGTGTACCAGTGGGCCATGTGTTTGAAGGATGATTGCTAACATATATCTTTGGGGTGGTGGTGGTGGGAAGAGATGTTTGCGGTTATCAGAGCAAAGTAACACTAACTAGAGCAAAGCTGTAGTGGTAAAACATTAAAGGAAGTCCTTCAGGTTGCTGTATGTAGTGTTACAATCTATATGCCTCAGGAATCTTGCCTGGAGACTAGGAGTTGCAGCAAAGTTTGGCCTTTGTTCTTTTTCTCCCATCATTTCCGCCCCCTGAGCAACTTTGATCCTTAAATCTTTAAGGTTCCTGAGAGTGGAAGGTCTCATCTTCTGTAACTTCTTCCAGCTGAATAGGGGCATGGAGATGTCCCTCCAGCCCTAGAAGTAAGTAAGTATATTTCACTTCGAATAAACTGAGTTAAGTATCCTGCCTGAGGAAAGTAACTAGTAGGCAGGCAATGACACTGAAGTATGAGCCAGTTCTACTACCTTAGCCTTTGTTTTTTCTTAATCTAGAAAAATTTGACTCATTTCAAAGATATGTTCAGAAGTAATAAACTTAAAGACATCTCTGTTCCGAGGAGAATTAATTCCTCAGTCTTCTCAGTATTCTCACTAGATTGTGATCAAGTTGGGGGATTTATTTACCATTATATCCCTAGTGCTTAGCATGATGCCTAATGTACAGTAGAATTTTCAAGAATTTATTCTAAATTGAAATTTAATTGATTAACTTGAGCTTTTATGATTTAGTAGTTCCAAGACTTATATTTCAGTAGCTATGCCATCAACTCTCTCTGACCTTAATAATATAGAAGTTTCTTCATTTATTAAACTTAGTGTTCTAATTTTTAAAATTTAGGTTAGTATGTAAATTTTAGATCCAACTATTTAGTTTTAGTTACTGTGATTATATCATAAAGGAAATGCAGTCCTATGGAAATTAAGTCATATGATAATATGATTTTTTAAATTTAATAATATAATTTGCTAACTTTTTTGCTTATTTCCAGCTCCATCTAGCATATGAATCAGTAGATATTTGGTTGAATTTGTTTATTGTTTGGTATAGTTTAAGCAAAGATAATTCAGTAATCCTATTTAAATTTTTTAGCATTCAGAGATCTCCTTGTGTATTATTTTACTCCCATGTTGCTATTGATATTCTCTTTGTTTTATTATACTTTTATATAATCCTTAACACAGATGAGATATAAAACACTATAAAATCTATCACAGTTGAAACTCTAGACCTTCCTTCAACCCGTGGGAATTCATTTGGCAGAAGGCCACCAAAACCAGTTCTTTTTGATGCTTAGTTTCTAGTTTCTAGTTTCTACTTTAATTGCTGCCAAAATCTGAGCACTTGGGGATTTAATTGCTCATTATATTTGTCACAGTGGTGTCACAGACCCAAATAAAGACTGTTGCATGAAAAATATTTATGGGTATTAATTTGGCCTAAACGTGTATATTGGATTCCTTATTTTTCTACATTGTAAAGTATAGCATGTCTAGACAGAAATAAGAATTCTTTAAGAACTTAGGCCCCACTTTACTAGTAAACTATTATTATCCATCCAGTCCAGTATCTAAATTTAACAACCAACACCTAGGGGAGGATCTATTCAGAACTTTATTATATTCATTTTATTCAGTTTACTTTTTTGAAGCAGTCTCTAAGGGATTTAAGTCTGGCTCTGAGGACAGACTACTTGGGTTCAAATCTCTGTATCCCTTACCAGCTATATGATCTTGGGCAAGTTATCTTAATCTCCCTGTGCCTGTTTCCTCATTTATAAAATATGGATAACTATGTTGTTGTGAAGATTATATGGGCAGAGCGCCTAGAAAAGTGTCTAACACGGAGAAAGCCCTCAGTGTTTGCTAGTTTACCATAATTCAACTTTATATGCCAAAAAACTATAAAGTTTACCATGGTTGCTGATATGAATTTCCAGTTTCCTACTAGTTAAGTAGGGATAACCTTTGCCTGCTGTAGCAAATAGCATGTCTGGTCAGCACTAAATCCAGTACCTTTCATGTCTTTCCATTTTTATTGTGAGTTCCCACTTGCTTGTTCCATAGTTGTAGGCTAGTAGTCTGCTTCTTGTTCCAGTCTTTTATTACTAACCACTTATTTTTCTTGTTCTTGTGCTTGCTAATCTGAGGAGTAGTTTGTTTATTCATTCTCTGTGTGTGTTCCCTTTTCCCTTTTATTTACCCTCTGCCTTTCCCTTCTTTCTTTCCTATAAAATACATGTACCACCTTGCAGTCTGCTATGGTGGTTGCAATTACCTTGATCAAACGAAATTATTAAGCACTTAAGAAGTAGGAAATGCAAGTCATCACCATGGACAAGGTAATTTTTTAGAATTGTTTGGAAGTTTTTTTATATCCTGGAAATTAAGTTCCCTATGTCTTTCTTACGCCTGAAATTGTCTTCTGGGATAGTCCTACACTACAATATAGAATCCCCTAGAATGAACAAATATTAAGTATCTGTTGCATGAAAATAAGTTTATAATTTTTCTCAGATTCATACTTATGTGAACTAGGCTGAGAATAGACTTTGATTGGGCGTTGGCTCCACTTAACTTATAGTTGTCCTTAATGTTAGGGAAACGTTTTTGATAGTAAATAGAACAGTAAGTCTGTTTGCCTCTCACCCAATGGATCTGATGTTTAATTTTATTTATGGATAGGATGAGGAGATAAAGGTGTTAGCTACTTGAGATGTTTCTCTCATTATGGTAAAAGAATAACATTTGTTTGCAGTCAATTAGACTTAAACTCATATCTCTTCTTTGAAATATTGTTCTTGAAAAAAAATACTGGATTTGATTTCCATTTCAGGACACAGAAGTATTTTTGGGGAAGGTAACAGACCATTAAATGCTTACAGGGCCTTCCTTCCTTCCTTCTTTCCTTCCTTCCTTTCTCCCTCCTTTCTCATTCTGTTTGGCACAATAAGCTTTGTGCAGGCTCAGGGAGTGTGAAACATGGAGACTTCTTTCCTTTTCTTTTAGGCAACATGATACTCATTTTGGGTTCCCATTCCACCTATGGCAAAGTATGTAATTTTAAATACTTCCAGATAAAATCACTACTGAAGTTAAGCCTTTTTATCATTAAAATGAAGAAATACCTATAGATGCTCTGAAGTACTTTCTCTTTGTACTCTGAGAACTTGTCCTAAATTCCTGGAGCCACAGTGAGCTTCACGGGGCCACTTCAGGCCCCCTGTCCAACTTTCCTCTTTCTTCTGCCTCAAGAGAATGTTTTCATTTCCTATCCCTTTGGCCAGAAAAACTAGATAGTCAAATATTCTTTCAACTCTATGATTTATGCTAGGGATGAGCCTTTAAGAACTCAAAATCCAATAATTTTGTTTCTTTTAAAGTATCTTTCATGAGCTTGTTTTTCTCCAACGGAGGAGGCCAAGATAAAGTTTAAAACTACTTTATGAAGAGGAGAGAGGTCACAAAGGATTTCAGGGTCAAAAGACAAACACAAAATTTTTTTCTTTATGTTCTCAATTCATGGCATAGAAAAGGAGGCAAATGCATTTGTTGTAATAACATCTAGACCTGTGTGAGACTCCAAAAACATGTATTTTTAAAAATATAAATCTGAAAAAGTAAAAATTTCCTTAAGAATTCTGTTTTTTAAAGGTTATCTACACATAGATTTTACTGTAAAATGACCTTTTCCAAAAATCGATCAGATTAACATTCATTTTTTTGGAAGGATTTATAAATTGTAAGAAATAATAAAAGCTTATTTTTTATTTTTATTTATTGCATTTTATTACACAGCTTTTCCCGGGGAACTTCAGACATGGATACTGGGATGACAAGAGGCTTTTGTGGACTTCATCTGTGTTTGCTTTTGATTCTAAGCTACTGTCACACTGTTGGAGTGGGCTGCCTTAAATATTTATTATCTGTGACTTTCTTTTGCCATGAGCATTATTGCTCTAGTCTAGGGAGTAACATTAAATGGCTAAACTGAGATCTTAAAGTTCTTTTAATTACATTAGTGCAATTACCAGGCCCTTCCATCAGTTTTAACAATTAAATCTCACATTTCCTATAGCATTGTGGGTCTTAAAGACAGTAACATAATTCAAAACATTTGTTTTTAAATAAAGAGATTCAGATATAGTGTTTGATTTTGTTAATCCCTATTGGTAAATGCAAGGTTTAGAAGATTTTCAACCATACAAAACAAAAATATCCTGTCAGGGGACAGATTTATTTCTATGAAATGACTCCATTTGGCAAAAACATGTATGTGTATATATACGTGTGTGTGTGTGTGTGTGTGTCTATATATTTAAAATTAGAGATTTGTTACAAATATGCCCACAGCAATTAAATAGAAATAGCTATTTTCACATCTGATTTATAAACCATCTGTGGAGAAGCATCGAATAAAGATAAGTGCTGTTTTCCATATCTAAAATCAAGTAAATTTGAAAAAAAAAAAAAAAAGGTTATGAAACCTCCCGCTTTAAGATTTAAACATTTCTCTTTAGCAGTAATTCATCTAAATTGATGGAGTTGGGTTGATTTTTGGCAAACCTAGCTACAGAGGAAAGTAAGTAAAATTATATGACCAAAGAGAAAATATATGTTGTTTTCTATAAATGGTTAAATTGGGGGGTGATTGAAATTAGAATCAGAAACCTTGAATTTGAGTATTGACTCTACCACAGAATACCATAGTCACATACTTGGGGTGCATTTTAGGTGAAAACAATTTGAGTTACCTGGGAATAATCTCAGTCAATTAACATTTATTTTTCTTTTTAAAATATTTTTAAGCTTTTAATTAATTTTCAAACATCTATTCCTGTCCTATGTTTATAGTATTATTAGCAAATCAAATCAAAAAGAAATCGGCTAAATAAATAACAGCACATGGAGATACTGGAATATCATGTAACTTTAAAAATTGCATTGTGAGATGTGTTTAGAATTATGGATAGATATTAGTCATATATCATTAAGTTTAATTATATGAAGGTTTAAAAATAGTACATTCCAAATATCATATACCTAGTAGTTGTGTTTGGGTCTTTTTAGGTATTCAGTTACTCCAAAAGGCATTATTTGAGTAGTGGTTGTTAACAGTAAGTTATGTTGTAGGTTGTATGTAGCAAATGGATGTAACTGAATTTATCACACGGCTTTATTTTTTTATTTCTTTGTGTTCATTCTTATATTTCTCCTTGGGTATGCAGAAGTAAAGAAAACTAACTGATGATTAGAAACTTCCAGGAATCAAAATGAGGGTTTTAGAGGGGGGTGGGGGATGGGTGAGCATGGTGATGGGTATTAAGGAGGGCACATATTGCATAGAACACTGGGTGTTATATGCAAACAATGAGTCATGGAACACTGCATGAAAAGCTAATGATGTACTGTATGGTGACTAACATGACATAATAAAAAAAATTATAATTAAAAAATAAATAAAAATTAAAGAAACTTCCTAGATAATTTGAAATATGGGAACTCTCATGAACTCAGTGGCAAACAATTAGAGGAAGAAATTCATTTAATACAGTGCATATTTAATAGAAAAATTAAGAAATACTGAAACAGTCCTGTTTTTATTTAAATTTCTTTTTTTTTTAAAAGATTTTATTTATTTATTTGAGACAGAGAGAATGAGAGAGACAGAGAGCACATGAGAGGGGGGAGGGTCAGAGGGAGAAGCAGGCTTCCCGCCGAGCAGGGAGCCCGATGCGGGACTCGATCTCAGGACTCCAGGATCATGACCTGAGCCGAAGGCGGTCGCCCAACCAACTGAGCCACCCAGGCACCCCTATTTAAATTTCTTTTATTGCTAGCATTTATTTTATTGTATTATATTAAAGCAGCGTAGTCAACATAAAATGTACAGATATTTCCAAAAACTTTAAGTTTCATTTATTTATGAAATATTTTGAAATCAAAAGAAATATAAACCCACAACTGAAACTTTGGAAAATATTGAAAACTGTAAGTTTAAAGAAGTGCCCTTGTTTATTCAACATTCTCTGTAATCTGAATTACTATTTCATTTCAGTAAGGATAAGTTAGACTTTGTTATAGGAATTGGTTCTTTCATACAGAATTTTAATAAACAATAAAGTGTTATTCGATGATTATTAGTAGATAGCTAATATTTACTGTCAGATACTTTGAACTTCTTTATATGCATTTTTACATTCTAATTATAATGATATATGATTGCATTATGATCTCCTAACCAGAATTCAAACTCTCTTCTAAAAAGTTTTTATTGCATTATAATTACATATGGAAAAATAGAGCATTAGTGCTCAGTTCCATGAATTGTCACAAAATGAATTAAACAGTGCTGTAGAAGACCCTCTTGTGTCACCTGTAGTCACTATCTTGATTAGTTTTGCCTATTTTTAAAACAATAGCTTCACTGAGATATATTTACATACCATAAAGTTCACTCTTTTAAAGTGTATAATTCAGTAGTTTTTAGTATAGTCACAGAGTTGTACATCTATCACCACTAATTCCAGAACACTTTAACTCCCCCAAAAGAAACCTCATTACCATTAGCACTCATTCCTCCACTTTCTTCAGTCTTTGGCAACCACTAACCTCCTTACTGTCTCTGTGGATGTCCCTATACTGAACGTTTTATAGAAATGGCATTATACAGTGTGGCCTTTTGTATCTGGCTTTTTCACTTAGCATAATATTTTTAAGGCTCATTTATGTTGTAGCATGTGTCAGAACTTACTATTTTATGGCCAAATAATATTGTTACATCATTACACTACATTTATCATTTTACTGACTTTTTGAGTTTTGAATTTTTTACTATTTTTTGTCTGTTATAAATAATGCTGCTATGAACCTTTGTATACAAGTATTTATGTGGGTGTATGTTGCCCTACATTTCCATTCTTACACCAGTACCACAATATCTTGATTAGTTTTAGTGTCAGTTTTAATATCAGGAATTCCTGTATGAGTCCTTCTACTTTGCACTTCTGTTTTTAAGAATGTTTTGACTATTCTGGTCCCTTGTGTTTTTGTATGAATCTTAAGATCAGCTTGTCAAAATCTGCAACAAAATGTCAGCTGGGATTTGACAGGAATTCATTGAATCTTTAGATCAATTTAGGGAATAGCACCATCTTAACAATATTAAATCTTCTAATCCATGAACATGGGATGTCCTTCCATTTATTTTTGTCTTTTAATTTTTTTCTTGATGTGTTGTGCTTTTCAGTGCATAGGTCATATGCTTCTTTTGTTTAACTTACTCAGAAATATTTATTCTTTTTTATTCTCATATAAATGTTTTTTTTTTCATTTTTGGATTACATTGTATCTTTGTCTATTTTTGAACTTTGTATAAGTGGAATAATTTTGTTGTGTGTTCTTTTTCTTTTGTGTGTCACATCTTTTGCTCAATATTATGTATTTGAAATCTATCTGTGCCACTCCATGTAGCTATAGTGTGTTCATTCTTATTGCTATATAGTTTACCATCATATTACTACATTTGATTTGTTTCTAGTTTTGGGCTATCTTGAATAAGGTTACTTTTTACATTTTTTTGTACATGAATTTAGGTGAACATTTTATAAATTTATTCTGGATATATTCCTAAGCATAAGTTCAGCTTTTGAAAGAACTTCAAAAAGCTTTACGAAGTGGTTGTAACAATTTACAGTTCTATTGGCTAGTACTTCACTTGCTTTCTGTACTAAAAAAGCAGTTTGTATGATCTACATTTTAGTCATTTTCACAGTGTGTAATGATAATCCCTTTGTTTAAATTTGCATCTTTCTCATGACTAGTGATGTTGAGTGTGTTTGTTTTTAATTAGTAATTTTGGATATTCTCTTTTATATAGTGTTTATATGTCTTTTGCCCTATTTTTTATTGAGCTATTTGTCTTTTTTATATTTATTTGTAAGAGTTCTTTATTTATTATAGGTATAAATAATCAAAATAGTGTCAAACCAGCCTAAGTATAGGAAATTGAGTAGTGGTTCATAATGGACCCCAGAAACAGACCACATGTATACTGTGACTTACTTTATGGAAAAGATTACTTACAGTGGGGAAATGGTCCTTTCAATAATTAGTATTGATTTAATTGATTACCTGTCTCACATCATATACAAATATCAATCCCAGAGGATTGAACATCTAAATGTGAAATGTAAAATAATAAAGTTTTATGAAAAAAATATAGGAAAATATATTCATAACCTTGAAGAAGTCAAAGATTTCTTAAAGAGGACACAAAAGGCAATAACTATTAACCATAAATTTAGTGATAACAAATTGGACCCCATTAAAAATTAATTTTCTATATGAAAAGACACTACTAAAAAAGTGAAAAGATAAGACATAAAGCAGGAAAGGATATTTGCAATTTATATATCCAAAATAGGACTGTTATTCAGAATTCAAATTGTTTTAGATATGATATTTGGTAATTTTCAAGATTTTCAGTGTAAAAACATATTAACTGTGTGTTAAAAAGGATCTTTGCCCTAATTTGGCTGATTTTTAAAAAAATCAAGATAAAAATAGTGGTCTATATATCTCAATAGGTTTTAAATAAATTATTTTTTTATGTTAGAAATTATTAATCTAAATTCTGTAATTTTCTAAAATCACCATACTTAGTTATAATTTACAATGGAAGGAACACATTCATATTTAAAGTTTTTGTTTGTTAAATTAGCTAAAAGCTAAATCTAATTATTTTATTACCTAAACACTCCTAAATTCTATATAAAATCTAATATGCCAAAAGATTCATGGGTACATTTTTAGTTTAAAATTTAATTCTATACTACATTATATTCTTAAAACTTATTAGGATCATGTAAGATTAAGTTAATTTTACATGTAAAAATATAGTTAAGAGTGTAATTTTAAAAAAAAGATAAAAACTGTTAGAAAATTCAGTCCAGTAATGCTAAGAACCTGATATAATGCCACTGAATTTTAAGAATTGAACTTACTTATTTTTAAACATATCTATATATAAAATATATATTTATTTTTAAACATATCTGTATACATATATTTATAAATATCATATATACAATTGTTATTTAAAGATCTTATTCTCAAATTTTGGTTGCAAATGTTGGAACTTTTATAATTATACCTGGGCTGTATCTTTCCATGTCAGTAACTGTTAATTTTTTTAGAACTAGTTATTTATCCCATATAGTTTATTATGATTTGAAACTTACTTTTATTGACTTTCTCTTTTGATTTCAAATTGGTTTTCATATACTTGAGATTATTTTAGAGAACTAATTTTTAAACCTTTTCAAAGCTTTAGAAGTTGTACTAATTTTGTATAAAATTAATTTATTGTATTTACCCCATTTTAAAAATTAATAAAAAGACTTCTGTGATAGCTGTATCATAAGACATTTTTATTTTGTTACTGTTCAATTCATACTGTCAATTTTAATGAATCCTACCCAATTAAAGTAGTGTGCATATTTTTCATGAGTCCATAATCAATATAATCAATTATATTTTTACATAATTGCATAGATATAATTTTATCTCAGGATGTTGGAGGATTAATGTGTTTTTTTTTAATATGTTGCAGAAATGCGAGAAGCTGGAGAATAATTTTGATGACATCAAGCACACGACTCTTGGTGAGCGAGGAGCTCTCCGAGAAGCAATGAGGTAAGTCTGGGTCACCATAGCAACAGTCACAGATGTGGTAAAGAAAAAGTCATTCTTCATTATTGGGGGAACAAATGAGTTCATTGCCACCATTCAGCTCTGTTCTCTAAGGTATTAATTTGTCAGTGGAGAGACTTCCCTTGAGGCTGTACTTTGGTTTTGAAGCTGCATAAATGTTAAGCCTCAGTGCACAGTAAAAAATGTAAATGTTTAATTTGTTACTTAAAATGCTTAAGGGGTGTCTTGTTTTATATTTATACTAAACTGTGTGATTGAATGGAAATATTGTTCATCTAAATTCTGCCTGAATATAAAAAAAAAAATAAACAGTACAATCGTGGTTAAACTGAGTAGTATTTTCTCCTAATTAATATTTAATTTAAAAAGAGGTACTTAAAATTTCATATTCTGTTAGATTTTATAGGATTATATCAGTGTTTTTAAACTGATTTACATTTTCACACTTTTATAGAGCGTATGGATTAACTTTTTTAAAATGTAACGAGATTGATGTTTTTTTTTTTCTTTTTTCACTTCTTAACATTACTATTTCTAAATATTTCTCTGAAATCTCCCCAAACTTGATACCTTTTTAATAACTTTTAGGAAGCCGTCTTTAAACCCATCTTTTACTAGACATTAAAAATGTGTGAGAAATAAAACTCATCATCCTTAGAGCTAGAAAACAACAAATGAGATTGATTTTAAAAGTTTTGAGCTGAACATTTCAGTGAGATAATTTCTAATATATTTGTACAGAAATAGTATATTTACCTCTATTTAGCCTATGAAACTACAATTGATTTTTAAAATATATATCCTTCTATCAATGTTATTTTTTTTAAGCATCTTAAGGTTAAAAATAATTTAAAAATAAGAGAAAGTATAAACCAATGAGGCTTCCTAGAAGGGTAACTTAGGTACAATTTTGTTATTGCTAGCACACAGTTACCATATACTTTAGTTTAGAAGCTGCTCTCATTTAGTAACCTTCCTTTTACCATGCAAGCAGCAGGGGAAAGTAATTAAATTTAATAGAAGCTGCCCTCATTTTGAAGCCACTTCTATTTAAAACCACAGGGGGAGGTAATTAAATTTAATGGAAACAGTAGCTTCTACACAAAGATACATGGTACTTCTGTATAGACGATTATGATGTCACAAAAAGAGGAATAATATATTACTAGTACTGAGAAATTACCAGCTGGAGCAAGTGAGCCTATTTTATTGTTAACATCTTCACTAATAAAAAAAAGAGGGAAAAATAGAACTGAGTATACAATAGAGACTTTGCACCTATATAATGCAATCAGACATTCACAGAAAGTTAGTTTTTAAAAAATAGTAATAAATTAAAAATAAGGTATAAAATATATTGTGGAGAAAGCCAATGCAGAATTTATGAATGAACTCCTGTTTTTCAATATAGTCTTTATCCTGTATCTAAAACTACCACAGTTGTAAGTTGAAGACATCATTTTTGTACATGCTTATTACAATAATTTTGAATATATTAAGTGTGCACACTAATATTTATCTAGAAAACTACAGTTATTCTCTGTATTTTTTGTATCTATTCAGTTTCAAGTAAACACATAGACACACAGGAAGACAAAGAGAATGCCAGCTCTGAAGCTTTGAATAAAAGAAGTGAAGGCCTAAAACATAGAAGGAATTACAAAGGGACAATGTGAATGAAAATGGATGTGACTGAGGGAAATATAATGAACAAGGAAAGGACATGTAATTAGTATAGAAAATTTGTTATCAAGGAAAACTAAACTGAGTTATGGGAGAACTGTGTATGAAGAGATTATTCTGCCAAATTTGTAATACTTTCCATTTTAGAAAACACCAGGATATTCTGCTTTTTAACACGTAGAGGTGAACTAATAAGAAAAATAAGTATTACCTCGTTGGAGTAACCTGTCAGTCACTCATGCTATCAGATAAAGCAGTATTCTAGATAATTTAAATCAGCTTTTAATTATATGGCTGTATAATGTACTTTGTTTACATAAGCTGCATTTTTTACACATACACACATATTCACAGTGTTTAGATTCACTAAACACAAATAATTTAGTAACCAAAGTATTCAACAATTTAGTGTACTATGGGCCTGCCACTTTTGTTTTTCACCTTTAGGGAATGTAGCAGGAGCTCATTCTTTTATATGTGAGATTATAGAAGCATGGGAAAGAAGTCGTGATGCTCTGTGACTAAGAGGAGAATGCATAAAAGGGCAAAAATTAGTTGTTCCCTCATCAGTGATCAATTTTTGCCTTATATGAAGGGTGTCTGGATCAAAGAAAACTATGGAGAGGGTAAGAAATTTGATGTAGGCCAATAAGATGGCCAGTTTTGCAGGTAGAGGGAATAGAGTTGAGCAGTCCTAGAGGCCTGCAGGTGCAAGGTGTATGTTTGGGAACAGTTAGCAGCTGATGTAAAGCACATTTTTTTCAAGCTCTTTTGAACATGTGTTTCCCCATAAAACTTACATAGGCAGAATGTTTGAATCAGTAACATCTCTCCTTATATGTCAAGAATCCTTGGGTGGAAATGAAGCAGTACGAAGTTGGCAAAGATGATGGGAGCAATTCAGAAGCTCAGGGTGCTAGAAGGGGCAGTGGGAAACAGATATGAATAATTTGCTGAAAACCTCAGCATTGGGGCTAACCTTAGGAGGGTGACTGGAAATGTGTTCGTTACCATATTCTGGAGGCCAGTTACCTAGAACTAGCTTGCCATGATAAAGAATGTCAATTATTTCAGGAAGTCATGTTTTTAAGGAAGTGGAGTAACGGGATTAAATATAAAAATTGGAATTTTGTAGAATTCTAATGGGGAAGAAGTTACAGTGTAGGGATAGATACAGTCTTTCATTTATTTAATAAATATTTATTGGGCTTTTGTAATATACCAGGTGACAGGAATATAGAAATGAGTAAGAGACAGTTCCTGCCCTCAAGGAGCTAATAGTCTAGTGGAGGAGACAGGTATAAAAATCAAATGCTTGATGTAAAGACTCAAGGCCCCAGTCTTGAGTCCTTTCTTTGGTTTCCAAAATTCTATGGTAGCTTTTGTTGGTCCATGGACATGGCCTAGCTCAGCTATGGGAACATTCTTTTCTCTCAGAAGCTTAGCCTCTGTAGCAGCCCTTGGGTGGCTCTGGACACCCACAGTGGTGTTCTTGTCTTAAGCATGTCTAGCCTGGAGAAGCTAGAACAGAAGTGGACTGAATCTGAAGATGGACATTTTCTGAGTGCTGTGTTTGGGCACTGTCACCAAGTTGGATATCCCTCCCTGTTTATTAAAGTTCTACTATTTTTATGAATGTAGAATAGGAAAGAGGATTCTGTCCTTGCTCAATTCTCTTTCGTCTCATCCAATATCTCTTCATGGCCAGTCTTTGCCATGCAGTCTTGAACATATCCTTTTCTCTGTATCCCAGCTCATGAATCATTTTAGACCCCTCCTGTGCTTCCCTCTGATCCCAGATATGAGGACTTGTAGCCAGCTATCTTAAAACACAAGGGGCTACAACCTACTCTGGAATGTACTGGCTGAAAAAACATATCTGAACAGGTTTTAGTTAATCCTAGAATGGAAAAAAAATAATTAAAAAGTTTGTTTTTGCAGCAGAGGGTGCCATGGAGAGGATGAGAGACCTAGAGAAATCAGTGACCTCACTAAGATAAAGGTGGAAGGGTGTTGAGATCAACAAAGCAGGGGCATATGGTTGAGAAATATAGAAATATTTAGAATGTAGATCTGATGAGACTTTGTGGCTTAGCTTCAGTAACTCATAACCCTGATTTAATCTGTGCTACTCTGTTTAAAACCTTTTAAAGTATCCTTACCCTTTTTGAATAAATTCTAACTTATTTGTGTGCCCAACTAAATAGTAGATTCCATGAGAGTAGGAGGATTGCTGTTTTGCCCTTGTTTGTATTCTTAGCCTCACTGTAGTATTAGCATATAGTAGGTGCTCAATAATTATTTGTTGAATTCTTGATAAAGATAAAGATAAGAAGGAGAATCAGTAAGGGAAGTCAAATGTTTTTATTTTGAATATTTGGATATACATTAATATAGGGAGAGAAAAAAAGGATTAAGGAAGAGTAGGTTTTCAGATCAATTTGAGATAGCTACGGCAAACTCATATGTAAATTTGCAATAAGGAGAGGAAAAATACAATTCTACAACTCAGGAAAAATACTGGGGGTTGATCTGCACATTTGGGACTTGTTAAGTATTTTGATTTTTGTAGCCATAGGAAAGGATGTGATTTCCAAGAATAGGACATCAAATCAGAAAGGAGGAGAGTTAACCAGATGCCTAAGAAAATATTGGGCTTAGGAAAATGTGTGTCACAAAGAAACATATTTTGAGATTTAAAAATTATAAATAACTTTCTCCAACAGAGTAAGCTGGAACTGTAAAATGGTGTGCCTGAGAAGAAAAGGGTGGGTGGCATTCCTGGGCAGTGTTCTGTGGCTCCTGGAGATATCTAGAGCAGTAGTGCCCAGTAGAACTTTCTGTGAACTGGAGTAGAACTGTCTTTAGTAGAAATATTCTATGTTTTTTTAGCATGATTGCCACTGGCCACCCATGGCTACTAGGCACCTTAATTATGGCTACTGTCACTGAAGAACTGAATATTTGATTTTATTTAACTTTTATTAATCTAAATGTAAATAGTTGTATGCAGTTAGAGGCTGTGATTTGGACAGCATCACCCTACAGGGATATGTTTGAGTTGCTAACATGACATTCATCCATCTGTCACTAATGGGATTCTCATCAGTGGAGTGAGTGGCTAGGGTAAGGCCAAACCACGTTCACACACATCACACATATACATCATACACTGGCTCTCTCAAAAAATGAAGAGTAAAAGGTAGAT
This sequence comes from Neomonachus schauinslandi, assembly GCF_002201575.2. Classification (NCBI taxonomy): domain Eukaryota; kingdom Metazoa; phylum Chordata; class Mammalia; order Carnivora; family Phocidae; genus Neomonachus; species Neomonachus schauinslandi. The sequence goes on along the minus strand of NC_058406.1, from coordinate 81,026,586 downwards.
TTGTAACACAGTAATGGTTGTAAAACCAAAATTAACAACAATGACGTGATATGGAGCAAGTAAGTGACTATTATTCTCTAGGAGTATTAAAAACAATAACGCTCTAGGAATTAATAAAAGAATTTAGTAATGTGGTCAGATTTAAGTAAAGATGGAAACTTCTGAGGTTTTCTATGTATTACCCATAACTAGTTGGTGGTTGTGATGGACGATCTTGAATTTATTATATTTTAAGGTACCCCAAATCATCGAGGACATGTTGAATCACTCAATAGGTGGTATAAGAGGTGGTTGTTTTGTTATTTGGAAAAAAGAAATCACTTTATATTTTCATCTCACAGATGCTAAAGGATGTTTCATGTATATTAAAGAGCTAAATGAAATAAATGAAACAGCCAAAGTCCACTAGATATGGAATTGTTTTTTTTTTTTTTTTTTTGAGGTTTGGATGGGGAAAGAGATGATAAGCTAAAAAGTAGCTGAAGAAATCAGTAAGCTTTGCATTAAAAAAGCTTCTGTATGTGGAAAGAAATCATGAAATTAAAAGACAACAGCAGGGTACTATACTGCTGTGTGTTTAAGAGATTCAAAAAGATTAGGAGCTCAGTGGATAATTGGCAAAGTATGATTAAGAAATCTTTGAAAATATTCAACTGTAACAGCCAACAAAATATAAGTTATATAAAAAGTGTACTAATTTCTTGATTACTGACGTTACTGCAGTTCAGTGGGGAGATTTTTGAGCCCTAGCAATGGAATGGCAAGACACCCATTTCTCATTCTCAGACCTCAAGAAGAGTGGAAATGATTGCTGCATTTAAGGAAAGGATTGCACCAATAAGTACGAAGAGCCTTAAAACAAACATACCCTTTCCATATTAATTTAACTTCCTGAAATAGATTATGCAGAAGACTTAAAAATTATGGACAACCTGAATCTGTTTCTCAAATTGTTAGAATATAACAGCAAACAAATTGAATAGAACCTAGTCATCTATTAAGGAAATAAGGAGACGAGTACTATATATGCAATACATATGACTTATATTTATATATATGCGTATGATTTTATATTTATATATAGATAAACTTAAATATATTTAGAAAATATATATTTAACATGTAGGATATTTTACACACACACACATAATGGTAAATTGTGGCATATTTAATTCTATCTGGATATTAAAATGATCTTCACCACAGTGTTTTTTAGTAACACACAAATCCTCACATTAAAATGTTCACTGAAAAATGCCAGGAAACAAAATTGCATGTAGAACATTATCTCCACTGAATATAAAGAATGCAGAGAAAGAAGATGAGATTAAAATATAGTAAAATAGCTATGATATCTAGGTGATGGGTGAACAGATACTTTTTTCAGGCTTATAATTTTGTTCTGAATTTTCTATAATGGAAGCATATTATGAATGATTTGAAAAATAATGAAGTAAGAAATGGAGAAATGGAAAGAATAAAGTATGAATACTAGGGTAAGTGGTAAAAATCAGATTTTAGACTCCAACTGTGATTTTAGATAAATTAATCTTTTTTTAGTAAACTAGGATTAAAAACTTAATAGGATTGATATGAAAAACAACAATAATGTAGGAGAAAATGCTTTGTAATTTATGAAACATTAGTAAGCATTTAATGGTGTTATAGTGATTATTTAAAAGAATTTACATATGTCACACATAATGGAATTGACTGGAAAACTTCAGTGTAGCCTTAGAATGTAGAATACCAGAGGGAATATTTCTTGTCTAACTTACACAGAGTTTACTGTAGTTCCATAGCTGTGTAGAAATATTGTACAGGATTTCTAAACATGATGACATAAGAAAAAAACATTTTAAAGACAGGAAAAAATGCATCTCTGGGGTAAATCTTTACTGTAAGATACTAGTGAATTTAGAGGTAAAATTCACAACTTCTTTTCATCATATTTTCTCCTTATCGCTACCAGTTCAACCTTCTTATCATGCCAAAGTGATTTGATTTCTGTATTATCATATTTTGCACCTGTCTTAGACCCTGTAATAAATTCTAAACATCAAGGGTTAACGTGGAACCTTTTTAACATCATGTCTCTCTGTCCCCCTTTCAGTTCCAGAGGCAATAGTGGGATATGTTTAGTACATATATGAAATTGGAAGGTAATTCAATTGAATAACTTGAGAAAAGGGAGTGTCAAATTCTGAAAAAGAAATGGTACATATAGTTCATTAAGAACAAAAAGTAAATATGTGATATGAAAGTTTTAGACAATGATGTAAATTAATACATAAAAATATAGATTGGTCAGATTTATGGTTATACTTCTATGGCAAGAATATAAATTACATTTTTGGAATATGAACATTGCTAATCAGGGATTAGTATTTTAATTGCAGAGCCAACCAAACCCATTCAGTGACACCTGTTATATTTAGATGATTATTATGGAGATGAACTTCCAGGACATACATGAAATTTATTCCTCCTTTTTCTTTGGCTTCGTCACGTGTTAGGAATTCTGTCACTAGATGGTGATGTTGAGTTGCACAGTTTATGTTTCTGGCTTTTTTTCTGGTGTGTGTAATAGTAATTGTAGGTGTGCCATAAACACAGCCATTTTATACAGAGTTAAACAAAGTATAACTATATAGGCTTGGAAAATAGTTTTAAGAGATACAACCACATTCTAAATATTATTTAAGTCAAAAGGTTAACATTGCTTTAATGTGCTTGTTTCTTTACTTTAGACTCATTAGACTTCGAGAGGTGGAAGAAATACAAATAACAATCTAAACTTTTCATTAAAGACTCAGGTCTTAAGGAGAGATTCAGAGACATTTAAAAGAGGTATTTTCCACTTACTCTCTTCTAGACGTGTTAGTCTAAAAAGTACATCTTTAATTTCACTTCTCTGTTAATATCCAGTGGTAATGAGACTGTTTACCAACTGATCTAAGGGTTGTGTTACTACTGGTACCTAGCCGCTTATTGTTATAATAATGTTTTTAGTTAATATTAAGATTGCATCCCTTCCTAAGCATAATGGATAAACTGCACTAGTATTTCTTTAAGTGGTAGTTCTACATGAACTGGAGTAAAAACTGTTTCTATGTAGTTTTGTCTATCTGAATAAGACTTGAAGATAACAATATAAACATTATCCTACTTAATCTTATTTTTGTAAGTAAATTTGTGTGTATGCATATGTTATATATGTGTAAATGTGTGTGGTTGTATATGTAATTGTGTACCTTCTATCTCTATCTCTCTCTCTGTCTAAATCTTCCCTTCCCAGTCAGGGAAATCTTGCAGTATGATAGTATTTTGAATTTGGAGATCTTGTGCTTTTTAGACATATCTATTAGGATTACAAAGACTTATGTACAAGAGGGTTCAAAAAATTCTTTTATAATAGTAAAAAAAGGGAAAAGGGGAGGAGAAGACAACCTAAATATTTATGAATAGTGAGTTGATAATTTAAAAAATGAATGTAAGGCATGAAAAAATTTGAAATGTCATTGAAGTAAAATATAAGATGAGGAAGTATTAACAAAATACTTCTAGTAAAATCATCAGATTGTTAAATAGTATGGAAAGTAAATACATTTTTTTTCAAAAATCTGGATGTGTTATATAATGCCGTCAATGATTACAGATGGCTTAACAGTTCATACATATTTTTTTGCTTTCAAAGTTTTCAAAAATAGACATAATCATAAATACCACGTATATGTGTGTATCTGTGTTTGTTTTCTAACTATATGAAAAGTTTGACCTGTGAGATTAGATTCAGAAGCAATGTGTTAGTTTTCTATTTTAATCAGATTTCTTGATCCTTCATAATTATATTTCTCCAAGTCTTCTTTCACTAAAGGGATCAGCAAGTATCTCTCTAGAAAGTTACCCCTCCCCCCCGCCACGTCAGCAAATTACAAGAGTGTCCTCTTCTATGCAGAGGAGAATATTTTGTCTTTATCGTTTCTTTTATAAAGAGGCACATATTCCACCATACCCACAGTAGGTTCCTGCATTTAGTCATCTAACATATGCGTGTGGTGACCGAGCTGAATATCTTAAGATTTTGTGGAATCTAGACACAAAATTGTGCTATCACTTTTTCTAGATAATGATGATATGACTACTGTAATAAATAGTACTGGAATACAGCTTAGAAAATGTAGGTTAGGTATTAGGGAAATGATTAATTACCTAAAAATATATGAAATTAATTGCATTTGATTATATATTCTATGTAATTAAGTTTATGCAATTTGTGTAATATGAATATATGTATATATACATACACATATTTGATACACGTATACATATGGGTACACACAAACATATGTTTGGTATCATCTATTTACAGTATAAATTACGGATGTTACTTTCATTCACTTCAGGGGCGAATGAAAGCAAGATTTGTCATTTAATTTTGGATGGACCAAAGATATTTTAATTTTTCACTATTCATGGGAAATAGGAGAAAAGTCCTGTATTAATTCTCAGTAATATTTATTAATAAAATTAAATATATGCTTAGCATTAATACTTCTGAATTATTTATGGATTTGGTAGTGATTGGTATATATGAATTTGGAACTATGTTGATTTACAAATCTTTTTGTCTACTTTGAATTTTAATTAGAACTTGAATATGAGAAATATTGATCATGTACTTATCAATGATAAATTTTTTGAAACAACAGCACAGATGAAATCAGGCATAGGTTAATTTAATTATATATTTATAAAAGGCATTATCATATTCATTAGTCTAAACATTTGTTCATTTAACCCGGTGCCTACTATGTACTAGACACTATTTAAAAGGAGTATTTATAGAAGTATTTAAAAGGAGTATTTAAAATTGTAACTACCATTTTATGACAACTCAGTAACTTTAGAATGGTAAAGCCAGAAAAGAAAATATGAATCACTGGTAAAGTGGATGTTTATATTTAAAACAACAAATTAACAGCAGTATACATAAATAGAATTTAGCCACGCTAACAAAAAAAATTGCATTTTCCCCTTAGTAGCTTAAGACTGTGTATTAAAGACTAGAAAGGAAGGGATACAGCTTTTGTTTTGCTACCAAGGAAAAGTGCAGAGCTAAGTCTTACTCTAGAATGCTTATCATTTTAGATACAGACTTTGAATGAGCAGCTAATAGCTAAAATTATTTAGGAGATAAAAATTGGTACTGTGAGGATTAGCTTTAATTTTAAGTATCCATAATTGAAGTGCCACATTATGATTTTAATGTTATGATAATCTTGTTAACAAGCTGTTGTGTATATACTATCATATTTTAATGTAGTTGCAAAGCTTAAGTAAACCATAAAGTAAATTGCTTTTTGAATCAGGCTTTTACAAGTGGAAAATTAGTGGTTTACATGTTTTGAATACATATTTTGTAATTATGCTTGGCATTTTCTGCAACTTAAGAAGAATAATAGAATGGGTTTATAGATAATACATTATTGTTCATAACACATTGGCATCTTTTGTTATTGCCCATTCTAATTAGCTTGGGTTTATTCCACATGTACTATAAAATAATAACTGATTCTATTTCTTTTTCTGTAATAGTCTTCTCTTCTGGAAGATATACATTGTAGTTTAGTTATGCTATTTCTCATTTCTCAATTATCAGCACATTAACTTTTAACAGAAAATTAATACCTTTTCTTATCTAGTATTTGTACAGGTTATTATGATATATACTGAATTACAGCCATTGGGAGTGTTTGGGTTTATTAATCTTTGGGGAAGGGAAAAAGTGTCTTATTCTGATAATTGGTGAAGATAGTAAGTTAGACTTTTTTCTGACTTTGTAACTTCAGTTGACAAATAACAAAGCATGGCAATTTGATAGTCTAAAATAGAAATAAGCACACTTGTGGGGCACCTAGGTGACTCAGTCAGTTAAGCCTCTGACTCTTGGTTTCAGCTCAGGTCGTGATCTCAGGGTCCTGGGATGGAGCCCTATGGCAGGCTCTGCGCTCAGCGGGGGGTCTGCTTAAGATTTCTCTCTTCCTCTCCCTCTGCCCCTCCCTTCTGCTCATGCTCTCCTTCTCTCAAAGAAATAAACAAAATATTTTTTTTAAAAAAAGAAGAAGCAAACCTCTACATAAACGTCCATATAGTAAATACTTTCTACTTTCTGGTACATACAGTCTCTGTTGTTGTTATTCAGTTATGCTGATGTAGTGCAAAACCAGACACATAGACAATATGTGAACTAATATGTGTGGCTGCATTGGTGTGGCTGTGTTCTAATAAAATGTTACAGAAACAAGCAGCCAGGTGGATTTGTCCCATGGGTCATAGTTTATTGACCTCTGGTTAAGAGCAGACTTGACGTAAATCAATTAAAATAAATTTCAGGTGCACCTGGGTGGCTCAGTCAGTTAAGTGTCTGCCTTTGGCTCAGGTCATGATCTCAGGGTCGTGGGATCGAGCCCCGCGTTGGGCTCCCTGCCCAGCAGGGAGTCTGCTTCTCCCTCTCTCTGCTCATGCTATCTCTCTCAAAAAAAATAAATAAAATCTTAAAATAAATAAAATAAAATAAATTTCAAAAAATAATTTGGTAAATATGTTAACGAATTTGTGATTGTCTCTGATAGATTAATACTGAGAAATAGTACGAAGCTCTTCCAATTTTATTAACAAAGATGACTATAGAACATTTACTGAGTGTCATTATTTCCCAGTTTCTGGGCTATTCCTTGAAATTGAAGAAGTTGCACTTCCTAGATTACTCATTCAAGTAAACAAGCATAATTCACAGATAAATCACCAATTGCAATTGTAAAATCACCAATATGCTACCAATATGAGGTCTTGGTGTCAGTGCCACTGAATCAATTAAAATTAATTTGTTATGTTTATGGTTTAGAGTTAAAGTGTGGACTAACCACTGAAGAACCATCTACATTATGAAACAGTATAATGTTACTCTTCATTTTGACACTAGTTTGCCACAATGTGGTACCTATAAAAATACAACACTGTGATATCTTAGTTTGTTAATTATTCTTATAAATGTGTGAAGAATCATGGCATCTACTAAAGTTACATACATGATATCTGATATTGATTAGAAAATATTGTGATATGTTCCATGAGCCATTATTTTAATTCTTTTATAAAGTTTTATACCCATGGAACCATCAAAGGAACTGCCTTCATTTCAAAAATTTAACCAATCTATAGATCTGTGAATTATAAATAATTGATTTTCTTCTAGTCCTCAAAGAACTTTTTTTAGTATTAAATGAGATGCCATATGGGATACTCTGAGGTCTTTTTAAAAAATGCCCTTGATGTTTAAATTTCAGTCATCCAAATGTTTTCCAAAGAACCTCCTAAGAAAATTAGTTTAATTTAGTACATTTCCTAACTTTTAGCCCTATAGTTCTCTCCCATTTTAAGGGCCATTAATTTGGAATGCAAATAGAAGAAATAATAGTCATTTTATTTTGAAATCTTCCATAATATCAACTTTCATCAAGTTTTAGTGCAAATGGGTGTTTGTCATTGGACTACAGAAGTAATACTTTTAATGGATATCAGTGCTGTTTACAGATCAATCATCTTGCCAATATCTTCCTCTATCTTTCAGGAGACGTTAGAAAAATCTTTTTATTTTCATTATTATTTTTTAAGATGGGAAAGAAAAATGATTTACAATAAGGTTAAATTACTTACTGGTATTATATTTGTCATTGTCATATTTTCCCCCCATATTTCATTTTTCCTTCATCCCCTTAGAAATTATTTATAATTTCATATTCTGTGAGAGAATATTGCTTGAGACATTTCTCACCCAAGGGTAAGAATTGTGTTGAAATTTAAACAGTTTGGATGAAAAAGCTGTTTTGGAGATCAGATTTTTTCTTTTTAAAAGAGCGAAACAAGTATAAGATTTTTTTCCATGCAAAGAAAAAACTTACTGGGTTTGACACATAATTATGATTAAATGACTATGAATAAAATATATTAATAATTTATTATTTTTTTCTTTTTCAGTTTTTATTTAAATTCCAGTTAGTTAACATACAGTGTAATATTAGTTGCAGTTGTAGAATTTAGTGATTCATCACTTACATACAATACCCAGTGCTCCTCACAAGTGCACTCCTTAATACGCATCACCCATTTATCCTATGCACCCACCCACCCCTCCTCTGGCAACCCTCAGTTTATCCTTTATAGTTAAGAGTCTGTCTTATGGTTTGCCACATGGCTTGAAAAAAAGAGAGAGAGGCAAACCACAAATAATTTAAAAAGCATTAGATGCCAGTTTGAACCAGTCACTACCCTTAATTAAAATCTGAAAATCATTCCTTGAGTTGGGTCATTCCATTAAAATGAAAGTCTAGGGCGCCTGGGTGGCTCAGTTGGTTAAGCGACTGCCTTCGGCTCAGGTCATGATCCTGGAGTCCCTGGATCGAGTCCCGCATCGGGCTCCCTGCTCGGCGGGGGGTCTGCTTCTCCCTCTGACCCTCCGCCCTCTCATGTGCTCTCTCTCATTCTCTCTCTCTCAAATAAATAAATAAAATCTTTAAAAAAAAATAAAAATAAATAAAAATAAATTTAAAAAATAAAATAATAAAATAATAAAAAAATAAAATGAAAGTCTACTATTATTTGTTATTAATATAAGGCTTATACTGCAATTCATATTTATTCAAGATTATTCTGCCCATCTGAAATCTTTAAAGAATTGATGTTCTTTCAGTACTTCTACCAAAAATCTGCATGATTTTAAGGGTCGTAACAAACATATTTGTCACATAATTTTTCTATAGATGATGTAGTTATTTCAAAAAGATATCATGTCTATATCAATTCTAATAAATGCTATTTGTAACCTATAACTATGAGCAAACTAGGACTTTCTAGATATATCTAAATTATTGCATGCCTCATTATTATTTTATATTTAGTATTTATATTATTTTATCATTTTGTCTGATTACATATAACAAGAAATGCAGTTTAAATGTGATGATACATGGAACCTTGAATGCACACTGGAATCATCTTGGGGAGGATAGGACTTTTTAAAGTATTTAAAATAGGTATAGCAGTATGCCTTAAAAAAGTAGTATACCTTAAAAAGCACTATACCTTACCCATACCATCCCCAATACCTAAGCCAAACTCCAGACTAATTAAATGAAATGGTGTGTGTGGGGGGGCGGGGGGAGACTATAGTTAGTATCAGTATTTTTAAAGCATCCCAAGTAATTCCAGAATGGAGCCAAGGTTGAGGACTACGCTTCCATTTGGTCTCCATGAAGGCTATTTTGCACAAAGCAGCCAGAAACATCTTATTAATTTATCAAATCATGTTTCTTCTTCACTCAAAACCCCTCAGTGACTTCCTACATCACTTGGAGTAAAAGGGAAAATTCCAACAATGCCCTATATAATCTGGATCCTCTCCACTGTCTCCTCGACTTTATATTTTATGACTCAGTTTCTCACTTACTTTCAGCCACAGTGGCCTAAATACTCAGAAATTAAACAATACATTTCAAAATAACCATGGAACAGAGAAGAAATCACAGGGATATTTAAAAAAATATATTTGGAGCTAAATAATAATGAAAATAAAACATCAAAATTTTATAGATGCAATTAAAGCATAATTTAGAGGAAAGTTTACAGCCACTTTGGACAGTAGTTTTACAGTTTATTGTAAAACTAACTGTCCTTGCCATTTTTATCATAATTGAAAAATGATTATGGATATATAAATCATTATTTTAAATAATAAAAAGATTAAAAAAACCCAAATTAAAAAAAAATGTTTTACCTAATAGGATCAGGAATAAGGTGAGGCGGTATACCGTTAACAGTCCATTTCAGTACCTTACTAGAATCCTAGCTAATGCAATAAGATAATCAAAAGAAATAAAAGGTATACTGATTGGGAAAGGAGAAATAGAACTGTATTTGTTTACAGATGATGTGATTGTTTATGTAGAAAATCTGACAAAATGATGAAAAAACCCCATTGGAATTAACAAGGAATTATATCAAGATTGTAAGAGAAAAGGTTAATATACAAAAGTCATTTTTCCTAATATCAGCAATGAGCAGTTGGAATTTAAAACAAGAAATAGCATTTACATTAGCATCCAAGAAAATGAAATATGTATATATAAATCTAGCAAAGTATGTACAAGATCCATAGGGAGAAAACTATGACTCTAATGAATGAAATAGAAAGAAGGACGGAAGGAAGGTAGAAAGGAAGGAAAGAGATATCCCATGTTCCTAGATAGGAAGACTCTCTTGTTCAGCTGTCAGTTCTTTCCAACTTTATCTTCATGTTCAACAAAATCTGAATCAAAATCCCAGCAAGATATTTTTGGTTACTGGCAAACTGATTCTACAATTAACATGGACAGGTAAAAGACTCAGAATAGGCAATACAGTATTGAAGGAGAATAAAATCAGAGGACTGACACTACCCTACTTTAAGACATTCTATAAAGCTACAATAATCAAGATGGTATATTGGCTAAAGAATAGACAAATCAATGGACCAGAACAGATTGTTCAGATATAGACGCACGCAAATATAGTCCAGTGATCTTTGACACAGGAGCAAAGACAATACAATAGAGAAGGGATAATCTTTCAAGAAATAGGGCTGGAACAATGACTTCCACATGCAAAAAAAAAAAAAGGAAAAAGGAAAAATCTTAACAGACCTTGCCCCTTTCACAAAAATTAACTCAAAATGGATCGTAGACTTAAATGTAAATTGCAAAACTAGAAAATTCCCAGAAGACAGCATAAGAGAAAACCTGCATGATCTTGAGTTAGCAATGACTTTTAGATACAATAACAAGGCATGGTTCATGAAAGAAAGATTGATAATCTGCACCTTATTAAAATTAAAAAAAACTTCTGCTCTTTGAAAGACACCGTCAACAGAATGAGAAGACAAGCCACATTTATTAGGAAAAAAAAGCACTTTCAAGAGACAGATTTGATAAGGGACTGTTACAAAATATACAATGAACTATTAAAACTCAATGATAAGAAAACAACCTGATTAGAAAAAGGGCAAAAGATCGAATATATAACTCACCAAAGAAGATACACAGATGGACAATAAGCATGTGGAAATATGCTCAATATCATACATAACTAGGGAGTGGCAAATTAATATAGTGAGGTACCATTATACCTGTTAGAATACATATGTTTCAGAAAGTGAAAACACTGACACCACCAAAGGCTGACAAAGAGGTGGAACAAGAGGATCTCTCATTCACTGCTGATGAGACTGTAAAATAAGACAGCCACTTGGGAGATAGTTTGGCAGTTTCTTACAAAACCAAACATATCCTTACCATATGATTCAGAAATTGCACTCAATATTTACCCAAATGAATTGAAAACTTCCCTGTGAAGACCTGCACATGGGTGTTTATTGTAGCTTTATTCGTACTTGCAAAAGTTGGAAGGAACCAGGATGTTCTTCAGTAGATGAATGGATAGACTGTAGTATATACAGAAAATGGCATATTATTCAGCACTAAAAAGAAATTAGTTATTATACCATGCAAAAACAGAGGTAGCTTAAATGTGTGTTATTAAATGAAAGAAGCCCATCTGAAGGCCACATAGTATATAATTCCAACTACTTGACATTCTTGAAAAGGCAAAACTATAGGGACAGTAAGAAGATCAGGAGTTGCCAGGGGTTTGGGAGGAAGGGTGAATTTGTGGAGCACAGGGATTTTAGGGCAGAGAAATTGTTCTCTGATACTATAATGGTGGATACATGTCTTTATACATTTATACATTTGTCAGAATTCATAAAATGTAAAACACATTACCCTTATGTAAACTATGGACTTGGGGTGATAAAAATGTGTCAATCTTTTGAAGGTTGACTTTTATTCAGCATATGGTTTATTTTTGGTGAATGTTTCATGTGAACTTGGCAGGAATATTTATTCTGCAGTTGTTGGGTGTAGTGTCCTATAAATATCAACTAAAGGCTGTTGATGATGTTATCTAGATCTTAAGTATCCATGCTGATTTTTATTTATTTTAGTATTTATTTTTTCTGAGAGGAGGTTATTAACGCCTTCAACAATGATTTAAGATTTCTCCATTTTCTCCTTTTGGTTCTAACACTTTTCATTTCATTCTCATCTACCCCTCCCCCACTTTTCTGTCTGCTTTTAGAATCTTTCAGCCCCACTCTTTAAGCCTCCTGCACACCACTAGAAGTCTGCATATGTTCAGTAAGGAAACAGACATGTGTATGTCTTCTTAAGTTTCCAATTATAATGTCTCTTTCTTCATCCCAATAATCACTAAAAGTTTTGCTGATTTCTCCTCAGCTCATCTTGAGAATGTTCTCCCATCTCAGGAATTTTAGTTTGTGTAGTTTTCTTTGCTTTCTCAGATCTCCAATGCCTCTAAAAATACGATGTTTGTGGTTTATCTGGCATTTTCTAGTTTTTGGCAATGGGAGCATTGATTGGCTTCCTGTGACCTACTACATTCTGCTTAGAAGTTGAGGTCTCCATTTGTCTACTTTAACACATTGTTACGGTAATGAGTTATATCCTGAGTAAATATAAGCAATTATATGTCATTATAACTTTAAAGAAAAACAAATCGGGGCACCTGGGTGGCTCAGTTGGTTAAGCGACTGCCTTCGGCTCAGGTCATGATCCTGGAGTCCCGGGATCGAGTCCCACGTCGGGCTCCCTGGTCAGCAGGGAGTCTGCTTCTCCCTCTGACCCTCCTCCCTCTCATGCTGTCTCTCATTCTCTCTCTCGCAAATAAATAAAATCTTAAAAAAAAAAAAAAAATTTTAAAGAAAAACAAATCTCTTTTTTTATAATTTATTTTTTGTTTTGTTCCTTTCAAGCAGAATATTTAATCCACTTCCCCCATCATTTTTTCTAAAATATAGGCACGTAAGAAGTTTTCATCCCTGGTTCTCTTCTCATTGCTTTCATGCCTTTAGTGATATAATCTACTTCTTTTGCCTTTATCCACAGTCTGTATATTAGTGTCTCCTAAGTCTGTATTATCTGCCACATCACTCTCTTGAACCCCAGAGCCATGGTTCTAAGGCTTATTTGACCTTTTGAATGTTCATCAGGAACCTCAGACTCAACTGATCAAAACCAAAATTTATTTGCTTTACTTTTCAACTGGCTCCTACAGTCCCAGGGTTCTAATTTTGGCTCTGTCACTAGGACTGTCTGTAATTTTTAGTAATCTCCTTAACCTCCATGAACGTTATTTTTCAAAACACTTTTCAATTTATATTTCATTTAAATGATTCAAAATAGAACAAGGTCGTTGCTTGTTTTAAGACAATATTTTATTAAGTGTCTAATTAGTATTTATCTTTTTTCAAAACAAAAATAGTGTATGTTCAGGTTACTTGACATGCAAGTGAAATAATTCACTACTTTGAAAAGAATTAATTGGTCAAGTTAAACAAGGAACAATTAAGGATAACTTGGTCCTGTCAACTCAATTCAATGCTCAGAAGTATAGGTTTAAAAATCCTAAGAGACAAAGCGAAATTAGTTTTAATTGAGCCTTTTATATGACCACTTAAGCACTTACTTTTCCTAAAGTATCTGTTTTTACAACTGAAATATGCGACCTGTTGTCTTCTAATTTCTTTAATTCCCTCCTCTTTTCTCAGGAGAGAGTTCTGTATCATTAAGTATGCTATACCTGGGTGAACCTAATCAAATGACTTAAGACTTTGGTGTAGGAAAATAAATATATCAATGAGATTCTGTAGGGATAGATAATGTCAAAGATACATTTAGGATGTGTCTAATTAAAGTTTTATGAAATAAATGCATGTTAAAACCTTACAAATAGTGAGTTTTAGGACAGAGTTTTGGACATCATACAATAGGATATAATTTGCAAAATTATGTTTAATTTCTTTCCATTTTTTGTTATTGTAGTATTCACAATTGTGCCTATTCCTAAAGAAATTGTATGTGTTTTTATGTGAAATAAAATCTTTTGGTATCCTTATAAGCTGATCCTCAGTTAATCCTGATAATACATAAGGAACAGGTGTTACTTATATGAAGCTCCAAATTGGCTATTATGTCCCATTATATATACTCCCCCTTCAAAGATGTCTGCATTAACTGAAAATTAAGATTAAGAAAAATGACATTTAATATTAACAAATTTTCTTTTTCTAAATAGATGTGATAAGACTTTTCATTACTCACTAGAAATGAAATTTTATTGCTACTTAGCGCAATTGTTCATAAAGCTACCCCAGCTTAAAAAGCATCTGAATGAATTTTATTACTTCAGTGACAAAATAACTTCATTGAAAGTTATTTTCACTTTAAAGATGGTCTTAACATGTGGCATCCAGGGAGAAATGGGGTGGAGTTTTCAAGTATTTTCTAAAGATTACTTTTAATTCTTCAGTGAAGATATTAGCACTTTCATAAAGGTATTTTTTTAAAATGTTGACAAGATTAACCATGGAATACATGATAATATATAAGCAGTGTTAAAAATAACCCTAAACGACCATCTCCACATATAAATTTCAAAGCTACTTTGTATAGAAGACTTTGTTTTTAAGACATGTTTTATTTAATAATCAAAAGGAAAAAACAACAACTTGGTAATCTTTAAATAGTAAGATACTATGCTGCTATCATTTAAAGCGCGCTGTGAATTGTGTAAGACTGTTGAGTCACAGACCTGTATCTCTGAAACAAATAATACATTATATGTTAAAATAAATAAATAAATAAATAAATAAAATAAAAAATTCAAAAAAGGCACATTTTTTCCCCAGAATGCTTTCCATCTCTCTGTTTTTGGGTAGTTTTATTTTATAGATATTTGTATATAAGTATGTGAGTCCATATTTCCATTGTCAAAAATATAAATTCAGTCATGTTATTAGGAACAGTTGCCATCATTATAAGTAATTATAAAACACCTTTTTGATTAATGCCTTTTAAGGGTGTTTTGGTCATACTATTTTTAGCCTTAATATAAAATAATAATTCAGAAATTCTTATGTTGTCTATAAAGGAAGAGCATGAAAGAAGATTATTATAATAAGTCAGTGATATAAAGAAGAGTATTTCCTGTAGGGTAGTCCAATTACAAAATAGTAAAACAGGAACAAAACACAATAAAGTATTTTTTCTATTTGTTTCAGTAAGCTTAGCACAGCAGGAACTGTGGCATTCCTCCTGACTGGTGTGTCAAATCTGCAGTTTTAAATGTAACTGCAAATGGGAGTGATTTTAAAGACATCATATATAAACTAATACCTTAGCCATATAAATGAGATAATTATACATTTAATATATTTAATTGCTTTTATTGTAATAATTTCATACCTTTGGTTTGAGAAAATAATGGGTTTATTTGAAAAGATTAATAAACTTGTATGTTGAAGACATATAAGAACAAAACTTTGAATCATTTAAATGCCGCTTTTACCTGTATCAATGTTTTACAGATTTCTATTTACTTGACTGTCTTGATGAGCCAGTTCAGTTCAGTTTGAGGAAAAAATGTTACTGGTGGTATAAATTAAACAACAACAACAACAAGCATACCAAAAATTGATATAGGATCCAGTAGAATTTTTGAAAAATAACCTGAAATCATTTCAGGGTCACACCTGGGACTATAGCATAAGAGGAAAAATATGTTCATTATATGGGTTTGTAGAAATTTAAAACATACATATTTTTAATGCTAAGAGGTCTAGGTTTCAGAAATGTCAGCCAAGGCAAGAAGGATAAGTAGGAGAGCTCAGACAACTTACACGAGACTTTTTCCAATTCCAAAAGTCAGGGTGTCAGAAAGTGAGTCTTGAAACAATATACCCGGGATTTTTGATAACAGAAATTTCTGAGGGAACATACATGGGACGTCCAAAGGACAAATGTACTTTGAGTAATAGAAATTGCTTCTGACTCCGTGGTGCCTTGTCTATTTCTTTTACAAGTCCAGAGTTCTTACTGAAGTATTAATGGCCCTCCACCTATGTGAGAACATGTTTGACGGTTCCTGGTAGCGTGACACAGTTGTACAGTCTGTAAATGGGGAGGCTAAAATGGTTCAGACAGAAACTTCTAGTCTTGCCCTCTGACATCTTGGTGGTTCTTATTCAGGCAGAAGAAAGATTTGTCTTAATTAAGGCTTATGCTCATATGTTCATAATTAAATAGTTTTAAAAGCCTGAAAGAACTCACTGAGAGCCAACTGACAGAATTGTGCTGTATCCAACTTCAAATTTATCTGGAGCACGTTTCACTGCCAAGCTTTTGGAATGTGTAGTCTGAACAGTGTGACTCCATGCCTTTACCTCCCAGTCATACCTCAACCCACCACAATCTGGCTTCTTTGCATCTCTTTTTCTGTGAGGCATAGTGCCCTTCACAAAGTAAAAGCTCAATTGACATATTGATGTATTTTGATTTAATTTATTTTATTATCTATCATTTATATCCTGCTTCTAAAAGAAATTAAAAAGGGGATCTGCTTGCATGAGGATAAGACACTACTAGTCAAATAATAAAGTAAATCATATTTATCACTTATTGCAAAGTAAACAATTAAGAAAAGGAGTAAGAAAATTAAAAAAAAAAAAACTGCTAGGCAGTGGATAGTTACTGCACATGACTGAAAATTCAATAAAGGAGAGTGGAGGCAAACCATAAAAAAAGTTTCACAGAACACAAGAAAAAAGGAAAATAAAAGAGACCGTGTTCTTTGCATTTGCTGTTCCCTTTCCCTGTATATTGCCTGTATATTGGCATGACTTGCTTCTTCTCTTGCAAACGTTACCTTCCTAGAGAGGTCTTCCTTGGCTACTATCTAAAAGTAACCCCACTTACATCATCATCATTTCTTGTCCATCTTTCCTCTTTTTTTTTCCTGAGAACTCATAACTAATTTACTATATATGTTTCTTGTTTATAATCTTTAATGTATCTCCCTCAATAGAATAAAGCTCTGTGAGGGCAGAAAGTTGTGTGTGTGTTTGTTCACTGTGTATCCCTAGCATGGAGAACTGTTCCTGGGACATGGCAAGTGCTTAGTAAGCATTTGTTGAATGAGTGAGTGAGTGAGTGGATGAATAGATTTAATAATTATATTTGACACACCGCCCAAAGATAAAGACAGAAGTGGGGTGTGGTGTGGAAATCTGAGAATACTGGACAAATTAGAGAGGTATGGAGATGTGGTTGAAGGCATGGAAATGAGTGTGGAGTGAAACAAAGAAAAGACCACAGTAAAATCTTAAAGAACTCCAAAACTTAACAATCATTTATGGCGCCTGGGTGGCTCAGTTGGTTAAGTGTCTGCCTTCAGCTCAGGTCATGATCCCAGAGTCCTGAGATGGAGCACCGCATTAGGCTTCTGTTCAGCAGGAAGGCTGCTTTTCCCTATCCCTCTGCCTGCCGCTCTCCCTGCATGTGCTCTCTCTCGCTCTCTGTCAAATAAATAAAATCTTAAAAAAATGAAAAAAAACCCCAAAACCAAGAACAACAACAACAAAAATAAAACCAATCATTTAGGAAAAGAGTGGGAAAACTCAAATAAAAACAATGGTCACTGAAGAATGCCAAATAGGCAACGAGAAAATAGATTTTTTTTTTTAAATTCAAGTATAATTAACATACAGAGTTATATTAGTTTTAGGTGCAGATTATAATATAATGATTCAACAATTCTATACATTTCTCAGTGCTCTCACCATAAGTGCTCTTAATCCCCTTTATCTATTTCATCCATCCCCTTACCTGCCATTGTATTTAAAAATAGAATGTTTTTAAAGTGAAAGAAGAAAAAATTTTAAGATGGAGAGTAGCCAACTTTATTGAATGCTTCTGAAAGATCAAATAAGAGGAGATCTGAATAAATATTCTCTGGAATGAATGGCACAGACATAATTAGTGACATAGCCATATCCATGGAAAAATAGCTGAAGCTAGATTGGAATAGACAGATGGGATGTATGAATAAATTAATGGACAGGTAGGAAGTGGGGACAGTCAGTTCAGACAACAAACTTCTTTTGACTTTCTGGCTATGCACAGGAGGAAGAAGACGTAGGATTCAGGGAGCAATGTTATCAGATTGGAGTAACCAAAAATAATTAGATGCTAATAAGGTAGTTCTAGGAAGTAAAAGAAGAGGTGAAAATGAAAGCATGTGACTTTAAAGAAGGTAAAGGTGGAATCCAGTTCCATCTGTGGGGATTCCAGTTTGATAGGAAGAGGACCAGAAACACCATTGTGTTATAAGGCAAGAGAAAAGACAATGATCCATCTTTAGAAATAGATTTAGAGAAATGGTAGCAGCTCTGTTAGGGAACACCACCTAAAGGCTTTTATTTTGTCATAAAAATAGAAAGAAGGCAATCTGCTGAAGATAAAGGAATGGAATAGGAATGGCTTCGAAATCAGAAGGAAAGATGAAAGTTTTAAATAGTTGCTCTGAAGAATGGAATAGTGGGAGATTGACTAAAGAAATGTATTTCCTTGATGTGGAGTCATGAGAGCTCAGTTAATCAGTGACCCTGGCTATATCATGATGCTGGTTTTTTTGTATGTATGTATAGTTTTCTCTGTGAACTTGGGTGTTTTCATCCAGAGTATGAATTTTCTAAGAAAGGCATGATGGAAGAACTAAGTAATAAGGGGCTTCACATTTTTACAAAGGTTTTTTGAAATGATTTAAAATAGAGTTTGTCAAGTAAAAACAGGGACAAACAAAATGGATAAAGAAAAATTGGAGGAATCAATAGTAATATTAATAATAATAATAATAATAATTTATTGCTTACCAAATGCCAGGAACTCATCTAAATACTTAACATTTTTTTACTCACTTAATTCTAATGACAATCCTATGATGTAGGTATTATTATTACTTAAATGTAAGATGTTATTCTTACATTAATTTTACAGTAAAGAGAACCATACCTAAGATTATACAGGTAATAAATAACAGATCAGCAATTCGAACCATTAGATAGTCTAGTTCTGGTGTCTTCAATTTAACCACTTTGGAACACAGTATATAACAGAGGTCTTGAAGAGCATGAAGACCAGTACTAATGGGGGGATTGTGCAAGCAAAATGGGAGGTTAAGAGATCCACACTGGAAGCATGGGATGTTTGAGTTAGTAAATTTAGAAGGAATACACTTCAGAGTGACACCAAGGTTCTAGTCTTGGCATGTGTACTTTTATTTTTTTTTTCTTGCTCTGCTCCAATGGAAAGATTCTACCCTGCAGATATTAAATACTTTATTCACACTTACTGAATATTCTATTTCTTACGTATCATTTTTGAAACAGGAGTTTTGATAAGTCATTGAGACCCTAGTAATTTGTTATGGATTTTTAAGAAACTGGATTAAAGTATACTCAGTGCAAACTCCATGGGAGAGCTTCTTGAGGTAACAATCTGAAGAAATGGGTCAGACTGGGATAAAGACCAAAATCACAGAGTAGCAACACATGTTTATCTCACATTCTGATGGATCACATAGTTTGTGCTTCCCCTTTGTTATTTCAGATAACTAGCATGGACTTTCAGAAGGTGATTCTTTTTCTTTTTTTAGGATGAGATCTTATTCATGCTTCTATCAATTTGCCTCTGGAAATTACTGTCATATACTAACTTCCTTGAAAATTTGCTGATTGATTAAACAGATCAAGGCCACATTACATTGCAAGGCTAGGATAATCAGTAAAGTTTCCTAAGAAGCACTCAAGTTATTCAAATGTACAAACTTCATGGAAACCTGTTCTTAATTGATGAAATGTGCTTGACTAATCATTGTATACATCCTCTGTGCTTCCATGTTGCTTTCCATGGGTGAGGCGAAGGTACCTCTGTGGTAAAGGACATGGAGTTCCAGGCCTATCTTGACATGAGGACAAGGTTGGCATGTTTGAGGACTCTGAAAAGGGCAGTATGGATGGAGCTTCATGGAGGAAGATGAGATCCGAGGCAAGACAGGGTCTGTTGGCCATGGAAAGGAGTATGAATTTCATATTAACAAAAATAAGAAGCAAGTAGAGACTTACAATCTCTATCCTTTTTTATAGATAGAAAATTATGGTTCAAAAATTTTAATAATCTGTAAATGGGAAATCTCTTAAATGACAAAGTTGAAACTTATACTTTTCTCTGACAGCTAAGTATCCTTTTTTAAATATTTCCTCTCCCTGGTATATAGTAAATAACTTAGCAAAGGTCTTTGAACATATATGAGCTACATGAAATGGCAGATGAAAAATTTAATCACTGAAGTATGTAAGTCTTAAGCACCTTGAATCTGTTTATTTAATAAATAATAACATGTTTATTGTGATCTCTTTTTTTTTCAATACTATACAAATACTTTATTTATATAGGTTATCTTATTTCTTTTTAATAACAATCCCATGAGGTAGGTCTTATTATTATACCCATTTAATGTATGAAGAGACTGAGATTCAAATTGGTTAAGAAACTTGTCCATGGTTATATACCAAGTAAGTGATAAATTCATAATAGCAGAAATATTTAACTATGTATTTTATTGTCACAGAGAATTCTGTTAAATCAGGGTTTATTAGCCTAGTATTTGGTTAGCCTATGTGTAGTTAGTTAGTAATTAAAATAAAATAAAATAAAATACCTTGTAATTCACATTCTCAGTGATATTTTCCAAGACAATTGCAGAGAGAATATCCAGAAATCTAAATTAGGAAAACAATCCTGGAGAAGTAGAAGTCAGAGCAGGGGACTCTAAATATAGGTTAGGACTATGTCCTTATTAGGAATATGCTCAAATAAGAATTTTGAAAAATACTTATTCAATTATTCAGCAAATATTTAAAGCCTACTATGTGCCAGGTACTTGGGAGATAAAAAGGATTGGTGGATAGGAGCGAGCTAAGATCAATAGATACCTGGCTCTGATTTAACTCTTCTAAACTTGTCAGAACCTAATAATCCCCGAGGTTAGTTGTTTTGGTCAACAGGAATCTATGATATGCCAAATAAAACACCTTCTAGGGAAGCCTGGGTGGCTCAGTCGGTTAAGCGGCTGCCTTTGGCTCAGGTCATGATCCCAGGGTCCTGGGACTGAGTCTTACATCGGGCTCCCTGCTCAGCGGGGAGCCTGCTTCTCCCTCTGCCTGCCGCTCCCCCTGCTTGTGCTCTTTCTCTCTGACAAATAAATAAAATCTAAAAAAATAAATAAACCTTCTAGTAACTATTAACCTCGTATTGCATGTATAAGGAAAATATTACTCATCAGAAGCTTATCATAAATCTTAAGAGGCAGTCATTACTCTAGGTATGGTTTGATCATTTCAAAAACAAAAATAGATGGAAAAAAAAGACTTACTGAATTCTGAAGAGTTCATGTCTGAATTTTCTATCTGAAAAATACAAAATAGTGCCAGTCTTATGATGCTTGGTTTAGCATAGACACATAAATATTAGCTAATCTAAACAGTATGTCCAGCCAATTCATTATCATCCTGGAATGATGTTCAGCCTGGCTAGTATCATGAGAGAAGAGGTGGGGAGGAGAAGCTGGCCTCTGCATCTAGGTTCTTTAACCATAGAAAGCCCGGGATCATGGCTTTTTAAATGTACTCTTATAATTCAGGATTTCTTACGATGCCATATAGTTATGCTCTTCCATCTTAGTGTATGCTCTCTTGAATATTTCATGCTGAAAAAGAAAAAGTAGAAACCTAAGCTACTATCCTTTTGGCCAAATGTTCAACTTTTCTTTCTGTGACTTTGAAGGTAGCAGGTTGCAGATGTAGCAGATTTTCCTTCTTAAATGAATTTCCTTAAACAAAATTGTTTTAAAAATATATCTGGCATCTTTGTTTATAGCTAAAGTTTGCCTAGCTGTCAACTACATGCATGGTTTTCATTGAAGCGTGTGTGTGTGTGCGCGCGTGTGTGTGTGTGTGACTTCTAATGGCATAGTAATAATTTCAGGGGAGGAAGAAAAAAAGAGAGCAGAAGAAATGTATTACATTTTTGTACTTTATCCTTGCATTTTTCTTTAAATATAAGAAGGCCTTGTTGCTAAATATAAGCTGGTAATTTGATCATTACTTGCTATTCATTTGAACTACTCTAGTCAACAGATAATGGACAGTGAACAGAGAGAACTCTTTTGGTAAGCCATGTAGTTTTTCCAAGGGTGATTGCTATGCTATGTGTATTTAGATGGAAGCTTTTCCCTGTATAATCAGCTTGCTGCTGCCCATTTTACTGCCAAACATTCCTTCTCTGTGATAGCATAATACTGTTACCAAGGGAACAGCTTATGGCTGACACTTACAGTGGTGCCACAAATTAATTTCACAGTTATCAGGGTATAGGACGATAACACGAACGTGGGCTACTGTGAAATTACCATTGTTCCCATGGAGTTACAGTGTAATTATTACTTTTATAGTAACTAAGCAAATAATTCATATTACTACTGCTGGATGTTTGTTTTCTTTTCTGTTTCTCTGTCTCACCCTTTGTCCTTCCCCTTTCCTTCCAATATTTCCCTCTTTTGTTGATTCAGAATCTCTCTGACACCTTTTTTCACAAGTTACAATATAGAGTAATATTTTATATTGGCATTAAGAAAGGATTACAGTGGCTTGAGGTGAGGGCTTATCATTTATGTAAGTCATGTTCATAATTAGGATGTTTACTTACATCAAAAATATATAAAGAGTAAAATATAGATTTTTGTGGTATATTGAAAGAATATATTCAATTTGTGATGAGTGTGGAATGAGAAATTACAATCTTATTTTCATAGAAAATTAGGCCCATATGTTGAATAGAGGGATCCATTCAATATGATTAAAAGCATTGAAGAAAAATGAATGCTGTCTAACTTCCTTAATTAGCTATGTGATTTGACACAAGCCAGACAACTTCCTTAAGCCTCAATGCTTGCATCTATAAAATGGGGATAATAATCTCTGCCTAACAGAATTGATATGTAGATTAAAAGAGATATGTGTGAAAGTGAGTTTTAATCTGTACAGTACAATAAAAGTTTTAAGATGTTACCCTTATTGCCTTGTCTTTAATGGGAGCATCTGTTGATGAGATATCGTTCTTGTTAGTAGGAGAAGTTTATAGGGAGACTTCAAAATAACAATAGTAACATAGGGAAGGATCAGTTTTTATTATATTTTATTAGAATAAGAAATACTATTTCATTATATCTAGGGTAAAAGAAAGTGAGACATATTATTATCATAACAGTAATTTTTAATAATTCTTCAGAATTTTTATACTATATTGAGCATCATGTATACGTGTTAAATAAAAGTTAAGCTTTGAAACATTAAAGAATGACAAAGGAGTGTGTATAATATGCTCATTATTAAAAAAATGAATGTATATGAAATTATAATTGTTTAGTGTGTCAAAAAGTGAAGTTGCTAAGATAAAGATAGAAGTATAGAAATGAAAGTCAGATTTATGTAGGAAAATCTCTTCTGATCATCTACTGTAATTTACAATATGGCCTTTATTTTTTATTCTACTTAATTTCCTTTAAAATATATCTTATATATGGTATTAGTAGGATACACATATGACTTAGAGTTAACATTTTTCATTAAATGTTTGGTAGTTGATTGTCTATTATTCCAACACTGTAAATTACACACCTCTAGCATTTTGAAAATTGATGCATGATAGAATAAAATAATTTGATAAAATTTGTTGTAGGTAGATACATTTGTTGAATGAATGAATGAATGAATGATGATGAGTATGTAGTAAGCTGCCTCCAGGTGCTGAATATCTTTTTAGAGAAGATAACGAAATTACAAATAGAAATATTTTTCTCCCCTATATCTTTCTGCTGACCATTTTGAAGTTACCCAACACTGATAACTTACATAAAGAAGCTGAGTTTAACTAAGCTTTCTGCTTATCTCATTAATCATTGTTTTCTTATATTGTTTTAATGACACATCGATAGTGAGACATTATGGAGGCCTAGTTTTATTATTGGTAAAGTGGAGATGCTACTGAAGTGCTCCGAGAACCAGGTTAGGAAATGCAATATGTAAAGTATTTGGCACAAGGAAGATCTAATGCAATCTACGGAGTTCGGTAGCTGTATTTTTCTCTTTTTTCTCTCCGGGAGATGGACTAAGTCATAGGACTAAATTGGTGTCAGGGAAGTACCTCTGATTAAGGTCTTCTTACAGTATAGTCCTACTGGGTGTCTAATGGGCATACAATAAACATTTGTTAATTGAAGTATCTTCACTTTATTCTGCATTATGACTCTGCATAAGAGAGGTTTTGAACACTGCTTTCTCGAGTAACTGCGAATTGAGAAGGTTTTGGGTTTTTTATCTTTACCCATTTTTGACTCCTCTGTATTCCTATTTCTTTGTCTTTCCCCACAATTTAACAAAAAAGAAAGAACTAATAAAATATCGGTATAGCTAAGTATTCAAGTGCACAAATTTCAGTGATCAGAGTAGCTTTAGACAAGTCTGTAAAAATATTTGTTTTCCTCTTGTCCACAAATGTGGTATACTGATTGTGATGAATTAGCTTAGTCTATTCACTATCATTTAAATATTCTTTTTCTCAAAAGAAAGGGGATTTTGAAGTAGTAAAAAGAACTGTACCTGGAGCCAAATGATTTGTGTGCAGACCATGATGTAGGTACTAGACTTAAGCGTGGTTTTTCTGTAAGCTTTCTGCATTATCGCAAATGCAAATTTCTCACTACTTCAAAAATGTTTAGCACAGCTATCCTATAAATACACGCTAGACCATAAAACTTGTTACAGTACTGCTAAAGCTACAGTCACAAAAGCAGATTATTATGGTTTCCAAGTTAAGTAGGGGTTTCAGTGGTTTTAGTTTTATAAAAGATGTTTTCCCTCCTGAATCATAAAGTGAATCTAGCAGTTCTTAACTGGGGGAGTGGGTGTTATTATTCCTCAGGGGACATTTGGAAGTGTGAGGAAGCATTTTTGGTTGTCACAATAATGGGCTGATGCTTTGGCATTTAATAGGAGGGGATCAGAGATACCGGATATCCCACAAAAAGGAAGAGCTGTTCCTTATAAAATGTGAATGATGCCTCTTGAGAAATTGTGGGTATAACTGATCTATTGTATTGAATATTTACTTATATTATATATTATACTCTTATTTAGACATACTTTGGATGAACCAACTGCCTATTTCCTGGCAGAATGTATAAACATTAATAAACAAGCTAAAATATATTTATAAAATATATTACAATAATATAATAGGTAGAAAGCTATTTTTTGATAGCAGCCTTTTACGAAAGCAAAGATGTGATAATTGTAGATGGCATTAAATTTATCTGTTGATTTTCTTTTTCTAATTGAATATTTTGAACTCAACAGACTGTCCTCTCTAGTAATTCTGCTTTTCCAATTCAAGTGACCTTACATGAGCCTAGTGTTTTGAAGAATTCTAAAGAAGAGTAAAGAAAAGATGTAAAGAGACTAATAAATAATATCCAAATGATAGGAGAACACAGAAAATAATCACACTGGTTTTCACTTTTCCAATGTATGTTATACACATTTTGCAGAAAAATAGAATGTATCCAGGCAATTTTTCTGAAACAAATGTCAAAAAAGTAAGAGAGTCATATAAATCACATTGTTGCAGAATATTCTGTGCCCTCCACGGAAACATTGTATTTTTTTTGTTTGAAATGCATAGATTCTGTGGAAAATCCATTCTTTCCAGGGTACCCTGATGCAGAATCCCTCCGGGCATTGTACCATCCCTTTCAATATGTTTAAGAAAGAACTTTCAGAGACAAAAATGTTAGTATCATTGCTTTCCTTCTTATGCAAGAAGAGTGACCCTCCTCCAAGCAGCAACTTTTCTGTGTAAAAACAGTATAATCGTGAAGTCGTCTGAGTCTAGTAGTGTCTATTTTGAGCCTCGATCAACTTTGAGACAGATTTATCACTTTTTCCATCACCAGAAAGAGTCACTGTTAGAAATTTTAGTTAGCAGTACAGAAATTACTGAAGATTTCCTGAGAGAAGTGGATGTAAGATTTACCGTATAGGTCCCAACTTCCTGTTAATGTAAATCCTCAGTAGCTTCCTCCCTTCTCTGAAGCTGCCCCCTACTCCCACACACATCCTCATATGTTGCCAAGGTGGTTCTTCTCTGACCTTTGACTTGATTCTCTCCTTGCAACCTGGAAGGCCTTCCTCCTTAATTTTTCAAAACCATCCCTCTCTGTGTCTATTAGAGATTTAAAGTGGTATATGCATTAATCATTTTATGTTAAAGCTTTCTTCCTTATAACTAGCTGAGATCAGCTGTACTCAAGAGACTGAGCATGTTGATTTGGGGAAATTTGGGGACATGGAGTCCTTTGGGGTGTATCTGAGAAGACATATTTGTGTTATTCCTCATTTTGTTATTCAAATATTGCTTTTCTGGGGAATTGAGAAAATTGTGAAGAAGCAAAAGGAACTCAAGCCAGTATGAGATCCCATGGGCTGAGAAAGAAGTGTGGGAGGTGAGAGAAAAGCGGAGAAAAAGAAATGGGGCTATTTAAAATTTTGCTTAACATCTATAATTAAAAAAATATGATTTATTTTCTGGGAAGAAAAGCCTAAAATTCATATTCATAAACCATTTTCCCAGAAATTAAACTACTAGAATTTACCATGCACATTTGTATATTATAGTGATCAATAGTGAGCATGTGAATAATAGCTTATCATTAAGTTTTACAAAAGAAAGAAATACTGTTCAATGATTGATGCTCCCAGTATAGTCAGAAGCCATATCGCTAAACTATCTCAGGTAAAGCATTTCTGAGGGAGGCTCAGCTCATGTTGCCCAGTTATATTGGTTTCTGAATTGTAATATACAGATAGTACTTTCAAAAATTTAATACTAAAAAATTAGCAAATTAATTGTAATATCTCAAATTAGCGCTTTTATATGAACCTTTGCACATTCTGGATCACTGTGAATTTATTATTGAATGAGAGTATACCAATGCGTACCACCAATGTAGGTGTCATCTCTTGTATAGATTAAGGTGAGTCATACTCAGCCACAGGATTTTATGTTCAGCTGGAGAATGGAGCTTATGTTTTTGCCTTTGCACTCTGCTTCAGTCCTAGATGAGAATTCAGGCAAGTTGGCGTTGGCTTTTTGTCCTTCGTTAGCTGATTATTCTTGGGAAAATCAGGTTGCATTCTATAGGCCTTTTTCTTACTTTATATCAGTTATCCAGTGCTGCATAAAAAACCACTCCAAAACTTAGCAG
Organism: Neomonachus schauinslandi; assembly: GCF_002201575.2. Classification (NCBI taxonomy): domain Eukaryota; kingdom Metazoa; phylum Chordata; class Mammalia; order Carnivora; family Phocidae; genus Neomonachus; species Neomonachus schauinslandi. The sequence continues at coordinate 80,999,199 of NC_058406.1, read as the reverse complement.
CCTAAAACAACAACAATTTACTATTTCTTGTATTTAATTTGACTAGACTCAGTGGATAGTTTTGCTGGTATTGCTTGGGCTCACTCATATGGTGGCAGTCATGTGAGAGCTCAGCTAGTGCTAGAATGACCAACATGGTCTTCCTCATATGGCTGGCAGTTGCTGCTAGCTATTGGCTGAGGTGCCTTTGTTCTCCTCCAAAACACCTCTCATCTTCCAGTAGACTACACTAGTATCTCATAGCTTAACACTTGGATTCTGAAAAAGCAAAAGTGAAAGCCGTTAGGCCTTTTAAACTTGGGCTCAGCATCACTTCTTCCACCATTTTGTTGCTCACTGGAAGTCACACAAGTAGTCCATATTTAAGTGGAAACAGATTCCATCTCTTAATAAGAGAAGCAGCATGCACATGTGGAGATGAGAGGAATTGTTGGTACCCTCTGAAGAAAACCTATCACATATTACCAAAACAGTAGTTGTTACATTGTATTGCAATTATTATTTCAACTTATTATTGTCTGTTTCCCCCCCCTACAGTGTAACTTTCCTAGAGGAAGATTTATTATTAACTTTGTCTCTCAGGTGTGTCCACAGTTGACCAATAGTGGTCAATGGCAGAGTGGACTCTGTGCAGACAAATACTGTTGATAATGGTAATATCAGTATTAATATACACTTACAGTTTAACACATATAAATATCATTTTTTAATGATTTTATTTATTTGAGAGAGAGAGAGAGCATGATCAGGGTGGGGAGGGGTAGAGAGAGTGAGAGAAGCAGGCTTCCCTCTGAGCAGGGAGTCCAAGGAGGGGCTCAGTTCCAGGACCCTGGGATCATGACCTGAGCTGAAGACAGATACTTAACCAACTGAGCCACCCAAGTGCCCCAACATATAAATATCTTTTATTTTCAGAAAAGAACATTTTGAGAATTATTAACTATATTTAAAAGTACTCTTTTTACTATAGCTTTACTTAACAGAATCCTGTTGGTTCAGAATTTCCTCTAAACTTAGCTGTTTATTTTTAAAGTGGAAGGCATCATAAAAATTTCAGAAGGATCATTATTTTGAATTTTGTATCTTAGACTTGTACTCTTTGCCAAGAGTTGTTCTTTAAAGTGTTTGCTACTTCTCTGCCTAAGGGTAAGTTGAATCTTGTAAATAGACCTTTCTTCATGTATTACAGACTAGCCAGGGAACCTTGCCATGGGATACTGCCACTATTCTAAATGAAGACTAGAAAAGCAGGTTGACAGTTTAAGTTAGCAGTTATGGTATAGCATCTTGAAACTTCTTCTCAAAGTATTGGTATTATGATCTATTTGACTATTTAGGATAAAAGTCTCACTCTAATTTACTTTAGATAAATGTATAGTTATGACTTATTAAGTTATGCTTTCAAATATTTTCACTGCCCATATGAAGTATCCTACTGGGAGATCTGTGAAATGAGAGGGCAAGCTTGATTTTCTTCCTGAATTTAGGTATTATTTGTGTGCATATATAACTTGAAATTTTTGGTAGTCTTTTCTGTAATTGAACCCAATGTTCAATTTTCTCATTACTATTGTATGGAGAATAGAAGGCAGCATGAATATTTTAAGGACTGTTCTTGGTTCACAGTGACCTGTGTATTTTTTTCCCCAAAGCCAAGGAAATAAAGCATAAAATATGAAGCTATGATTAAGTAGTCTAGAAGTTAGGAACTTCTATGCAAAAAGAGAACGATGTACGTAATTTTTCCCCTCAGCAGTTATGCTAGCATTAGCTTTTTATATACACCCCAGTTCTTGCAGGTATATGCTATATTTTAGCAAACTTTACCTACGCAAATTTTTGCTATTTTTAAGTCAAGCAAAATAAGTGATAACTGCTTGTTGCCAAGATAGCGTAAATTAACTCATTGGCCTCAGAATGTATAAATTAATAGCAGCCCTCCGAAATCACACTCTTCAGCCTAAAAAGAGTGCTACTCTTAGGTGTAAACTTCAGGTGTCTAAGTTTCTAAGTTTCATTCAGAGAAGAGCTAATAAAATGACTAATGGTAATATCTTCTCAGGTAGGGCCCTGATCCTGTGTGAGCACATTTCTAGGATGAGGAGGATGAATATTTAATGGATGTTCCCTTGGTATAAAATAAGATAATCTCTGACAGATGGTAGTTTTAAATGAGCACATTACAATAATTCAGAGTGGACTGGGCACTTTTATCTTTATGCCTTATAAAAAAAATCATTTACAAGGGTGATGTCTTTTGTGTAGAAATTAATGCTAATTACAATTAAAAAATGTACACATTTTCATATGTCACCCTGTGTTTTTCATCTGCATGTTAAAAGAAGGCATGTATTTCTTTAGAAATATCACTAAATTTTTTGAGGCTCCAACCACCATGTTTCATAGGATTGGTAAAGTAATAGTTACTAATAAACATGTTTTAAAAAGAAAAGGGAATGCTTTTTTTAACGATTGCCTTTGTTCTTTTTAGAGTAATAAAAAGTAAATGCCAGGCATTTTCTATGATTGTCTTAAATCGAGTATTTTGGAAGAAATCCTGAGGTTTTTGTTTTTTTGTTTTGTTTTGTTTTAAATTTCGTTGAGGCATATTGTTGACCTAAGATTTAAAGGTCAAATTGGGCACACATTAGTGAGGCGGCAGTGACCTATAAAGAAAGGTTATCTTTCTCTTTCAATTAGCATAAAGACCTATTAATAAATACAGAGATATCCGATGTGCTTGCAACTTACTGCATATTTAGGTTCTCTTCATGTTTAGAGAACTGCTATAAAAACATATGGCATGAAGGCTGTTGATAGATGGGTACCATTGCCTAAATGAAAGCTTTGAATCACAAGTGTGTGTGTAAGTAGTTATTTTCTTCCACTTGTAAAATACTATTCTAAATACATATTTAAATTGAATAATCTGCATAGCATAAAACAATGGTCCACACTGCTTCATGCGATACTAGTAGAGGAAATGTGTGTTTTATCTATGGTATATAGTCAAAAAGATAAATTTTGACCTTTCTCAAATTTAGTAAAATCCTTTTAAAATATGGTAAATGTTATCAAAATGACCAATGAAATATATATATTCAGTAAATTAAATATTTAATGGACTTGATGGCGTTTGAAGCTTGCTGGAATATTTTTTTCCTTTCTACAAAGTCTGAGTTAGCTATATTCTCATTTAATGATTTTACTTAAACAAAGATATAAATCTCATTCTAATTAAACAGTAAAAATTTAATAAATCTATTTGTGTTTACTAAAATCAGAACACCATGAAATTATAAAATATCTTTTACAAATAGCTTCTTGCCTTTCTTTCTTTTAAGCATGGTTGTACACTATTTCCTGACATAAAAGTTACCAAGACAGGGATTATTTTCCCAGCTTCTGTTTGTTATTAAAATTCCTTTGAGCACATGTTTTTTTTTTTTTTTTTTTGTATTGGCTACCTTTGTTGGTGTGTATTTAACACTACAAAAAATGGGGACATTAAGGTGATAAAACCATTAACATCAGAGTCTCATAACACCACCACTGTGGATAGCGTGTGTCAATCTAGTCAGTTGGTAATATGAATCCCTCACATGTTTTTCACGAGAAATAGTTAGAAAGGACATTCTAAAAGGGAAGCAGAGGGAGGGGCAGTATTTGAACATAGACCATCTATGAGAGAGAGCACTTCCCTAGTGCCCTTACCAGTAATAGGAAATATAATGTGCTTTGTTCTTCCTTAGCAAATGAATAGCCTTATTGTATTACATGAGAACCACCCAGAATACATTTTGTACTCCATTTCTTTCTTTTCTTTTCTACTCCATTTCTTGAAGACAGTGGTTTAAGCTTGCAAAATTGTCTATATTTACATTTTTTAAAAAAAATACTTAGAGACAAGTATATTCTCTTGTTCTGTATGTCCTTCTCCTGTAAAGAGGTACTTCATATATTCTCTGGAGCTCTTTGCCAGGGAGTCTTCATTACTAAATAGGTATCTTTCAACAGTTGGCATGAAAAGCTGAAAAACTGGTTTTATTTACATTGTAAGATTAATTTTTTAAAAAAGGAAAAGCATAACTCATACCTAAGGAAACATTACTGCTTGGAGAAATAATGATCACTGGGAATTGAGATGTCTGTAGTTTTGCTTTTATTTACTTTCCCTCCCATATTAAACATTTTAAATCTCTTGGGAATAGAAATTCAAATGAGAGTCAGTTATTGCATATCAGATTGGTTATACCATAATATGACTCTTGTCTCTTGCATATTCTTATTACTATTAGTAACAACAACAAAAATGTAAAAGGCTAATAATGTCATTGTAGTATCATTTCTGCTGCTTAAGCCACAATATGTGTATTGTTTACTCTGAACTTGCTTCTCTTAAGATACCATCTGTTGCCATGGGAAACATAATTTTATTAGAAGTATGAGGGATTGTGTGGCGAAGCTGATGCTTCATATTTCTATAATATGGGGTCAGGCTTGGGATTTAGGAGATCTTAAGAGAACCTTCCACTGTACAAATTGTCATTTGAATCTGTTCTTTTCTCTTTCCCCAGCTTTGTGACTCCCAATAAATGATGCCTTCTTATTCTTGCCTGGAAGTAAAATAGTGTAGATTCTTCCCTCATTTATAAGATCATCTCTAGAGTAACAGTCCCTTCCCCCCACTGCCAACCCAATAAAGAAGGAACATCTGATTCACTATGGTCTGAGTCGGCTGGTATGAAAATACTATTTTTAAATAGGATGATTGCTGCATAGCCATACAAAATTGGGCCACAACGCTCCTTATATTGTAGAAGAGGCCAGTCGTTTATGGTTATGACTATTCAAAAATTATTTTGTCAAAATCAAGGTTTTCTATTGTATTTTACGTTCAACGGCCTTGATTCCGTAAGAACTAAGAAGGGAACATTTGAGAGATGGGTAACAGAAGAACTGTAAAAATTAACATTTTGTGCTTCTCCTCTCACCTAACCCTCCCCCACATTCTTAGAATTCTCCAGTGCCTGCCACATTATTGCACATTTCTCTAGGACTGTGCCTTCATTATGTTGTCTCACATTTTATACTTTTAAGTTACAAAGAACCATAGCAACACCCTGATGGTACTGCCAGTTCAGGGAATATTTTCTCAGCCTTGATTCATACGGGCAAATGCAGAAAAGGAGTTTGGGGCATTTATTTATTCTGTTTTACAAATGTAGCAAAGAAAAAACTGTTGACTCTTTATAAATGACTGAAGGCAGTTGATTAATCCTGTTAATGACAGAGTGGATATATGTACAGTAGTAGCTCTGATTCTGTGACCTATTTCTGAGTGGCCCCTTTTCCCCTACTGGTCTTGCCTTTGCAGCAGTTTCACTCTCCGTGCTTTTGTTGGCAGTTTAAAATGTAAATCCGAAACTGAATAAAATTAGAGTGCAGCTCAGTAGGGTGGAAAGAAAAGTGAGTGTGTCTGGCAATGTCCTCAGCAAATGGGTAGTTCCCAATGCAGATATTCCACCTACAGATAATCAAGAGCTCTGTGTGGTAGGCTTCTGTTCTCCAGGAATGAGGTCGCTGCTGGAGGTGAAGACCTCCCCTGGGCATGTGCCAAAGAAAGGTGCAGTGGCCGCTGTCTGTTGCGTTGTTAACTACAGCAGCTAGCTGGTGCCATAGAAGGAAATGGGATGGTGGTTTGAAAAGCAAGGTGAGGTCAAACCACCTGTAAAAAAGCGGGGATTACAAAAGTAGCAGAGTTGCAAGTACATCTCCCACAGTGAGTTACGTAACCAGGCAGTATGAACAGTTAGTGCCTTCTCCATGGACCTTCTTTGTTTGCAGTGGCTTAATGGTGCATGTGTTAGTGCGAGAGGATCAGGAAGAGAGAAAGCAGAAAATAGTGGCTGAGTCTCCAACCTTGACAACTGGAATTCAACCTTTCTGCCTAAAAGCTTTATTAGGGAATAAGAGACTAGAATGAGACATGGGTTAGACCGAAACGTGAATTAGAACCACGTTCCTCTCAGTCTCCCTATGATCTTAGGCAGCTCTCTCAACCTCTGAGGCTCAGCTTTCTTATCTGTAATGTGGGTATAGAAGATACCTATTTTTCCTGGATGATGTGGTTGTTGAATTAAACTAATGTTATAAAATTATAAGCATTTGAAAACTGGGCATTATTATTAATCAAATATTTAGCATTTGTTAACCACAATAGATGTGGTATTATGGTATAAAAATGAGAGTTGACTTGTTAAAATAATGTATATAACTTTTAGGCTTTCTTTAGAAGCAAACAGTTTTGCCATTATGAACCTGTTAGTGGTCTAGACCAGAGTTGTGGTAGAAATGTTACAAACGCTCACAGGGACTCCGTGATCTCTACCATACCGTCATACCCAAAGGAGACTGTTTATGACATGGTTCAGGTTCTTGATATAAGTCATTCTCTTTTAGAATTCATAGGGTATTTTTCCTGCCCTGTTTTAAACAAGATTCCAACTGTAAAAGAAATACATGTTACATAGTAAGTACTCAACAAATGTTTTTATATAGATATACAAGAATGAATGAACAAATTAACACATTCCCAGTGGCACCTCAGAAATAGTAAGCTTGAACTCTATAAAATAATTATATATGTCCAATTTTATGAAAAGCCCCTTGTGATCTCAAAATCGTAAGTAATTTTTGGTAGCAAAAATACAAAACAAAATCACTAGTTTCTGATCCTTGTGTATATTCACAATTAAAGCTGGCCACACTCTATTTAAAATTATTATGGTAATTTCATATAATGAATAGAAACAGAAGTCTATAATAGAGGTTAACAGAGGTTTAGCCATACCAGCACAGCCAGGACTGTTATGTTATAAATGATACAGCTTGTTTTCTGGTTTTCTGTGGCTGTGTACTCCAAGCAGAGTACCATTAACTGTTGTGAGAGATGGCTAGTCATGCTGCAGTCATAGTCATTCGGGACATTATTAAGCTTCTAGAATGATTCCTTTTGTTTCTTAACTGCGATATTATGTTAAAAATGTAATCATACTCCCATTGTCTTTACCTTAATTGTATTCTCTTAAAGGTGTGCTATTGTCTTTACCTGAAATAGCATCAGGCATCTTTAGTTTTCGTAAAATTCCAGTGAAATTATTCTGAAAATTGAGCATCCAAGTATTTAAAGCTGAACATAACAGAGATCTATGCAATACGATTTATAGTAATTCTTCATTTGCAATTTGACAAGTTGCATGTTTCCATCTGGCTTCTTTTCAGTTAAGAGAAGGGACAGAATGAGATTTTGTGGAGTACTACTTGCTTGGTAGAACTTAGAATATACCTCCTTCTGAGTTGACAGCTGTTGCAGTATGTTCAAGAAGTATCCATGATTTCTTCCCTGTGGCGTCACCAGGTGCTGCAATGCCTAGAGGAGTTAAACGTGGCACTAACTTTTACAGATGTCTTCATTGTTACCCACATGTAAGAACTCTCTTGATTAAAACTTTGGGCAAACAGCAAATCAGTAATTAAACTAAGCAATATGTTATTGTACATGAACTCCTTTTATATTTTATTCTTTTGCTTATAAAGTTTAAACAAAAATGGAAAACTTAGTGAATTGTCAACTTTTTTTTAAACTACAATGTCAAAGTCTTTATTATGTCCTATGTTTATTTCCTTAGTTTTTAATTTTCATGATTTAACTTCAACTGAGCTTTTCATTGAAATATTTTTGTTAATAATTCTGCTTAGTGCAAAAAGAGCATGAGGGTGATTATAAAAGTACAGGCAATAAGTTAATACTCTTTGTCTTTGATTCTAAGACATCTTTGATTTAAAAACTGCTTTTTCGGGAGAACACTACTGCACTAAATGTAATTATAAAATAGAACTTGATTTCAGAAACTTTATTGGAGTAAAAATGTAGAAATACAAGTGGCTTTTATATATGAGATAATAAATATGAGATATCTCTTATCATTATCTCTAATCATTAGACTAATTGTGCAAGGAAGGTATCTTTAGCCCGAATTTATAAGTGGTAAATCTCCAGTTTATCCTGGAGGTGAAGCAATTATTCAGGGCTCTACATCTAGTAAAAGTTAGAGCTGGTTTTGGTTGTTCAGCTTCCAAAATCCATATGCTATCCATGATACTAAGTATATACATAAATATGAAAGTAAATGGTAGTATCAGGTCAAAGTGGAAGTAGTGCAGAAAAATAAGACATAGCCAAGAGGGATAGCAGAATACAAAATACATACAATGACTTCCTATATACTTGATAAATATGAACTATAAATTTGTCTATAAGTACCTTAGCAGCTAATACAAAAAGGGAAACAGAACCCATTACAAGCATGAACCACTGGATCCACAGAGAAAAATAAACCAGCTACTGGGTAAAAGCTTCACGTTTTCTGGTACAATAAAAATTTCTACTGTGGACACTCAAAAAGAGGGTTCTGTGTAAATAGGTACTTTATTTTGTAGTACTAGTAAGTAGTAGTATTTTTTAGTAGTACTTACTTGGGTTTATTGTAAATGCCAAATAATAACGAATATATTCAGGTATAAAATCTTAATTTTAGTGCCTCTCTTTGCTTATACTTCCTTGCAATCTGAACCAATGCATTTTTTATATCTTTTGAGTATGTGTATGCAATATTATAGATCCAATAAGGGGCAAATACTTTTGATATAATTTCTAAAACTATAACTGGAAAATACTCAAAATTTTAGTTCCATAGTCAGCATGTAATCAGTTATATCCTGGCCTCTTGGATTTTAAAAATGCTTATATCATGTCATAAAAATCATTGTGTTATTCAAAATCTAAAAAATATTCTCTTAAATGCATTATATTTCTTTCAGGCTGCTTTCAGTAGAGCTAGCCATTTTATTTTTAAGTCAGATAATTTCTGTACTACATGGTCATATTCCTGGTGGGACTTTATTTTTAAAACAGGGTTTTTTGAACATTAAGATATAAAAAGAATTGTCATAAGGTGGCAGTATGTTTCAATGATAACCATCAGTATAGAAAGAATGCTTGTTGCACGAAGTGGTTCCTTAGCCAATGTTGAGCTGTGCATAAAAATTCACTGTACCTAAGTGGGGTTTTTTTTCCTAAGGAAAATTGAGCAGCTATTTCTTAGAGAAAATGTGGAAAATTATCAAAGATACCGCTCTTGAATTTTACTATTACTAACTCCAAAGATTGTTAGGGAATAGTTTTAGTAATTACTCAGTGCTATATAAAGGGAAACCTTTTCCTTCATCCCATTTATGTCTATATGCAGTACATTGCAGTGAAAATGAATGCTTTCTGTTATAATCATTGACATGTTTTAGTGACAAGTGATAACTAATGTTTTAAAAAATACATTTTAGGCTATAGTCATTTTTTTATGTTAAGTGTAATAATTATAATTTTCATTTTGGTGATATTGAGTACAGGATTTTTAGGACATATTTTAATAAATGGCATTTGTCTGTGGAGAAGTGATAGAAAGAATTTAAGCTTTTTAATGAAATGGACTAAGTTTAATTTCCTGCCTTCCCACTCATTAGCTTTGAGACATTGAGCCTGTTACTTTGCCTCTGAGATTTTTCTTCTTATTAGTAATTTGGAGATAGTAATAATGCTTCCTAAATAACGCCATTGAAAGTTTAAATTAGATGATGTTATTGATGTGCTTACTAAACTTTGAGATATTTTGTTAATTATTATTAGAACCACAGAAACTAATCCTATTTATTTCTAAGTATTTTCTGATGTGACCTTACTTTGTGATAAAAAGTTGAGGTTTGTCACATTTATTTGTCACATTATTATGGTATGGTACATAATTACTACTTAACCATGCAGCCAAGCTAGAACAACAACAGAAAAACAAAAGCATGTTTTGCTCATCATCCATTATATATCAGTGCTAAAGCATTTGCCTCTCCCTACCAATATTATGAGTGTAAAGGCAGTTACTAGGACATACAGGACATGATCTCTGTCCTTAAATACCATCTGGTTTGGCTAGTAAAATAAAACTTGAAAAGAAATTGGAAGACCTGTGTTTTAGCCTCAGTTCTGCCATTAACTATCATTGCAGTCTTGAATAAGTCTCTACAGTTCTGTTTTCTTACTGGTAAATTGAACTTGATAATTTGTAAGGTCCCTTCTGGCACTTTTATCCTAAGAACATTTCATATTATGAATTTGCAAATAATTAAGCAATAAATTGCATGTTAGTGAGCAAACATGCAATAGATGTTCAGAGAGAGGACAAACTAGTGTGGGCTTGGTTATTTGGAATATCTTTGACACTGTTTTCAAAGGACATACTTACAGTTGCTCATAAGCAAAAGCAAAGCCATTTTCATAACCAAAACAGTTTTTCTATTTCATAAGTAAAAAAGCAGAAATACACTGCATTAAAAAAGCCTGGTATATTTTAATTTTAAAATATTAATGTTTTAAAAATGTGAGTAAATGAATCATTTTGGATTTTCATGACCAGCTGGTAGGTGGCAAATAACGAGTAGCCAGGGAAGAGAGACATACAAATAAATAATTATTAATTGCAGTTGTTAGTGGTTTAATCATGGTAAATAATATCCACACTTTATATGGGGTTTTAGGTAATTTCCTTAAAAGTATACAATATCTGTCAAAAAACTTGAATATTGCTTTATTTAAAATTTATACATGCAGCTTTTTTTAGCCTTTGTGAATTCTTAAGGAGATATACCAAACAATGTCAAATCTTCCAAAAACAGTGACAACTAAGTCTGATGGATGATCTAGTATTCTTGAAGAACTATGTACTAAGTGTACATCAAAAGGAATTCTCCTGGGGCGCCTGGGTGGCTCAGTCGTTAAGCGTCTGCCTTCAGCTCAGGTCATGATCCCAGGGTCCTGGGATCGAGCTCCGCATCGGGCTCCCTGCTCTGCGGGAAGCCTGCTTCTCCCTCTCCCACTCCCCCTGCTTGTGTTCCCTCTCTCACTGTCTCTCTCTCTGTCAAATAAATAAAATCTAAAAAAAAAAAAGAATTCTCCTAAGAAAACTTTCATCAGGTTTCATCTTTTTGCTGTGCCTCAGATTTATATCATACAGACTTTCCGGGACTGAGGGAAGAAGATGCTTTGCTGCTCATACACATTTGTTACTGACCTTACACCTGTGTTAATGAGGAAGCTGAGTATCAGTTCCTTTGTATCTTTCTATAACTGCTATGAAACACAGTACACTCTCGTTCCTATCTCCTCCATTCCTCTTTCCTCTGTCTACATACAGGCAGGTCTTGAAAATCCTAAAGGAATCAGACTGGAAGTCTGGGAAAATTAATCAAGTCTTAGGACCTTCCTTGAAAGATAGGCCCAAGAGTAAAAGTTTGGTCATGTGAAGCAGATAAACCTTGGTAGCAATGCTTATAACAGTTACCCATTATCTTCTGACATCCCCTAGCATATTAGAAAAAATAATGTTTACAGTAAGTACATAGACATTCATTTACCTTAGCAGAAATTTAGGACCTCAACACAGTCATGAAGGCATTACTTCTTTGAAAAAAAAAAGCAGAATACAGGTAGAAATAAGACAAGGGAAAGAGGTAAGACAGAATTGCTAACAATCTAAAAACAAATAAACCCTACTTTGAAGGCAATAATGAGTAGAATTAGGGCTAAAGAAAATAAGTGATAATAAGAAATTCAATCAGCTTTTAACACAGCAGATGAAAATGATAAAGTGTAAAATAATGTGAGATAAAATCAATATTAAGAACAAAATGACCCATTATATGATCAGTTATTTACTCAGAACATATTTATATTCTGTCTATACTAGATTTAATTCAGTTCCCTAGGGACACAGCAATGAACAAAGCAAAAATTGTACCTGCTTTCACAGAGCTGACAGCCTGTGGATGGAGACAGATTATAAAGATGGGAATATAGGAATATATAATATGTAATACGATGATAAACTCTTTGAGTAAAAACAAAGAGTAAGGGAGTAGAGAGTAGGGAAACAGAAATAAATTTGCCCCAAAAAGAAAACAAAATAAGTGGAGTGAAGCAATAATGAAAGACATAATAGAAGAATATTTTCTTTACCTAAATATGTAGCTTGAAGCAATTTCTTTGTTTTACTACTGTCTAATTATTGTACTACAGTAATTAAGAAAATTTCTGCCAATATCTATGCTAAAGAAATAAATTGATTCAATTTTTATTTATTTAAAAAAAATTTTTAAATTTATTTGACAGAGAGAGAGCACAAGCAGGGGGAGCAACAGAGGGAGAGGGAGAAGCAGGCTCCCCTCTGAGCAGGGAGCCCGATGCGGGGCTCGATCCCAGGACCCTGGGATCATGACATGAGCTGAAGGCAGACGCCCAATGACTGAGCCACCCAGGTGCCCTAGAAATAAATTGATTTTAAATCAATTAGCTTCATCTTTTCAGTTCCATATGTCAGAGGACAATGGAGAAATTCTATCTGCAGAATTTTAAGGGGAAAATATATTGTGGTCTAGTAGTTTTATATATAGCCAAGATGTTTATGTATGGGGAAGATAGAAAGATTTTCATAGACACTCAAGTGTTCAGAAAATATACCATTTGTCTAACCTATTAGGAAAAAAATATTGGAAAATGTTTTTCAACTAAACGAAAAAAATTGAGATATCAAGAATGGGATTTAAAATATCTTTTGTATGAGATAATGTAAAGACAAATATTCTTTTTTTTCAAATATTCTTGAAAGAATAGACTATAAACATGTCAGTATAATGATAATCTACATATAAAACCCCAGATTATAATAGTGAAGAATGAATAATTATGGAGTAGGGAAATGAAGGCAAGTAAATATGTACTAAATTTCTTGCATCAAAGTCAAATATTTTAACTGACCATGAGAAAAATATGTTGACTCATGCTTATAAAGAAAACAACTAGAAAAATTAAAAGCAGAATATGTGCCCTGTAAAACATTGGGGAGACAAAAAAAAAATTAAAGGAACATGTTATGTATCAATTAATATTGCAGTGATATTTATAATGAGAAAACTATTAGAATTGGAATGCTTGATAGAAATCCAGTACTAGGGGACAGTCTGATAGCAAAAGGCAAGTCAGTAAAAATTAGTTATCAAAAAAAATTTTTAAATGATAATTCCATCTAAGAGCTGATTCTTTGAAAAGACAAGTCAATTATTTACATAGAGCAAACCAAATGGATAAAAATAAATGATATAAAATATAAGTTCAGAATAGTAAGAATGAGGATACTATGGAATGTATCTATAGATTCAAAAAAATTTTTATAGCTTTATAGAACTCTAGAATAGTTTTGATTAGTTTTAAAATCTGAGTCTTTTAGGAAAATATAAATGAATTAGAAAATGTGCATGAATTATATGAATTCAGTGAATTAGAGTATTACCAGATATGTAACAATGAAGAATTAGGAAGGAGAGAAAAGATACAAAAAGTTAAAAGAAAGGAAAAATGAAAAAAATCTAACCCTAGAAGAGTTGTTGCATGAATACACTATTTTGCAGGTAAGTTTTACCAATCTGAAATAATAAAAATTAATGATAATAATAATAATAATATACAAATTATAATATATAAATATTCATTATAATACCTGTTATTTAAACTATTATAGAATATAGGAAAACATGAAGAGCTTTATAGTATATTTTAAAAACTCTAGATACCAAAACTTGACAAAGATAGCACTAAAAGAAAATTAAAACTTTAGCTTATTTATATTGATATAAAAGTTTAAGAAATTAGCATATTGTATCCAGCGGTATTGGAAAAGGATAATAGTAGTTAGAGGTGTGATATTTCATGTGATAGAGTATAAGCATGCATTAGTTCACAGGTACTGGTGGTTACATTTTTTTGTTAATGTTTATATAAATAGCATGCAACTATGTATATTATTATACATATAAGTGTAGTTCATTATATATATAATATGTAACTAATATTCATATTAATTATTATATATAACATATATATATATATATATATATATATGTGGTTTATTGTTGAATATGTGCCAGGTGCTGTTATAAGCCTTCTCCATATATTAACTCATTTAATCTTTTCAACAACCCTATGAAGTAGATGCTATTATTATCCCCATTTTACTGGTCCATGAATAAAACATATAGAGTCTAAGCAACTTGCAGAAATTTACAATTATAAAATTTAATTTTAGTCAAATACTTGAAAAATAAAGCTAACAAGAGGGGGTTATAATAGCCTTAAAAATAGTAAAACATTTTAAAAGCTATAAAATTTTAAGAGTTCTAAAAATAGAATTTAATGGGACAGAACCAAGGATGTATAATATTTCTATATTGTAAAATTTTGGAAGGTAAACTCTGAAAGATGTAATATGACATATGTAGTTATGTATAAAAGGATGTTTCTTATAATCATTCATAATAGCAAACTAAAACAGAAGAGAGAAATAATCCATATGTACAATGATACAGGATTGTTTAAATCAATGTTAGTAAAGCTATATAGGATAATAATATGCAATCATTAAAAAATTACACCATACATCTATTTTTATTGACCTGGGAAAGTATTTCAATATATTATGAAATGTAGAAAGCAGATGTCAAAATGGGTAAGAGGATGTATTTTTGTAATATGTTTGTGTGCTTATAGTCATTAAAAGATTAGAAAATGTGTGCACCAGAAATCTCTGTGTGGCAGACATTAGGGATGATTTTGATTATAATCAATGACATTTTCCCCTGCACTTTTCTGTGTTTTAAAATTGCCTATAAAAACCATACTACTTTCAGGACAAAAACACTAAATAAGGTTTAAAGTTTCAAGTTCTCTATAGTATTTATTTGTTTCTTAATGTGTCTTATGAAAATAAGCTCAGAAGAAATTATATATTTATAATTAAGATCATGAACTCTGAATTCCAATTTAGGTTCCACCACTTGCTGGCTCAGTTGCCCCGTTTGTTAAATGAGTTAATAATGGTGTCAGCCTCCCAGGCTTGGTGTAGGAACACACAAGTTGTTCTATTAAAGAACCTAGCAGGGTGTTTGGCATGTGGTAAAACCTCAAGTATATAGTCTGTAAGAACTGTTAGAGATAGAATAAAACCTTCAATTTATTGCTTTGGAATTTAAAAAGGTAATTAAAAACTGATTTAAACTTCTTAGCTAGTTTATTAGATTGCTGATTTTTTTTTTTTTTCTGAGGGCAGGGAGGGGCAGAAGAGGAGGGAGAGAGAGAATCTTAAGCAGGCTCAATGCCCAGTGTGAAGCCTGACGTGGGGCTCGATCTCACCAGCCCAAGATCATGACCTGAGCCCAAAACAAGAGTTAGACGCTTAACCGACTGCGGCACCCGGGTACCCCTAGATTATTGATTTTCTGTTAGGAGAAGGAAGTTTACCCTCTAAGTGAGTCTCCTTCCCAGGTCATGAAAAATCATCTTTACAGATTTCCTTTATTCAGAGACCTTCCATGCTCTTCAGAAACCCTGTCCTCTCATCCTTTCCTATACCTGTAGTAGAAGAAATACTTCTATTCTGAGTTTACTTATTTCACCTTGCATTTATAGTTCCCTGCCCCCCATCCAGGATCTTGATCCTCATACATATGCTTTTTTGTTGTTGTTGTTGTCATCATCAATTCCCCTTTCTCCTCTGCTTGCCAGTTTTCTTCCATCCAAAAGTATGTGTGATATAAGAGAAATGCTTTAGCTTGACATTGCTGTCCTCCCTAGTTACTGTCTGATCTATCTTTCACAAGGCAGACTGTTTTGAACAAATCTGCATGTGCAAACTCTGTATTTGATTCTTTATCAAATACTTCTTAGCCCTGAAATTATACTTATGCTTTTAAAACACTATTGAAATCATTCTTTTGAAGATCACCATAGAGTTCTCCAAATTCAAGTAGCTTTTTTTTTTTTTTAAAGATTTTATTTATTTATTTGGCAGAGAGAGAGAAAAAGAGCATAAGCAGGGGAGCGGCAGGCAGAGGGAGAGGGAGAAGCAGGCTCCCCGCAGAGCAGGGAGCCTGATGTGGGACTCGATCCCAGGACCCTGGGATCATGACCTGAGCCGAAGACAGATGCTTAACCAACGGAACCACTCAGGCGCCCTCCAGTAGCTTCTTTATAGTTCTCTGCAGGTAGAATGCTCTTGGTATTAACTGTGAGCAAGCTGTATAACTAATTTATCTTCTAATAAGAGGCAGGGGGGTACAATTACTGGTTTCTGTAAGGTCAGATGTGGATTCATCTTGTCCACTGCTGTATCCCCAGGACTTTATACAGCATCTGGGAAGATGGTGTAGACATGTCAATTTGTAGTATTTATTGTATATAGAGGACTCCTGAGAAAGTCTTCTCTTTTTCCCCCCATTTCTTTATATCCACTGATGAGAATGAGGAAGTGTGAAAGTGGTATAGAGAGAGGTGAAACAATTTGGAAGAACATCATTGGGTAGAAAGACTAGAGAGCATTGGTAAATAAATATATATTATTTATTTTTTTGGCTTAGTGGTATGAGGAATACAAAAAAGATATATCAAAAATAATTACCTTTTACTTATTTTTCTATTTATTTGATTTTATAAGCTTTCCTCTTATGATTAAGTAGAAATAAATTGAGGGTAGGAAAAGATCATGTAGCAGTTGATACTTCATAATATCGGAAAGCATTTTGTGAGATATAACGAAAGTACGGTGTTTAAAATGGCGAGACTACGTCATCAAGCACACAAGCTATAATTTTCCTTTCCTTACTCACTACATATGAACATTATTGTTATTTGAAAATCTTTAGAGCTAATGTACTTCTAAATTATCATATTGGTAAGGGATATTGGAGACATTGTTAATCTCCAAATGTAGTACCTATAACTAGTTTTAATGGAGACTAATACCATTTATCTGTTTTCCAAACAGATATAAGGAAATATGATGTCACATAAATTATTTCTTTTCAAAATTATACCATAATTTTAGTTTTCTTATGTTGGAACTTGTACTTTTGAGTAAATGTAGTACTTTATACTCAAAAAATGCTTATTGGATTAATTTATTCTCCTTCACTCACTTGAAATAAATGTGTGTGCATGTTTGTCTTTGTGTACATATATGTCTCCCTCCATAGGGTATATGACTAGAGCTAAACTGGGTAAAAGAGCAGGAGTATTTTTTCTTATATATAAATATCAAATAGCCTTTTAAAGTTGATAGCCACTAATAGATGATTAAAGTGCCTACTTCTCACTTATCTTCCAGCATTGAACATTCTGCTTTTTAATATTTGCCAATCTTATGTGGGAAAAGTTACATTTTGATTTAATTTTAATTTCTTTGATAGCTCATAAGTTTAAGCATTTTTTAAATATTAAAAATGGATGGCCATTTGTATTTTTTCATAATTGCTAATTTATAATATTTATATTGTAGTGTTATTGTCTATTTTATCTTAATACACAGATACATCCCAAATGTATAGATGTATATGGCTTTGCACATATGTATTTATTATATTTTATATCATAATAATTTAAGATATATTAAGGACCTAATAAATATAAGAAATGGAATACCTGAATGGGACTTGTATAGCAAATAAAATGATAATTTGAGATTTTGTATAACATATCCAATATATTTCATGTTTTTTCCTATATATGATCTCACATTTGTAGAGATTAATATGCAAGAATATTATGAAGTTTCCCAGTTTAATAAAATAGAAATGATGTATTACCCCGTAAGCCTAGACGGGTCCTCTGTCAGAAAGCTCTCATGCAAACATAATGTGTGTCTTAGTTACTCGAAACAGTATTTTCTCATGTAAGGTGTTAGCCACTGCAATTACCTTCATACTCTGGTCAGTGTGTTCTTGTTCACATGTACAAAATTAATTATGCAAATGCATATAGTTTTATATTCTCACTTGGAAAATGTTCATACTTACAGAAAAAAATACGTGCACAAGTTTTATTTTTTTTAAGACTGAGTTTGGTTACTGAATTAGTTTATTAAATATATTGGGCATTTACTTGTTTATATAACTTAAATCATAACATTTTATCTTTTCCTAATAGCTAAAGTCAATATACATACTCATATATCATAGTCCCATAAAACAAATGTGTGTGTTCATTAACTAATGGACTTTTATTAATCAACTGTTGGGAATGTGGAGTCATACTGATAATAATGTTCATGTAAAAATAACTAGGGCCTATGATCTCTGAACTCAGTCAGCTTGCAGTTTAGTTATAGAAGTACAGCATGGATGTGTTAATGAGCAGTGACCCCTTGTACTTGCAGTTCATCCTGCCAAAATGCTCTGCCCCCACCAGGTCTTCTGGTGGCTGGTTTTTTAATATCATTCAGGCTTAGTTCAAATATTGCCTCCTACGGGAAGTCCCAACTACGTAATCTAAATGATGCCCACTCCTATTAATCGATCACTGTGTTTTCTGTTTGTTTATTTTAAAGCACTTATCAGGAGCTGAAATCATACTGATCATTAACTTTTTTACTGATATGTTCTTATGTCCTTCCCAACCTCCACTCCCACCCCAAATGGAAGCTCCAAAGTAGGAGGATGACAGGTTCTTCCTAATGTCTCCTATTTTCTGTTTTATTTCCCTAGACACTGTGTCCTTATAAGTTATGGAGAAAAATAATGTTTGCATATCTTTAAGCATTGTCCCATTTGGAATATGCAGCTAATATGTTGCAGAAATTTGAGAATACATGTATTCATATTTTAATGGCTAAGAAACATTTCTGAACTAAGTTCACATTTGACTTTGAAATGTTTTCCACAAAATATTTTGAGAGCTAGTTTTGAGATTTTGTCCCACACTTTGAAAAATGTTTTTTCAAACATTAAAAAAACCCACATTTTTTCTAATCTAAAAAAGTGGAATGGTTTAGCATTCATAAATAGTCCCATAATTGTTTAAAACTAACACATCACTACTTAATGACAAATGTTTCACACATTGTATGTTAAATGTTCTCTTATATCTCAGATATATTATGGAGATTATTCTATGCATGAAGAATGTTCAAAAAATTGAGGTTTTTTTAAGGTAAAGAAACCTATTACAGCTTAGTTGAAAATTGCCATTCCATCACTTTAGAAAAATGTGTATAATTGTATCGAGCTCTTGTATTCTTTGAGCATGAAAATTGTTAAATCAGAGAAAACTTCATTCCTTCCAAAAAAATTTTTCCCTTCCTGCAGAACTGTGCTAGTAAATGGGAATCAAGGCAGCACCAGCAATTTCTAGATCATTTGTAAGAATCTGGGACATTCTTTCAATAGAGAGATGAATAGCTATAGAAAGGCCTCTTCTAAGGTATACCTTAGTAAATTTTTTTTTTGTAATTTCGTATGAAAACTGAACAGAGTTTTCATTTTTAAAAATTATTGCTGTCTATTTTTATTTGGAGGGATTACGTGATATGTCAGGGTTAATATTATAAATATAATTTTATTTCCCATCTCTTTTATTGCTATAATATGACAAATATTAATTGTATCTTGAAGTTGCATTTTTTTAAAAATTTTATTTATTTGACAGAGAGAAAGATAGCGAGAGGGAACACAAGCAGAGGGAGTGGGAGAGGGAGAAGCAGACTTCCCGCTGAGCAAGGATCCCGTTGTGGGGCTCAATCCCAGGACCCCGGGATCATGACCCAAGCCAAAGGCAGATGCTTAACGACTGAACCACCCAGATGCCCCTGAAGTTGCATTTGCAAAATTCATTTGGCTATATTTGAATGAGCTCTCATTTAACCTTCTCTTAAGTGGTAGACTGATACGGATTTTTCTTACGAGGAATAGATGCATTTTGTTTTTTTTTTAAGTATTTTTATTTTATTTTATTTTTATTTTTAAAAATTTATTTATTTATTTGAGAGAGAGAGAGAGAGCAAGCACAGGGGTGTGGGCAGAGGGAGAGGGAGAGAGAGAATCCCAAGCAGACACCATGCTGAGCGCAGAGCCTGACGCAGGGCCAGCTCTCAGGACCCTGAGATCACAACCTGAGCCAAAACCAAGAATTGGACACCTACCCAAATGCGCCATTCAGGCACCCTGAAAAGATGCATTTTGAAATAAATATTTGTGATTTTGGCAGTCCTATATGCATAAAAAGTAGTTTTACTTACAGCAAAAAAATATTGGGCATTTATTCCTCTTGTAGCAGGAGTTTAGCTTTTGTAATTGAATTATTCCAATTTTTATATGACAATAACTGCTCAACTATCTAAACTACAAAGAAAATGACTCAGTTTAGAATGTGAAAGGATACTTGAAATTTTTATATTCTCATCACAGTTTTAATGTGTCTTCTAAAATGCCCCAATAAAAAGGATGAATGAATTTCTTTTACTGTCAGTCTCTATTTTTGTGAATTTCTTGCCTGTAGAAAGATGTTTGGCAATGCTTACACAAAAAGAACATTTAGAATCAGTTAACATTGAGATAAATGCTGATAAGAGCACATTCAGGACAAAAGTACATGTTTTCTGATTCCCGGGCTCATAGCTTCATTATATAATTTTTTTATTATTATTATGTTGACTACACACATAGGCACATAACAAATTTTAGAAAACTATAGATTATATGTCTCCTTGCATTGAAAATCTAGATTTTTTTTGGAACATGGGAGGCTGTTTGCTCAAGAATTTCCAGGGTTAGAGATATATGTACATATTTGAGAGAGTACTTCTCACATTCCCAAAGCTTACAAGGAACTGATCACTGTCTGGGTTATTTCCTTTTTAAATTGAACCATTAAGAACTTATGCATGGAACATTTAAGTAAAATTCAGATAGTTTTCTGTTGTAATTAGTAGGTTTTCTCTTAACTTTGCCAAATCTTATCCTCTCCTTGGTGCATTGGCAGGAAAAACAAAGTCCTGTGTAGAAAGAACCAAAAATGTTCATCTGATTCTGGCCCGACTTAAAGAGAGGACAATTGACATTAATTCTAGAATTGTTGAAGATTTGGTTGTTATTTAGTTTGCAGTTGAGATTTTGTAGAGGTTTATTACATGTATCAGTTAGCTATTACTGTGTAACAAGCCATCCCCAGACTCAGTGGTTAAAACAATAGCATTTCTTATTTTTCATGAACATACCTATGCATCCTGTTAGGGCTAGGAAGTTCTGATGATCTTGACTAAACTCTTTCACATGCTTAAGTTGGCTGCCTGCAGGGTGGTCTGGGGCAAACCTGACTTTTACCACTGGCACTCCTCCCTGTGGTTAGTCTTGTACTAGCTCCATTGGGCTAGTTAGGAGCTGTTCATATAGGAATGGCAGGTTTCCAAGAGAGGGAGCATTAAGCATGGAAAGTCTCTTGAGGCCTAGGTTCACAACTGGCACATCTTTGTCCACGTTCTCTTGGCCACATCAATTCACAACATCAGCTTAAATTAAACAAGTAGGGAAATAGACTCTATTGTTGTTTTTTTTTAATTTTTAAATTTAATTTAATCTTATTTTTTGATGAGAGGACTTCAAAGTCACATTGTGAAGGGTGTGGACACAGGAAGAGGTAAAGAAATGGGCCCATTTTTGTTGCCAGTTTATGACAGCCCACTTGTGGCCTCAGTTACACATATCTCTCAAAAGCAAAATAATGGTAACTCCCAACCCAGCGCTGCCAGAAGTCTCATCCAGTGCTAGCATTACATTCATTCCAGGGTTCCAGAAATGAATAAAGTTCTGATAACGATTTCTCAGATGCAGCTCCAACCAGGGGAAAATGAGAGGCTCCAAGCAGTCACTGGTCCATAGTAATTCTAAAATTATGCTGGAAAAATATTACCAAGTCCCTCAATTCCAAAAATACGGACTGTTCCTTGATTAGCTCTTGGTTCTTCTCCCTGGAATAACTTTCTAATTCCTTGTTTCCCATAGCCCCCTCTTGGTTCTTTGCTCTGCCTTCTTTGATATCTTTCCTAGTCTGTTGCTTTTCTTGGCTACTTCTGAAAAGTGGTCCATTTTGGCATGTATGTAGTTTTCTTAAACCTATTCCTCCCCATAGAAAGTTGGAGGCCCACAGGATGTTTTTCAATTTGAACAATTTAAGCCACTTTTATTATTGGTTGGTGGCTCTTTTACCTATGAAACTTGCTGTAAAACGTTGTAGGCTTTCTCTGTCTGGTTATAGTCTAATCTGCTGCAAAAGCTAAATCACAATTGTTTTTGAGAAAGGCTTCTCTTTATGCATTTACCTGTTGCTATTTTTGGATTTGACATCCTTGAGACCACACCTTAAAGATTTCCAGAAGTTTCCATCCTCTTCTTTTCTTCTCCCACTGGATAACACTTCATTCTTTTAGAACTCTTAACAAAGGGTCTTACAGCTACAGCCTAATTTGAGTCCTTGGGCAACATTTTACTTTGAAAATCTTTTGCCGGCTGGGAAAACTAGTGACAAGAAACAATTTTATTTTCCAATGTAGTTTTCCTTGCCTTCTCTATTTACCCTCTAAACTGGCCAAATGGACAATGCTTTTCTTGACTCTTTATCAACATACCTGATCATATGCAGTAAAACCAATTGACATTCTGAATATATCA
Organism: Neomonachus schauinslandi; assembly: GCF_002201575.2. NCBI lineage: Eukaryota > Metazoa > Chordata > Mammalia > Carnivora > Phocidae > Neomonachus > Neomonachus schauinslandi. Next base: position 80,976,549 of record NC_058406.1, on the reverse strand, counting down.
CCTGAAAAATCATCTTGCCAAGGTCCATAGATTCATTAGGTATATCATTTTGTTCTAAATTTACCATAAGAAACAGTTTTACATTTGCTGCTACATAACACAGGGTCACCATTTTTTCCAGGACTACTAATAATTTTTCCACAATAATCCCATGACTTTTCCCAGACTTTACTAATAATTTACTTGCCATTTTTCTAGCTTTTGTACCAATTACCAGCTTCTGCCCAACACCCTTATTATAGAGCCAGTGACACATATCAATTAGCTGTTGTCACATAACAAATCCCTTTTAGCTCATTGGTTTAGGACAATATATTGATTAATCGCATCCAGTTTTCTCACCAGTTGTCAATACCTCACCAAGAGTAAGGTTGATCATGCCCAAGCCCACCTGAGAGGTGTAAGCTGTTGAGTAGAGATGAATTTGGAATTCCTCGGGTAAATACATGATATTGACTCTATAGCTGCTTGTCCTCCACAGCTGGTTGTGTGTCCTCTAAGCTTGCACCTGAATCACTCAGATGTTCTGCTTTAGTGTAGTGGACCATGATTATAGTGGCCCTGAAGTGGTCTAATGGCCTGTCTCTAGCCATAGCCTATAGAAATGTATTAAGCACAAATTTCTGAAAACATTTTGCTGACATATGTTAAATACTCAAGCAGTGAAATATAAACTGAAAAAGCATTTTTTTCCTGCAAACTCTATAAAGAACACCCACACCAAGTTTAATGACAGATACAGTACTTGAAACAAAAAAGAGAGAATCTCATCAGAGTGAGAGTTAAGTGTTAGAGAACATTTAAATCTGTGAATGGTAGGAAACTTAAAGCATTTAAACTTTTAAACTTTAGAAAGGATGATTCTTTTTTTTAAAGATTTATTTATTTTAGAGAGAGAGAAAGTGTGCACATGGCGGGGAGGGTCAGAGGGAGTGAGAGAGTCCCAAGCAGACTCCCCACTGAGCAGGGAGCCTGACATGGGGCTCGATCTCATGACCTTGAGATAATGACCTGAGCTGAAATCAGAAGTCTGACGCTTAACCGACTGAGCCACCCAGGCACCCCAAGGATGATTCCTTTTAATGTTTTTGGACAGGGGAATATCATTATGAAATGAATAGGTAAAGAAGATTGGCTTGGTAGTGATAGGCTAAACAGAAGAAGCAGACACAAATGTGTCACACACAAATTAGTCAAAGTATGCATAAGGCATAATAACATCTCATTGATTTTTCATTTATTCATCCATCCATTCATTCGTTCATTCAACCAATATTTGTTGAGTGTATAAACTGTTGGGCACTGTACAAAGAATGTGAGCTATAATGAATTAGAATTAATACTGCTTTCAAAAATGTTTCAGTCTATAAGAATAGAGGACACTGTGTAATAAACCTGTAAAATAAATCTTACACATAAAAGATAAGATATTTATATTCATAAGCCAGCATTGTAGGTCAAAATAAAGTACTATAAGTAGTTATTCTTAGGAAAAACAGTCTTTCTTTCTTTGTTTCTTTTTCTTTCTTTCTTTCTTTCTTTCTTTCTTTCTTTCTTTCTTTCTTTCTTTTCTTTCTTTCTATTTGAGTGTTGTTGACACACAATGTTATATCAGTTTCAGGTATACAACTTAGTGATTTGGAAGTTTACATATTGTTCCATGTTCACCACAAGTATAGCTCCCATCTGTTCTTTTACATTGTTGTTATAGTATCATTGACTATATCCTTTATGCTTTGCTTTTTATTTCCGTGAGTTACTCATTCCGTAACTGGAGACTTGTATCTCCCTCTGCCCTTCACCCATTTTGCCCAAACCCCACCCCTCTCCCCTCTGACAACCATCAATTTGTTCTCTGTATGTATAGTTCTGATTCTGCTTTTTATTTGTTTATTCATTTTTTTAGAGTCCATTTATGAGTTGAATCATATGATATTTGTCTTTCTTAGTCTGTCTTATTTCACTTAGCATAATACCTTCTAGGGCCACCCATGTTGTCTCAAATGGCATGATCTCATCCTTTTTTATGGCTGTGAATATTCTGTGTGTGTGTGTGTGTGTGTGTACTTCATTTTCTGTTTGGTGTAAGGAAGTGGTCCAGTTTCCTTCTTTTGCATGTAGCTGTCCAGTTTTCCCAGCCTCATTTATTGAAAAGACTGTCTTTTTCCCATTGTGTATTCTTGCCTCCTTTTTCATAGATTAATTGACCATATATGCATGAGGGTTTTTGTTTGTTTGTTTTCTGGGCTATTTATTCTGTTCCATTGATCTATGTGTCTGTTTTTGTGCCGCCTGATTACTACAGCTTTGTAATATACCTTGAAATCTAGAATTGTGATACCTCCAGGTTTATTTTTCTTTCTAAGATTGTTTTAGCTCTTGGAGGTCTTTTTGTGGTTCCATACAAATTTTAGGATTGTTTTTTTCTAGTTCTGTGAAAAATGCTGTTGGTGTTTAGATGAGGATTGCATTGACTTTGTAGATTGCTTTGGGTAGTATGGACATTTTAACAATATTAATTCTTTGATCCATTAGCATGAAATAGCTTTCCATTTGTTTGTGTTGTCTTCAGTTTGTTTTATCAATGTTTTATAATTTTCAGAGTAGAAATCTTTCACCCTCTAGTTTGAATTTATTCCTATTTTATCCCTTTTGGTGCACTTGTAAATGGGATTGTTTTCTTAATTTCTCTTTCTGCTGTTTCATCATTAGTGTATGGAAAAACTACCAGTTTCTGTGTATTAATTTTGTGTCCTGACGCTTCACTGAATTAATACTTCTAGCAGGGTTTTGTTTTTGTTTGTTTGGTTTTTTGTAGCGTCTTTAAGGTTTTTTATGTACAATGTCGTGTTGTCTGCAAATAGCGACTGTTTAACTTCTTTTTTACCAATATGGATTCCTCTTATTTCTTTTCTTGTCTGGTTGTTATGGCTAGGACTTCCAGTCTTATGTTGAATAAAAGTGGTGAGAGTGGACATCCCTGTCTTGTTCCTAATCTTAGAGGAAAAGCTCTGTTTTTCATCAAATAAGATATTAGCTGTGGGTTTTTCATATAGGGCTCTTATTATGTGAGGTATATCCTTCTAAACCCAGTTTGTTGAGAGTTTTTATCATGAAAAATTTAGAATTTTGTCAGATGCTTTTTCTGCATCTATTGAGATGATCATAGGATTTTTAACCTTCATTTTATTGATGTTTCACATTGATTTGCAAATATTGCATCTCTGGAATAAATCCTACTTGATCCAGGTGAATGATCCTTTTACTGTATTGTTAAATGTAGTTTGCTAATATTTTGTTGAGGATTTTTGCCTCTGTGTTCATAGGGATATTGGCCTCTAGTTCTCTTTTTTGGGGTGTCTTTGTCTTTTTTTGGTATCAGAGTAATGCTGGCCTAGTACAATGTTTTTTGGAATCTTTCCTCCCTCTTCTATTTTTTGCAATAGTATGAGGAGAATAGGCATTAACTCTTCTTTAAAACTTTGTAGAATTCACCTGTGAGTCCATCTGATCCTACACTTTTATTTTTAGGTTTTTTTTTTTTTTTATTGATTCAATTTTGTTACTCATAATCAGTCTGTTCAGATTTTCTATTTCTTCCTGATTCAGTTTTAGAAGATTGCTGTTCTAGAAATGTGTCCATTTCTTCTAGGTTGTCCAATTTGTTGTCATATATTTTTTATTTTTTTAATTTATTTTTTATTTTTTTATTTTTTTAAGATTTATTTATTTATTTATTTGAGAGAGAGACTGAGATAGAGAGAGCATGAGAGGGGGGAGGGTCAGAGGGAGAAGCAGACTCCCCGCTGAGCAGGGAGCCCGATGCGGGACTCGATCCCGGGACTCCAGGATCATGACCTGAGCTGAAGGCAGTCACTTAACCAACTGAGCCACCCAGGTGCCCTTGTTGTCATATATTTTTTAATAGTATTCTCTTATAATCCTTTATATTTCTGTGGTATCCATTGTTACTTCTCTTTTGTTTCTGATTCTATTTATTTTATTCATTAAAAAAGATTTTCTTGATGAATCTGGCTAAGAGTTTATCAATTTCATTTATCTTTTCAAAGAATCAGTTCTTGGTTTCATGTCATGCTAGAATTTTATACATTTAAGTGTAAGATATATACCTTATGCTTTTAAGATTTTTTTTTCCTTCCTCTAGTCTCTAATTTTCTCATCTTTGTTTTTCTCTTCCTTATTTCTGTACTCTTCTTTCTTGATTCACTGTTACTTTTTATTTCATATTCACCCCCTTTTTCTTATTTAGTCTATTCTTTTTTCCTTTCTCTTCTTCTCAGTTTCATGACCTCTTCCTTCCAGTTTCCTATTCTCCTTCCTCTCCCTCTTTCTCATGCTCTCCATCTTATCTGAAAAGATTGTCAGCAGTGTTGTCCTTTTATTTTTTAACATAATGGTTATATCTTATTTTATGTTCATTTTAAATTGATGAAATATGTAATAGATATTAGTACAAACAATTATAAACTGACTGGAAAAGTGTAAAATTCTTGAGGATGTTTTCACACATGATAAATGCATGCTAATTAGACTGGTATGAATCTTTACTTCTACAGAAAATAAGATTCATAATAGATATTTGGATGAATATTGAGGATCTTAACATACTATTTGGATTTGAAAGTTCTCATTCCAAGTTCCCTGGAATAAATCAAAGTAGCCAGATTAATAAATCATAGTAACTTAAAATATGCATTACCTTTTATATGATGTATTCTGCTACTATGCAAAAACCTTTTAATTAATAGGCAAGATTATTCAAGTCAGTTCAACAAATTTGAGCTCCTACTATGTGTGAGAAGCTAGGCTAGGGAAAGGAATATGTTATTGGATATGATAGATTCTTTCTCTTTCCTTTTTTTGATTGAGTTCAGAGAAAGGATAGGTCTGAGGAAGATAATAAGGAATACCGGTGGAAGAGGTAGATTGGATGTGTTTTTGCCAGAAAGAAGAAAGCTAAAGGGAATGATAGAAGAACAGAAGAGGAAGAGAAATATACAGATAATTTTAAAAGTCCCATATTGTGCAGTGTGAAGAAGAAATAGTTGCATTTAGGGGTAGTAAGTAGAAGATAAATTAGACTGTAGCTACATTGATTTGTTCACCTAACATTTATTAAGATTCTGCTATTAATTGGGTACTGTGCTAGATATAGAGTGATACAGAAAAGAGGAAAAGCAGGCACTGCTCTGAAAGGATTTTACAAACTAGTAAGGGAGATAGTGTGCAAATAAATTAATTTAACCAAATATAGAAACAGACAAAGGTAAGGCACAATGAAAGAATTGGTCTTTTCCTTCTTAGTTAGGAAAGTTAGAGAATGAATTTTTTGCTGTGTTGTTAATGGGGATAAGGAAATAACAGTTATTGAGCACTTATTGAATTATAAGACACTCCGCTATACTCTGTGGATATCTAATGTCCTTTAGTCCTTATATAACTATACAGTAGGGGCTTTTCATTCTACTTATATAGGTTAAGAAAGTGAGGCTCACAATAGTTGTCACTTGTCACATAGTTAATAAGTAGGAAAGATAGGATTTGGACCCAGATCCATTTGACTTTAAGATAGTGCTGTTGTTACCATACTTCAGGAGTCTGTGCTTGATTTGGGTTTTTGAAAAATATTATGACAGTCATGCTTAAAACAAATGGGGGATATACACTCATTTCAAAGAGGAGTAATACCCTGGGCAGTAAATAATAATGAGACTCTGTGTTAGGTAGATTGGAAGGAAAGAATGTAGATAGGAATAAATATGGAGAAAGAACCTGAGGCCAAGGAGAGCTTCCAGAGAGAAAACTGAAGTTTTGGGGAGGTTTTTTCCTATGATATTTTAAAATATGGAAACTAACTAAATGGAGTCAGAGAAGAGCTGGGGGGAAAGTGGGTTTCTCCATTCCTTCTATTACCTATTTGTTTATGACCTCATCATCCTTTGGCAGGGATATGAGAGTAGCCTGTTGTTCATTCTTTGTACTGCCACCAGAATTGAGTTTCTGAGGAATCCCCTGAATAGTAACCTTTGATGACTCCCCATTATCCATTATACAATAATGTGTAAACTTCTTATCCCAGAATATAAATGTGTTAATCTCTGTCACTTTGTGCTGCATTTTATATGAATTTCCAGTGCCATATTATAATTCACTAAATTTCTCTCTGAGTATGTCCTGTCTAGAATGTATGCCATCTATGATATTTTCATTTTAGTGGCAAAATTTTCTATTTCCAAAAGTTCTGTTTGGTTCTTTTTATTATCCTCTCATTTTTCTTTCATTTTGCTTGTTTTTGATACATACGTTTTTATTTTGTTTTTAAGGGATGATATCCACTCTTATTTTATTATGAGAATTATAAACATAGTAACTTTAAGGAAATTTTCAGATTATTACTTTCACTTTGAAATAAATTCAGTTCCTGATTATTGGAGCTCTCTTAATGTGAATTTTTCCTTGTCTGTTTTTAGAAATTTTGTGTATTTCTGAATCTTGAGGGATTGTTGTGCTCATTTGTTTTCCTCTTGATGATGTCTCCCTGTCCCATCTAGCAATTAATTCCGTGGTTGCCTCAATATGGATCTTAGTGTGCTTGATCTAGAATCATGTCTTATATTACTAGCTCTGGGAGTAATCGCATAGTAATATTGTGTTGATGTATCTGTGGAAACCACATGAGGGATGACTTGACCCATGCTTTAGATTCAAGTCTGTGTTGTCTTCCTCCCATCTCTCTTTAGCATAGAGCTTTATATAAGTCTTTATGTAAGTTAGCACAATAGTGTTTTCCTAGCCCCTTATGTGTGCAAAGGTAGTACCATTCCTCCAGCCCATGATTTTAAGCAGGGAGTCTCACTCCAATCTCCCACTTCTGGTGGGGCACTTTTGGTTTCAATTATACCAAAATAGTTGATTCTAGGCTGTGTATGCTTGGTTCAGAACTTGGAGACCTTCAGGCCTGTTGCTTCAATTCTGCTTGCTCCTGTGTCTTTATTTCTTTTCTGGTGTGTGTGTGGCTATGTGTTTTGAAATGAAGATGAACTTCAAATCAAAATTTACAATGTCATTTTATCCAAAATTCTTAGAGGACTAGTAAAACTTAGTTTTAATTCAGACTAGAATTCTGTGCCCCCCCCCCCCCTTTTTTCCCAGCTATTCTCTGTCAGGTACCTGTTATCCTAACTCTTCTGATGATGTGAGCTATTCCTTGAATACATCTGAATACATCATGTACTTTTATGTTCCCATGCCTCTGCTCATTCTGCTTCTTCCACCTGAATACACCCTTTTATTCTGTTCTGTCAAAGTCATTATTCTTTAAGACCCAAATCAGAAGGCACTTTTCATTAGACACTTACTTCCCTTGATTCTTCTCAATATAAAGTTATCATTCCTTTTTTGCTTGTGAAGCATTTTGTGCGTTCTATTAATTTATCATATCATATACACCCATGGTTGGGTATTTAAATATCTGGTGCCCAACATTATGGTTATTGTGTGAAGTTATAGGTCACATTCTATTGTATTCATCATTGAAACCTTGGTGTTTAATATGGTGTTTGTCACATGACAGGTACATAGAAAATGCCTGATAAATAAATACATACTTACTGCTAAAACAAATGGATTAGTCATTTCTATTCTTAATATCATCTCAGTTAAGGATTGTGAGCTTAATACCTCTCTCTCTCTCTCTCTCTCTCTGTAGAAGGCGGCAAGACAATATAAAATTTGTGTGTCTTACAAATGTTCATCTAAAACAACATTTTTATAAAATAAACTAAAAATAAAACAGAACATTTTTTAAAAGTATGTAGTGGTTTCTACATAAATAAACAAAAATATAGTTTATTACTTGTCTCTATGTATACCACTGTTAGTTTGGATAAATGCAAGAAAACTTGCTTGATAGAGGGAAAGAAAATATCAGACAGTTATGAGGTTAAGAAGAAGCCATATGGATAAATTTATTAGATTGACTAAGAGTAAATAAGCATAACATTAGAAGCCATTGAATGAGGGCATTGAAGATTTAAAATCAAGACTGTAGCAATTTTCAGAAGCATAGACTAGAAACAAGGGGAGAGACCAGGACAGCAGGAATAAAAAATCTGACCTAGTGAGTAGTCAGCATATACCCTTGAGTTTTAGGGCCTTAGGAAAGGTTAGTGAAATATTTCGGAATACCAACCCAGCAAAGTTTTGTGTCTGTGGAATTCAGTAATACTGGCTTATAGGTAGGACAGTAAGTAAGCAGAACATAAGCCAAAAATCTTAGCTCCAGAGAGGCATGCTGTAGGTAAGGTGTTGGTGGGGTACGTATGAACACTACCAAATGGAATGTACGGGTAAATAAGTAAGTGCGTTTTGAATAGCTAGTTGTGTTTCAGCACTTCATGTACTTCTCATGATTCTAAAATAAGTATTATCTCATTCCCCAGATGGAAGAAGTTGGACATAGAAAGATTAGATGGCTTCTTTCAATCCCCACAACCATTAGTGGCAGTAACAAGATATAAACCCATATTTTCTGGCCCCACCCAGTCTTCTTTTGACTATTTTGAGGTACACTTTCTGGAAAGGAACTTGATGTCTCCTCTGCTAGATGCTAAGATGGCATGATGTAGATAGAAATAAATGGCAATTTCTTACTGTAGTGTAGGTAGAGGAGGTCAGTTCCTAACATTTAAAAATGGAATTAAATAGCTTTCTTAAGGACTTTAATCCAAAATTAAGTCAGACTGCCAAGAAATACAGGATGGAGAAATTGGAACATTCTATATCTCATCACTTAATGTAGCTGAACATTTTGGACCTGAACATGGTTGTCAGATATTTTACCATTTTTATTTCTGTGGGTGGATTTTTTTTCAAGTTCTTCATTTTCTTTTTAAAATAAAAATCTCCACACTGCTAATGAAATTTTAGGAGAGGTCTCACTATAAGGTTTGCACTATGTTCCATTTATTGAAAGATTTTTCTCAATCAAAGAAAATGTTCCAAGCTTAAAATTTTGGTGATTCTTCATTGACTTTCCCCAAAACTGAAAACTGAATGTGGTCCTTATTATTGTTTTTTTTTTTTTGTAAGAATTTTACTCTCATAATCTCATAACATTTCAGAAACATGTGAAGAGGACATCAGATCGTGGTCTTTTTGTATTAGAAGACACTATAAAAACCACCTAATCTTACACCCATTACCAAAAGATAACACTGAGGCCTAATCAGGTTAATGATTTGATCAGGGTTATGTAATTGTCAATAACAGAATAGGAGCCAGAAAGCACTCTTTCCTCAGTGCTTTTTCAGTGTAGAGGGGTGGTTATGGATTAGATTCTTGAATGTATCTTCCTCTGAGAGTTTATTTTTAGGTATTTTTGTCACATGACTGAATCTCTGATATGGGAGATGTCTATAAATGAGATAATCAGGGGCAGGTGTTCCTTGTACTTGGGCAGTGTGTATTATGGGAATTTAGCAGTGCAGACAAAAAAAAAAATGGTTAGAGTGAAGTTTCCTCTTTGGGTATTCATTTGGTAAGGCTATGTGGAAGATGATCATTTTTTCTTCCTAAAGAGATTATACAATTTATACAGTGAAACTTTGTAAACATTATAAATGTTTCCTTTGGAAGCAGATGTGCATAAGATGCATGTTTTTCACGCTGATCATAAATATTTTATATACTGTATTTAGTGCTGAATTATAGCTCCCCAAATTATTTTTAAATATATGAAAAGGGGACGGTCTTAAGTCTTAACAAGGCAAAAATATTTCTGTTTGTAGTAAAGGGAAGCAAATTACCTTGTAAAAATTTTAATTTTCCCAAGATAGGAATAATACAAATCCTCAAAATTCAAGCTAGTGCATAGTCTTCTTCTTATTATTATTATTACTCATTTATTTATTCAGCTGACATTGTTGAGCACCTGGTCTAGCTAGCTGCTGGAAGTACCAGGACTAAATCAGCAGTCTCCCTGCCCTTGTCAGCCACCCTCCCCATCACTTTCCTGCTCCAGGCATCAGGCTCTTCCTTCAAAGCCTCCAACCCGCTGAGCCTCCTGCCATGTCATGGCATTTGCACATCTGTTTCCTCTGCCTCCTCCTTTTCTCTTCTCACTCTAGGTGATTTCTACTCATCTTTGAGATGGCAGGAAGAACTTCCCAGATCCCCTAATCCTATTGCTCTGTGCTATCATAATTCATCTTTGTTTGCAGTGAAATGTTTGTCAGTTTGTTCAACCCTCAGCTACAGAGGAAGTATCTGTGTCTGTTTTACTAGCCATTATTTCCTCTTGGCCTTGCACAACAACAGGCACTCAACCAATCTGTTGAATGAATGAATGTCCTCCTGAGACCCACCAGCTATTTGCGGATACAGTTAATTTAAAAAATAATTATAGTAAAATGTGAAAAATGTGGGGATATAAAGAAGTAAATTAATAACCTTTAAGAAGTGAGAGGAAGTAATTGAGGAAGCCTTCTCGAGAGGAAATGGTACCTGTGTTACATCCTGAAGGATACCCAGGAATTGGTCAGGTGAGGAGTATGAGTGAGGAGTTATGCATTTTGTATTGAGGGAGAAGCAAGAGCAAAGGCAGGAAAATGGGAAGAATATAACATGTTTAACTGAAAATACTGCTTTTGTATGAGTATTACACAAATCAAGACTGTACTGTCGTCTTATATATAGAACTTTAACAACATCTCTTCAATAAAAAAAGGATTTATGCTCCCACTGTGCTGGGAGGACAGATTAATATCTTCCTAGCTTGCAAAGCAATTTCCTCTCAGTGGGGTTGTTCTGAAAAGTTCACCTTAAAAAAATATCAAGAAGGGAACAGGTGGGACATTTCACAGCTTGAATGAAAATGTGGTACGTAAGAAAAATTTATTCTTCAAAATTATTTTTTTAAACACGTTTCTCTTCTTTCTCCTTCTGTATACTTAAAGTTGAAAACTTAAATGTCTCATCATATGAAATGCATTCATGTACTGGAAGAATATTCATTTTAGATGTGGGAAATAAAGGAGGCAAAAAATTACACCTCTATCAGAGACCTTCCCTTGACAAAGGGAGACTCATTTGCCTCCTTGCCTACTCTCACCACCCTGGGTTCTAATACCTCTTTTCATTGTTGACATATAAGTTTGCCTACACTAACTATCCAAATGTGGAATTTGTTACTAAAACAGTCTCATCAAAGCTGTTAATACGAACTAAAGAGGAATCACTTAGAGAAATGAGGTAACAATTGTTAAGTCATTGTTAAGTGTAACTCATCATGCTAGTGAGGTATCCGTAGAGATCACTTCAGGCTTGGCTTTATGGTGTGGCTGCTCACTTCATTATAAACCTTATGGATGCAATAGCATTTACATCTTACATATTTTATTCCTCATGAATATTCTCCTGGTTACACATTTTTTTTTTTTCAAAATGATACCACTTCACTTCTGTATTCTACAAGCACCCTTGAATTGGCTTGGAAGGTATTTTTCAAAATACCTTTTTCATTTACTGAGCAGCTACTATGAGCATGACATTGTTGTTGGTATTCTTCATAATTATCTCATTTAGTTTTCACAGGAGCCTACGTGGTAATTATTATTTCACAATTTCATCATAAAACTGTGCTTCCCAGTAGCTGTTGAAAAATAGTGCTCAGGGCGCCTGGGTGGCTCAGTCGTTAAGCGTCTGCCTTCGACTCAGGTCATGATCCCAGGGTCCTGGGATCGAGTCCCGCATTGGGCTCCCTGCTCGGTGGGAGGCCTGCTTCTCCCTCTCCCACTCCCCCTGCTTGTGTTCCTGCTCTCGCTATCTCTCTCTCTAATAAATAAATAAAATCTTAAAAAAAAAAAAACAGTGCTCATTTATTCCACTGTATTCACGATTGTTCCTAGATAATCATACGTACAGTTTACAATGATTTACATTATTGAGCATTTACTATATGGCAGGCGCTGAATGTTTTACATATGTTAATTTATTTAACCCTCCATATAATGGTATGATGTCTAGCCTATAATTAACAACTTATGGGAGGAAGATGGGGACACAAAGAATTTAAATAACTTTTCTAAGATCACAAAGCTAATAAATGATAGAGCTGGGTTTAAATCCAGAATCCATCATGCTACATTACCTCTTACAGTATTATTTTGTGGTAAGTACCTAGTACATGGTGTATGAGTAGAAGAAGCAAGATCAGTTAAAAGAAGAGACTATCTGTTTTGTGATTAAGGTGAATCTAGTAGTTGGGCAGAGAGCTCTATGCCACTTTCAGTAGATAGTAATAGATACTTCCAGTTTCTCACATATCTTCCTCAAGCCCTCTATTACTTGCCCTGCCCATAAGACACACATATACATACCAGCACACAGACACACACACAGCCTGAAGAAACAAATCCATTTATTATGTTTTTAGCATTATATTGGCCTTGAAGATAGAGGAATGAACAATGGGGTTGCCTCTGAACTTGGAGCAAGTATGAACATCTCTCACCTCTCCATTACCCCTCCTTCACATCATAAGAATGTGTATTCATGTGTCTGACTTCTTCACTCTGAGCCTCTTGAAGGCACAACCCGTATCTTACTTATCTTGGTATCTTTACCATCTAGTGAAATACCCAGCAAATAACAAGTGCTCTCTAGATATTTGTTGATTGAGGAAGGAGGGAAGGAAGGAAAGAACAAAAGAACTAAGGAAATAATAAAATTCCACAGACCACAAACATTTAAATTCTACTTTCACTGAAATTCTTCATTGAGCTTTCTTAAACTTAATGGTATATGTAACATACCATGACAGCATTGTCAGTGTTATAAAGAGAAGTACAGTTGATGGAATTTTCCATTTTTATAGAAATATATATTATTTGCCCCTAGCTTTTTTATTTTCCTGTTTTTACAGTTTAAATCATGTTAAGCTGTAGACAGCTCATTTTGATGACTATGTTCAAATTATTTCTGAACATTGTGTCTTTTGGCCTCTAGGCTAATTTTTTTCAGACTAAATTTTATAAAAATGTTCTGATAATGATCAGGCCACTGTCACATTAGTTCATTTTCCAAGCAATGCCATTGCCTGAAACTTTGGTCCACCTTAAGATACGAATTAAATTGAGAAGATTAAACATTTATATTCTTATCTCTTTTTCTCCCATATTCATTAATTTCCTGAAATTTCTGCATATTCTTCATGTGCAATGGTCAGCATTGTGTCTTAGGCATAAACTCCTAAGGACTGAAATAATGTTTAAGTCACTTTATACGGAACCTAGTAAGAAGTAATAGTGGCCTGCACAATAGCTTTAGTGGGAACAATTTTAGTCTCTACTTTTTTGCCACAGTATATAATGTTCCAAATGTTGTAGAGTGACATAATTACTTTGGGCTTGGTCATGACTACAGATGTCAAATACGTTTTTATTTTATGTATTATGGCTCACATTTGTGATATTTCTCCAGAATGTTCCTAATTGCTTTTATTTTGTCTTTCTGGTATTTCTATTAGAAAGACTGATCTTCGTGACTTCTTGATAGGTGATTTACCTGTAAGAAAATGCTTTGTAAGGAGTAACATGATCTGCAAGTATTATTGCAAGGCACCTTGAAAAGTAATGAGGAATTTTGTTAGAATGTTTTTTAAGGCAGCCATTTATGGAATATATTGCATAATAAAGACTATAACATGCATGGCTTTTATGTATTACATCAGAAAATCTTTCTCAGGTTCTCTGGGGCTACTGGCTATCATTATGAGAACTGCTGCAGAAATGAAATGATGATACCCACAGGCTGGGTTTTGGAGAAAGTCAGACCTGGATAAAAGTCCTAACTCTGGATTTCACAAACTCCGAGGCAAGCCCTGACATTATCATACACTATTATTAGAATGAAGTAGAAGAGAAAACTGGCAAACACCCTTAGAGGATTTTTATTAACTTCTTAATGATCACCAGGTTCACAAAAATAGGAAATAAAAGATTTCAAACCTAAAACAGAGAAGGAAATTTTGTGCCTTAGTATCTTTATCTTTAAAATGAGAATAACAGGGTGCCTGGGTGGCTCAGTTGGTTAAGCGACTGCCTTCGGCTCAGGTCATAATCCTGGAGTCCCTGGATCGCGTCCCGCATCGGGCTCCCTGCTCAGCAGGGAGTCTGCTTCTCCCTCTGACCCTCCCCCCTCTCATGTGCTCTCTCTCTCTCATTCTCTCTCTCTCAAATAAATAAATAAAATCTTTAAAAAAAATGTTAAAATGAGAATAACAACAGTACGTAGCCCATTGGGTTCTTTTAAAGATATAGTGAGTTAATATTTATATCTACCTCATTGAGTGATTATGAAGATTAAATGAGTTAATATTTTTAAAACATATAGAATGGTGCTAGCATACAGTAACTCTTACATAAGTATTTATTCAATAAATTAAACCAAATATAAACATTTTTTTCATTATAGGTATGTATTATTTATGTAAGTTTGAAGAATAGTTATTTAAAAATGTATTTTTCCTAAACATTAACAGCAGTAACTGGGGTATTACCAAAATTCTGGCTGTCTTTTTCATCCAATTTCAAATTAATCTATTTCCAAGCAAACCAATAGCAAAGATAAAGGAACCCAACCATTTTTCTCACTGGAAGAGGAAATCGGAGAGACACCAGGAAAGTCAATCAGCATTGCATTCCAATGTGATAATTGCTTTGATAAAGGAACCCACAGGGTGTTTTGGGAGAATAGAATGGCAAGAACCAGGGAGCTCCAGGGCACCTGGGTGGCTCAGTTGGTTAAGCGACTGCCTTCGGCTCGGGTCATGATCCTGGAGTCGCGGGATCGAGTCCCGCATCGGGCTCCCTGCTCAGCGGGGAGTCTGCTTCTGCCTCTGACCCTCACCCCTCTCATGTGCTCTCTCCCTCTCATTCTCTCTCTCAAATAAATAAAATCTAAAAAAAAAAAAAAAAAAGAACCAGGGAGCTCCATGAGAGACACCTGAACTGAATTCTGAAGCAAGCTTGAAGTGTTTTCTGAGGCAGGGAAAGAACATACTGGAGTGCATGGAGGGTGAAAAATGACTTGATGTGCTCACAGAACTACAGAGTTCTAGAGTGGGGCAAGTGTTGCAGATGGAACTGTAGGAATAAAGCAGGCAGGAGCCAATGCTTAAAGATCATTTTGTGAAAAACTCTCGTCTAAGCAGGAAGATGTCGTGATCTTTTTTAAAAAAATTGTGGAAAATGCATTTTTCTTTTACATAGGGTAATCAGCATAGGGTTTGATTAGGAATGAATATTTAAATTTAACTTAAATGTATGCAGGGGCGTGTTTTACTTTTTGAAAAGGGGGAAGTGGCATCATTTTTATGGAGGAAAACTTTTAGATAAATTTGTGTCGGTTCCACACATGAAACTGAATAGTTCCAACAGGAAGAAAATCCAGATCTGGCTATTGCTCTCCAAATCTCTTCTCCCAGCACCTGAAATATTACAGCCACTCTTGCACTTACAAAGAAGAAAAATAAGTCTAGACAGATCTCTTTTACATGAAGTAATTCCAGTATACTTTTAAGTCACCATCTTCAAGTAAGCTTCAGTAAATCCTTCCCTTCAGCAGCACAAACTTAGAACACAGTGGCTTTTTTTTTTTTTTTAAGATTTTATTTATTTGACAGAGAGAGACACGGCGAGAGAGGGAACACAAGCAGGGGGAGTGGGAGAGGGAGAAGCAGGCTTCCCATGGAGCAGGGAGGCCGATATGGGGCTCGATCCCAGGACCCTGGGATCATGACCTGAGCTGAAGGCAGACGCTTAACGACTGAGCCACCCAGGTGCCCCAACACAGTGGCTTTTTAATAAGTAACTTTGAGGTGAATTATTCCTGCTCTGCTCTAATATCTAGATAGCTAAGATTTGTATAAATTTGTTTATAAATTCTATTATTGGTGAATGATATAATACTATTTTAAGGCCAAATATTTTTTTCTACTGTTGTTTTAACAATGTAATGAGTCCCTTCAGCACTGTGCTGTCACTTACCCATTATTTATTTGATGAAACCTGACCCTTTGTTGTGTTCACTTTTGTGAACCACCAGATACTCAGAAGTATTTTCCATTGTTAAAACTCTTATTAAAACTCTTACCTGGATCTTTCATAAGACTTTTGGAGTTTTCAGGGAGAGGAAAGAGAATATGGGAGCATCATGGGTTTGTTTTTGCCTGGTCGATTCAGATGGCCAAAATAAAAAAAATTAAAATTACATAGGATATTGTGATTTTAGTTGCCAGTCAACATCAAAGTATGTTAATTTTTTAATTACATGTTATGCTTGCCCATTGCAAAAAAAATTCAAGTAGTATAACATTGTATGAAGTTAAATCTATCTCAGATCTTAGCCCACTGCCCTTAAGTAGGTTTACATATTTACAGATATTTTTTCATAGTCAACATATCATATAAATCTAGGAATCATATCATAATAAATAACTTATGTGTTGATTAAATTATTGGACTTTGTTTCTTTTTTATATCTTTATTAGAAATCAGATAGAAATCTGTTAGTTTTGCTATTATTGTTATATTATTCTGAAAATGCCTTCAAATAAGTCATAAAATATACAGTATCTTCAGTTTTGAAATTTACTGGAAAGTTTACTTTTAGAGCATCTATGACTAATATATATTATCTTTTGGTTACCTTCATAGAGGGGCTTCACTGATATTAAAATTTGAGAAGATAATTTGCACAGCATATGGATATGTTATAAAAAATAATGTCTTTTTTCTAAAAAGCCTGGGAAGATCCTCAATATAAATCAAAGAGTTATGACACTAGTGGGGAAATAATCCACATAAAATAAGATTATTGAGTAGCAGGAAAGCTGTAATAAAAACAGTCAGGACTGTCACCCAGTTCCATTTAAGGTCTGTAAAGGATCAAAAGTATATAGAGCATCATCTAACAGCTGTTTGGAATGTGAGAGGAACCACAGTTGTGGTGAGCAACAGTATGCTGGTTTGGAAGAAATATACACAGCTTGTTGTAGTTAAATTAAAAATGGTATGTTTGGACTACAAAATGTATTGAGAGACTTGGGTTTTTGAAAATGGCTACATGCTAACTAAAGTGTAACTGTATTATGGATGTATGTAGTCATATGTATAAAAACTTATTCAAATTAAAGTGACATATAAATATAGGTATTTTATTAATTATAAATTGTTACTTAAGGAAAGACCATATTTGTACATAGACAGTATATTTTGTCAGGGGAAAGTGCTACCCTACCCTGGAGGATAAGAAATTATTTGTTACCACCTCACCAGATGGCAGCAATTGAAAAGAGGGAGGGAGACCTTTTGGCTTTCGACTCGGCTCAGAGGCGGAAGGTGCAACTGTCTTTGGTAGTCCTGAACCCAGGTTCATAAATCCCGGCACCAGCTGCCTCCACCATGCTGCCTAAATTTGACCCCAGTGAACCATACGTGCACCAATGGGGAAGTCAGTGCCAGCTCTGCCGTGGCCTTGAAGATCAGCCCCTGGTCTGTCTCCAAAAAACTTTGGTGATGACATTGCCAAGACAACTGGTGATTGGAAGAGTCTGAGGATTACAGTGAAACTGACCATTCTGAACAGACAGGCCCAGATTTTTTTTTTTATTTGAATCCAATTAGCCAACATATAGTACATCATTAGTTTTAGATGTAGCGTTCAATGATTCATCAGTTGCATATAACACTGAGTGTTCATCACATCACATGCCCCCTTAATGCCCAGATTTAAGTGGTACCTTCTGCCTCAGCTCTGATTATCAAAGCCCTCAAGGAACCACCAAGAGACAGAAAGAAGCAGAAAAACATTAAGAACAGTGGAAATACCACTTTTGATGATATTGTCAATGTTGCCCAACAGATGCAGCACCGATCTTTAGCCAGAGAACCATTAAAAAGATCCTGTGGGCTGCAGTGTTGATGGCCGCCATCCTCCATGACATCCTAAATGACATCAGTAGTGGTGCAGTGGAATGCCCAGCTAATTACAAACTACAAAGGAAAAATATTTCAATAAAGGATCATTTGACAACCAAAAAAAGAAAAAAAGAAGAAGAAAGAAAGAAAAAGAAAAGAGGAACTGAGAAATATGCCTAACACAGGCACTGAAAATACGGAAGTACTAGGAGATAATGTGTGGAGCAGGAATGAAGGAAAGCATCATTCATCACATAGATTCTCGTATTTAACAATTTGCATTCCTTAGATACTTGCTCAACTATAAGTTACACCTTTAGTAAGGATATAGGCATTTTCAAACTTTGCAGTATATTGGCTTTTTTTTTTTTAAGATATTTATTTATTGAGAGAGAGAGAATGATAGAGAGAGAGCATGAGAGGGGGGAGGGTCAGAGGGAGAAGCAGACTCCCTGCTGAGCAGGGAGCCCGATGCGGGACTTGATCCCGGGACTCCAGGATCATGACCTGAGCCGAAGGCAGTCGCTTAACCAACTGAGCCACCCAGGCGCCCAGTATATTGGCTTTTTAAAAAAGATTTTAGGGCGCCTGGGTGGCTCAGTTGGTTAAGCGACTGCCTTCGGCTCAGGTCATGATCCTGGAGTCCCGGGATCGAGTCCCACATCGGGCTCCCTGCTCAGCAGGGAGTCTGCTTCTCCCTCTGACCCTCCCCCCTCTCATGCTCTCTATCTCATTCTCTCTCTCAAATAAATAAATAAAATCTTAAAAAAAAGATTTTATTTATTTATTTGACAGAGGGAGAGAGAAAGCACAAGCAGGGGGAGCTGGAGAAGGAGAAGCAGGCTCCCCACTGAGAAGGGAGCCTGATGCAGGGCTCTATCCCAGGACCCTGGGATTGACCTGAGCCAAAGGCAGGCACTTAACCAACTGAGCTACCTAGGTGCCCCAAACTTTGCAGTATATTTTTGTAGTTCAACCTGTCATCTTAGAATTTAACTAATTTTTAGGAGGAGATTATTTTTACCTCACACCGTTAGCATGGAGAAACAACCAGAAGCCCTAAGAAGAAAGGATTCTGTATAAATAGCTTTGGATCACTGATGAGATTGGCATATGCTTTGGGGATTTGATTTCTGAAGACATGTAATGACTTGTAGGAGTTCTCCATAAACATGTATGAGCAAATATGTATGTGCCAACTGCTAGCATAGATATCGAGAACCAAAGATGAATTACAGTCTCTGCCCCAGATGAACCTATAGTCTTTTTTTTTTTTTTTTTGGTTGCATTAGGCAATAGAGTTTCTTTTTCTGTCATCCCTTTCATCCATTCATTCACTCGTTCTACTTTATCGGCCACCTGACATGTACATAGTGCAGTAGTAGCTGCTGTGTGGCATGCAGAGATGCAGCACATACGCTTGCTCTTGATACTAACTTGCTCTTGATACTAAGTTCTGGTCTACTCATCTACGCATGGTAAAATCCTACTCTTGCTGCAGCCCTAGCATAAGTATCTCTGTCAAAGAAGGCTTCTCTGATTCTCTTGATACTACGTTCTGGTCTACTCATCTACACATGGTAAAATCCTACTCTTGCTGCAACCCTAGCATAAGTATCTCTGTCAAAGAAGGCTTCTCTGATTCTCCTGATAGAGAAATAATTTCTCCTTTTGAAAACTCGTAAGAGGAAAATGAAGACTTAATGCATATATTTATGTTTGTCAGATACCCACTTTAATGTATGTAAGTAGCAGTAAAACATTATGCTATGACTCTTAACTGAGTCCTTCCACATTAGAGAAAGTACCATATAACTTTCAGAGCATTTTAAGGAGTATAAGAAAGTCTGTTAAGTAACTAAAGAAGTACATACTATTTAGTGTGAATTATAATTTTTTAAAAATTCTCACAATAAACTTCTGAGGTACAAATTATCGTCTCCCTTTGCATATGAGGAAGCCGATGCCCAGAGAATTTTAAGTTGTTTACCTAAAGTCATAAAACCAATAAAGTGAAGTCAGTAATTAAAATCAAGCATCAGAGCCTGTTCTCTTAACATGTTCTCTTAACATGTATTCTAGGTTTTCTCAGTTAATACATTTTAAGGCTATGGATTAACAAGCACATTTGAGCATTTAATATTAGTATGTATATAAGTCTAGGTGTGTGTGTGTGTGTGTGTGTGTGTGTGTGTGTATAAATTCAGACTTATTTATGCTGGCTATATTTAGTATAGCCAGATTTTACAAGGAACCCTATCCTAGGTACCTGGCTTATCACTGTCTCATTACTGCAAGACAGAGAATGCTCTTTATCTTCTTCTTGAATCCAGCCATCTTCCTCAATGTCCTTAAGTATTCTCAATTCCCACCATCTTTAAGATGGATAAAGAGTGGTTTCCTAAGAGAGTGTTGCCAGGAAAACCATCCCTCCAGGACATAAAGCAGAGTTTTTATCAAAGATATTCTCTGTTTTTTTTGATTGAAGTCTACCTCTGTTGTAGCTGCAAGTGACAGGGATCAAATTATATCACAGGTTTTAATGCCTAGATGTCTCCTGGGCAGAAAAACATTTCAAAAATATTTTTATGTTTTCTTTTTAATTCATTGACTTTACTGTAACTGTTTCTGTATTATAGATATATATAAACATGAATGTGTAATATTATTTCTAATAGTTGCAGTAATTTATTTTTTATTCCATTTCAACAATTCAGTTGTAAGTATGATCTTGCACTCTTAAATTGGTAACAGAGAGAAATTGGAAATGGGGGGCACTCTTCCCTCACTGCTGCAACCTGCATTGATTTCATTCTCCCCTCTAAGTCCCAGCATAATTATCATCAGTACTACACATTTGGCAAATAAACCTTGTTTTTTTAACGCACTGCAGAATTGTTGTTTAGTATTGTTATTTAAATCTTACCTTATTATTTAGTATTTCTGTTTCTGATATCTGAGAAGCCCCAGCGGATTCCGAAAGCCTTCAGGATTGACCCTACTTCCTTTAGTTAGACTCGTTTCTCTTTTCAGACCTACTTAGTTTTATCTTCTGCATGTATGAAGGGTGTGTTTATTTTCTTTCAGTGAATCTTCCTGCAGTTATTAAGGTACACATCCTTTTTGTTCCACCTGTGCACAACAAAAACTTGTTTTCAAGTCACATCTTTGTCACATCTTCTCTTGTAAGAAAGAGAAAAATCTAAGTTTAAGAGCAGCATCCTCAGGTATCACGATGATACTCTCTTTATGTAGTAAAATAAGACAGTATGTTTAAAAATGTTCCGAAGGTGATAGGCACGAAGTTTTTATGGAAATATTTTATTTGCTCATAGGACAAAATGTACATGAGTTTGTGGCTTCTTATACTGTTGAGGTTTTTATAGCATACTTATTTTTTTTAAATCAAAACATGTTTAAAAACTATCTAATAAAAACTGTCTATTCCAAAGTTATTTAAAATGTAATAAAATTAGCGTCCTAATTTTAGGAATTAGTGCCTCAATGACTACTAAGATTGTATAAGCCTTTGAAATCATATGATACCATAAAACCCTCATGTTTTCATCTTGACTTGAGAAGCTTCTTGAGGAGACCTTTTACTTTTTTTTCTTAAACTAAAATGGGACTCCAGGAGAGAGGATACTGTAGCCTTTTCCTAACTGTGACTTCTAAACTGCTTTTTTCTCAGTCTTCAAATTACTCTGGCAAGGAGGCAGTGATGTTGGGAAGAGATAAAGTCAGTAGAACATCACCTTTTAAAATGCTCACCTGTCTTCATACGTGAATGGGATAGTCCTGGGTGTAAGATGGTAAATGTGTTCTAGTAGTTTCCTCGGCTGCCTTGGCCACTGGTCTTATTATGCTTCTGGGAGATTTCTGGAGTCTCAATACTCTCATGTATGAAGTGGAGGTAAAAGCAATCTTATTAATTTTTAAGAACCAGTTATAAAGATCAAAAGTGAGTATCAAAATTTAACCTAAGTCCTTCCATTCAATTCAAAGTATGCAAAAAGTGTAAAAGATACTTTTTTTAACCATTAGTATCTGAGAAAACCAATAATTCTCAGATACAGACTACAGAAATATTGTAGAAAATTTTTTAACTATGTTTTATTCCCAGACTCATGACCATGATCATCCAGCAAGATATTTTGAGTGTCAATTATATGAATTGTGTACTGTTTTAAATCTTGCTTGTTTTGAATTGTCTGGAAGCACCCACATATGAATGGAAATTTCTAATAGATAAATAGCTCTATTTAAAAATTACGTTTTGGTGTTAACCTATAAATTCAAATAAATATTAAAAGTCTTAAAACATGAACATCATTGGTTCAGCATCACCAAGGCAGAATGGTGCACAGCATAAAAAATTCAGTTTACTTTTCACAATGTTGCCATAGTTTCCCAGCCAAGCAGAATGTACAAGCTGGGCCAGGATACATATTAGGAATATTTAAAATTAGTGCCACATACCCCTGAGCTAGTAACAATCTGTTGTATAATGAGAGAAACACAATCAGAAAGAATGTAGGAAAGGCTATTAATTGAATATTGAGAGAAGTGGAGAGAATTTTTAGAATCTAGGAATTGCTCTTGACTGTTTAATGTATCAGAACATTGAATTAGTCTCATCATGTTTTAAAGATACCAACTGTCTTTCTTGGGTGTTTCTGTTGTGATGGGATCTGGTACAAGGATTGTAAGGTGTGGAACTCAGACTTGTGTTAGACACTTCTAACCGCCCCCCCCCCCCCCCTTTTTTTCTTTTTTTTTTTTTTTTTTTTAAGATTTTATTTATTTGAGAGAGAGAGACAGAGATGGAGAGCGCATGAGCAGGGAGGAGAGGGGGACACAGGCTCCCAGCTGAGCAAGGAGCCTTATGCAGGGCTCAATCCCAGCACCCTGGAATCATGACCTGAGCCAAAGGCAGACACTTAACTGACTGAGCCACCCAAGCGCCCCTAACCCATTTACCCTGATTTACACTCCTTCCATTCAATTCTGTGCTGTTTCAGTAGAAATATTGCCAAAGTGGGGTAGGATATTAGTGTATGTATTCACCTATTCTGGTTATTATAGGGTAGGGAAGTTAGATCCTATACCTCTCTGCTACATTTCAGTTAGTTAGACCTTCCAAACAAAGGTACTAAACATGAAAGATCTGAAGCAATACAACATCAATATTAGGAAAATATTTTTTTCTTGTAAATACTAACTTGCCTAATTTTATTACATATAGACTAATACAGATTATATCATAGCCTGATCAGACAGTGCTAACTTGATTGAACCAAAATCTAGCAAAAAAAACAAAGACAATGCAACATGATGTTTTAAGGTTTCCATACAGATTTGTGTGATTTTTTTTAACTGAGGAAGAAATTGTTATTTAAACTCATGGATTGGAAAATTCTTTTAATAAGCATAGGTTACAATTCCAGCTGCTCTGGATGCTTAACAATAGAAGAAGCAGGCATCTGTTTTCAGATGTGTGAAGAATGAAATGCTGTTCATTTCATGACTTACTATAATATTTTCTGGTGTTATGCCATAGAGTAAAACTGTCCAGCCTCGCTAGGATTTGGGGAGAGGAATCATGGCTCTCTTTCCTTGGAGAAAGATCTGTATATCTCTAATAGTTTTTGTCCCTTAAGTAGCAGTACTAAAGTTTTCATACATTTTTTATGGTCATGTTGAATCATGAAGGATTAATAGTATTAAGGATTCTATATTTTGCTTTTAATGAAATCCATTGTTATGCTCTCTATTAAATGTGGAAATGAAAAAAGTTTATCACTAATAAATCTAAGATGTTTCATTGCTTAAAAAATAATCTAATATACTTCTTTTAGTATAAATATAATTATTTGGGGATTAAAAGTATTACATAATTGTTTATCTGAATTAACTTTTGGCTCTTACAATGCATTTAAAAATAAACTGTATTATAACAGAGTAGCTTTGAAACATAAAAGGGGAATTAAACGAATGAAGATAAAAACAAGTGTGATTTAAATGTTACTTCTAAGGAAAATTTATGTAGAACTGTGGTTTACAATAATTGTTGACATATTCCCCTAAGTACTGTGTCTGTGATTTTTCATGGTATCAATCATTTAAAGCAATTTAGGTAATAACATTCTGACATGCATTTCTGCTATTTTATTTACACCATTTGCCTACATCATTGTAATGCAGTACCTTTCTGATTTGGTACAGTAAATGCACTCTGTAATATCTATTATGGCATGGTCAAAGGATAATTTATTGTCAAATAGAAAAATAGGTCAACACTAATGTCACTTGATGATCAACCCTCCCCCCCCCACCCAAGTTTAATAAAACATCTCACCAGTATGCATTCCAGTGCAGTGGTTGATATTTTATTAGGACTACCTGGCTATAGCAGTAGTGTAATTACTGAGCTGTCAGAGTGATAAGTGGGATTAATGGCAGCCTGATGCACTTTAGTCTGCAGAGCGCTTAGAGAATTGCAGGATGGTATTATTATCAGAGTCTGCCCATTCTGGCATATTCATGGCACCAAAGGAAAAAAAAAAAAGAATGCTACAATTCAGGTTTGCATTGCCCTGCCTCATTAACATCTGACATTTCCAACAGCTGTTATTTGTGAACTAGCTCAATAATAAAAAGGGAATTATTTGGTAAAGAGGCTTAATAACCACAACTAAAAATCCTTACATTGTCAGTGCTGTTAAGTGAATCTGTTTGTGTTGAATTTAAGATTTCTCTAGAAGAACAGGGAAATACACTGTGCATTAATTTGGCTCATTCATATCTGCTGACAATATAACTTTATTTTTTAATTGCCTTATTATTCAAGATGGGTGTTAGAAAAAAGAAAAGCAGAAAACTTGTGACTTCATTAGGGATAAGCAGAATCTATATGATATAAATATGATATATATACACATGTACAGAGATAGATACACATATGTATACTTACACATACATATACACACACACATGCATACACAATGAAAAATAAGTACATTTGTTGCTTTATTACTGTGAATTGCCAAATAGTTTTAAAACTGTTGAAATGACTTTTTTAAATGAATTAGAAGATATTTAAGATGGCGTATTATTTGCTAAATTTTTAGCTATTTTATTTTACTACATCATAGGAGATCCTTTCAAATCACTAATAATGTTCAACATATTTATCCATGTGAAGATAACATATAATATCCCCTCATTTCAACATCATAGACCAAATAGACCATGCATTATGCTCTGTTTGCACTGTTGTGCAATGTATGCTGCTGATTACACTTTCAAGAATTTCTTTTTGAACTCAGTGACAGTGTTTTAGGGGAAAAATCATGAGTATGAGAAGATAGGAATTCAACTAAATGATAGATGTGAATCTAACAATGGCATTTAGAGAAATGATAGGGGAGAGATTTAATGACTACATTTCAGAGAGGACAATTGATTATGAAAAGCCTTCGGTACTCATTGTGTAAAATTTAATTTAGAGAGAAGGCTAAGGGCATAAACCAGAGAAAAGAGATCAGATTTAAAAACAAGATATTAATTAGGTGCTGAGAAATTGGTTCAGACAATGACAAGGACTCTCCTACTCACAAAAGAATGACAAGGAGACCGGTATTGTTTTCTCAAGGAAATGAAGCAAGGTCTTTACACATGGAAGTAGATAGAAAATCAGCTAGCTAGTCACCTTTGTCACTGAACAGTGTAGGATTCATTCTTAATGAAATTCTTGGAGAATTCTGGTCTTCTGACAAATGTGGCAGTGGTGTATCTTTAAGTTTTAGATCTCCAGCCTAATTCTTCTCTACTCCTGTTCTCACTGTGTGACCGACCAACCTGGATTAGTTTATGTACCTTTTCATGTTTTCCAGGCCTGGGTACATATTGGGTCATTCTCTTGAGTGACCTTGCACTCCAAATCCCATCCTTTTCCACTTCCCTCGTGCCCATTCATTCTGAAATCTTCCCTTTGAGTATTATTCTTTCCAATGAGCTTTCTCTGCTTCACTCCCTCCAGCACTACTGTTCCTCTTAAATATTCCCTTAGGATGCTCTTTTCACACAAATTCACATTAACAACTACCATTGCCTTTTATACATGTGAACTTCCTCCAAACCGCAAGGTGCATGAGAGCAGGACCATGGTGGTCTTGTTTATCAGTTTTATATCCTCATATCCCAGGTTCTGCCATGTAACAGGGGCTCATTAGATATTTCTTAAGTGGATAAATAAATAACACACATTAATGTGCAAACTAAGGACCATTCTAGCCTGTGGTTTCAGTCCTGATGTAGTAATTAAACTTGCTCTATGGAACCAACCATGTATATCAGATCACCTCAAAGGCTCCCCCCCAAAAAATACAAATTCCCAGGCCAATAACTCAGACTCAGGAGGGGCTCCTCTGTGGAAACTGTGACATTTATCAAGCTGGTTCTTAGACACACTAAAGTTTGAACCTATCTCTGGCCGGTTCCCCAGGAAGCAGATTTTGAAATGAGATTAGTACGCAGGAAGTTTATTAGAAGATCAACATTTGTATAAGAGTGAAGGAATCAGGATTGGACAGACAGCCATAATAAAGGATGCAGTGGATCTCTGCAGACTTGTTCCCAAGTCTGGGCAAAGGTACTGGGCCTCGGGCGCCTGGGTGGCTCAGATGGTTAAGCGTCTGCCTTCGGCTCAGGTCATGATCCCAGGGTCCTGGGATCGAGTCCCGCATTGGGCTCCCTGCTCCTTGGGAGCCTGCTTCTCCCTCTGCCTCTCTCTCTCTGTCTCTAATGAATAAATAAATAAAATCTTTAAAAAAAAAAAAAAGGTACTGGGCCTCTAACCTCTTCATTGACCTGTAATTGGAAGCAGCCTGCCATTGGAAAGAGGACATGACCTTGGTTAAGCCTGTTCTCTTTGGCTGAGGACGCAGCAGCAGGGGAATAAATGCTTCATTCTGGAAGGGGGTGGATCTGGGCTATGCATTGAAGTATGTACTACAAAGCCCAGTTGCCATGTGAATAGTTTGTAGGTTAAAAAACATCAGAAAATTGGAGGGAGGGAGAGATGATGGGAGGGAAAGAAGGAGGGAGAGAGGAAAGGTGGGAGACAAAGTGGGAGGCATGAGGAGAGGAAGAAAGATGTAACGAGTGGTAAAATGAGAGAGACTTTGCTTTTGTGTTCGTATAATAATTGTGGTGTAAAGGCATACAAAACTTTTATCATAAAAGACTGCATTCTCTAAGCATTGTCAGTTTAGTTAGAGGTCAAAACAAGACTGGTTTAGTAAATGAGTAAATGATGTATCTTAAATAAGTATAGTCCTCTTAATCTCTAGGAGGAACATGGAAAGGATGGGCAGTTAACCTGAGTGGTGCTATTTTATGCATCTCAGAAGGTGTACAAAAAATGAAACACAGATGCTCTATATTTCCTGCTTAACAAAAGATTTTATACCTAAAAAAATAGCACTATTTTATTTGTCCTTACTAGACACTAGCTTTGAATGGGTATCGGGTACAGAATATATAGAATATTATCTCAGTTACTTTAGAGTTTCTTTAATCTGGTCATTTTATTCCTTAGGTGCCTGAAATGTGTAGATGCCCCCTGTCAGAAGAGCTGTCCAACCAATCTAGATATCAAATCATTCATCACAAGTATTGCAAACAAGGTAAATTCAGATTTAGCTCTGCAAATGAAAATAACAGCACTTGATCTTGGTATCTACCTAGTATGACCTGTGATTAAAGCATAAAGCTTGTTTTAGTAAATTGGGTGAAGTATTGAAGATATGATTTCTATAGGCATGTAAAAATGTGGTACATTTTGTTAGTCTCTTCCAAGTTGTGATATAATTTTTAGAAAAATGCATATTCATTTTTTATTGACTTAAAAATTAGTTTTTGTTGAAATTAATGATTTTTTAATCCAAGGCACTCACTGAATAGATTGACTGTAGCTTAAGCTTGCTAAATGCTTAGATAGGAACTGTCGTTGATTAACAAAACACATTTCAAATTTGTGAAATATTTTTGTTTTAAGATATGTTTTGGTATTAAGTCTGGCACACTGAGACACATCAAGGAAATGGACTTTTCCCTGTTGCT
The DNA here is from genome assembly GCF_002201575.2 of Neomonachus schauinslandi. Classification (NCBI taxonomy): domain Eukaryota; kingdom Metazoa; phylum Chordata; class Mammalia; order Carnivora; family Phocidae; genus Neomonachus; species Neomonachus schauinslandi. Next base: position 80,948,425 of record NC_058406.1, on the reverse strand, counting down.
AAAGTTCAGTTAATTTGTTTCAGATTTGGAATAAATCACAGAGACTAGATAAGAGTTATAACCAAAAAAACACCCAAGACCAAAAAATAGACAACGGGCTTTTATGAGCTTTTATATTCCTTTTTGAACAAAAGGAATTTTAATCTTTTCTTTTAAACTAATGTGAGAATAAGCCCAGTTTTTCATTCACTAAGTGAATGCTTGATTGAATAATTAATTAATTGTATCTTTTGTTTGTGAAAGGAGTATTGTGAGCTCTTAGCCAAGTGTCTGATGCTTTGGCAAATGGGCAAAAGCTGAAGGAAGTCTTCCCAAAAGGATGCAGAGAATCCTTCTTTTCACAGTGTTTGACGCTTATGTTCTAAAATGCTGTACAAATCCCATAAGTACTCCTTCAACAACCAGCTTTTTTATAAAGATCATTTCTCAATGTCAATTATTTAAAAAAATATTTTTAGGAGAAAAATGGTACATTTCTATAGTTTTAGGATTTCGAAAGAATTAATGTTATTACTTAGGTATATGGTATAGTATTAATCTACATGGACATATTCATTAGGATTTTAAGTCTAGGTTAAATATTTAGATTGAACACTTATTGTGAACCCAGGGAAAATTATTTATGAAAGAAACCATCTGTCTTACAAGGTTGTGGTATAAACGAAATAATTCTTGTATGCGACCAACATAGTCATTATTTAACAAATATTTTGTTGATGTGGAATTATTAATTTCCCTCTACATTAAGTATGGTAAATAGTATACAAGGGCTTACTGTTTTTGTAACTGTTATTATTTATTGAGTAGCTTCTATGTACCAAACACAGTGACTGTATTGGGTTCCTGCTATGGCCCTGCCTTTTAAGAGTTCATAATTTATGAGTAAAAACAGATACATTAAAAAAAAAAAAAAGAACACCTTAACCATATTGGATATGGCTGGTGCTGCACCATATTGGATGTAGCTGGTGCTGCAATCTGTGCAATCCAGGAAGAGTATTCAGCATGGGCAAAGGCAGCAATGTGAGTGTGTACGTGACAAGTTTGGGCAAATATAATAACTCCAGTGTGGCTAGGGTAGGGCCTAGATTACAGAAAAAAAAAGTGATGGGAAAGAGAGAAAGCAATTAGACTGGGATTCAGTTGTGAAAATATTGTCATTCTATGCTCAGTATTTGAGACTTAAAATCCCATGCATAGTAGAAAATCACCAATGCTTTATATTTGTTTTGTAATTAAGAAGAGGAGTTCTAGTTTAGGAAGGGACCTCATTTATTAACTTTATATTATCCCAAACATCTATCATCATAAGACCTTTGTCTTATATGTGAAAATAAATAAATCATGTGAAACTTACATGTGAAATCTTTTTTGTTTAATAATGACTTCATAGAAATGGAATGAAACCAAATATCCGAAGTTTGAAGGCTGAAGTGTTTTGGCTAAAATTATTTCCAAGGTAGCACTCTTGACTTCAAGCATGAGAAGATATTACAGTTATGATCCATGCTAGCTAAATGTCCCCTAGATATTCCAAAATTCAGTGGTGATATTGTAATTCTAATTAGTGTATACCCCATTCATTCAAGGTCTATACAAATTTATAGAAAAAAAAAAGAGCTAAAGGGAATAATGGTATTCTTTGAGAAGTTTATAAAATGTCTAAGCAAGATCAGAATCATCTCTATTTTAGGAAAACTTTCTGTTTCATTAATTTGTCTGTATTCTTTACTGCCTAATGAAGCATTCTGCTTAGCTATATATTTAAACGGATTTTGATATGAAGAGAAGATAGTTGGAGACATTTAATTGAAAATGTGATCTTTTGCCAGGCATTTAGGGAACTGTATCGTTAAGTAGTATTTTGTTGAAGAATCACTGAAGTAATCATAAAAGGTAAGAGATTCTTGTTCTTTAAAGCCTGCAGCTTTTTAGATATTTACCAGCTGTGTACAATGTAGGCTCTCCCACATTGCTCTGCCATTGGACCTCAACTCAGGAGGGGGATTCTTTCCAGGTTGAGAGGGTAATTGAATCGCCAGACTCAATGAGCCTGTGCCTCTTTGAGAAAAGGATGTCACTTGTATTATATTGTGTTAGGTTTCTGTGATTCAGGGAGTTTAGGCCAATACTTCCATTCTTTATTTTCTTACAAACTGGATTACAGCTCTAGTTTTCAAAGGTACACTCAATTCTATTGTACCTCCTCAGTCAGTTTTTCTCTGTTTCGTGCATGCAGGCTGTTGTTTGCAATTGTATCTCCCAATCGGAAGTACACGTTTCAGAGTCATCAAACTGTGACTACTGGGTTATGTTTTTTGATAGCTTTCCTTTGGGGAAAAAAACAGTACTTTATATCAGAATGCATGAGGTTGATCTATAAATGTAGTGAAAAAGAATGACTGTTTTTCAAAATGTTCCTTCGTTTCATGATGCTTTATTTTAAGCAATAGAGATACTTTCTCTTTTCAAAAGTTTCTGTCAAATTGTAAAGCATTGATATTTCCACTGATTTGTATATTATATAGAATCCGTGTGCCCAGATTTGTGTGGCTTTTATACCTAGATAACTAAATTTAATAATTCACATTAGAGAAAAGCTGACTAAATGACTCAATGTAAAGCTCTTCTTTTTGATAGATACCCACTGAAAGGATGAGAAGTCAGGGGAGAAACAAAAATGTCACCAGCAGAATTCATTTGATAGCCATTGACAACAATATTTTTATTTAAAAGAAGTCATCTTGATATATGTTCATGTGTATATGTGTATGTTTGTACACATATATACACACACATACATATCCCGGATAAAGTGTTACAAAGCAGAAGTGCACTCAATAGATTTACTTCATCCTCCTCTTGGGTTTGTTTTTCAATTACAATGGCTAAGTGGTTTAATACCTTTTCAAGTAAAATGTTGATCATTTCCAGAATAATTTCCTAAAAACATAGCTCTAATTATATCACTGCTTTATTCAAAAAATGTCAGTGGCTTCCCAATGCCTAGAAACCAATGTCCAAATATATAGCCTATTATGTAAGCCTATTGAGTTTTTTCCCACTATCATGACCGAGAAATAAGGAGATGAAAAAAAATTAGGAAGCCCACAACTTATTACCCAATAGTATTTGAAAATATGAATATTTTAGATATGTAAAATAAAAAGGTAGTGGTAAGATTTCTTTTGGTATGCAAGGCTAGTTTCCTCACTTGTTTTGCTAAAGGATAACTATGAGTACCTCTGTTCTTTCTAAGAGGACTGTCAGAAACTTACCTCCCTGCTGCCATAAAATGGTGCTCAAGAGAACACAGCTTTTAAAAACTCTGTTATGTGCTTAGAGGGTAAACATGTAGAGTTGAATATGCCATTTGGCTTAAATAAATAGTTCTGAATTTGTGTGTTAATTTCATTTATAGTTGAGATGCCAATATTTGAGTAATGTGAAAAATGTTTTTTTCTAGGACTGAGTGAATTCAAATTTTTACAGCTGCTTTATAGTATGGGTCTGTGTCATTTAATCTGAGTGGGTCTTCTGGTAGAGAGTAAAGTACTATACTTCAAATTAGCTCATCCCTAAGTCATAAAATACTGTTTTCTGTCTATTAATTTTATCCTTTTAAAACTTGGTAAGATAGTATTGTTATGCTTTATTAGTCAATATTGGATTAGCTTTATTCACATTTTTGCCAATTTTCATTTTTTTTTCCTTTTCTTATCTTTTTTTTTCCTTTTGGAGTTGCAATGGGAAAGTGGTTTACTTTTGCTTGTACTGATGTTATTGGAAAATTAATAGAAACCTAGTTATTGCTCATTTGAGTGTTATGTGTCTTTGGAGGGGAGCTGTTTTAAAGATCTTTTTATCTTTAGTGTTCAACTGAACAGTGATTTATCTAAGTTGTATTTTTTTTTAAGATTTTATTTATTTATTTGAGAGAGTGAATGAGAGAGTACATGAGCAGGTGCAGAGGAAGAAGAAGGCAGAGAAGCAGACTCCGCTGCTGAGCAGGGAGCCTGACGTGGGGCTCGATCTTAGGACCCTGGGATCATGATCTGAGTCAAAGGCAGATGTTTAACCAGACTGAGCCACCCAGGCACCCCTAAGTTTGGATTTCTTTTTGTTTATCCTGCTTAGTTTTCACTGGAGTTCTTGAATCTGTGCATTAATGACTTTCATCATTTGGGGGAATTTCTCATTGACTCTATCATCTCCTTATGGAGCTCCTATTAGATATATGTTAAACCTTTTTACTTTATTCTCCATGAGTGTTAACTTATCTTTTTTTGTTTTTTGTATTTTTAAAAACTCTGCTAGCTTTTAATTCATTTTCCAAGCCTGTCCTTAAATAATATAAAAATACTCATTTTCATACTCGGAGTTCTATTAAAGTTTCTCTCTGTCTGATTGTACTGTTGGTAGTGTCTACTGCTTCCACTGATTGTGCTTTATTTCTTCATATGTTTATTAATTTATTTATTTACTCACTCTGCTTTTCTTTGAAGCTTTATATGTAGAAATTCTGTGGGGAGTGCAATGAATACATTTTTCCTTACAAGGGATTTATATCTGCTATGTTCTCAGAGGACCTGAAAATGGGATCCAATATTCACCTGGTTTAGCAAATGCCTTTAAGATGATTCCACTTATTTTTCTGTCTTATTGCCTTGTCATTTTCAGTCTTGGACATGACAGCTCATGAATGTATTCATGATGGCTTTTTAAAAATATTTTACCTATAATTTTACCTTTTTAAATCTACTCTTGTAGCAGATAATTATTTCTCAATACATGTGGAAAAGTGCAATAATTATTTAAGATCTAATGGGTAGTCTAGATTGATTGAAACCCAGATTAGCAAATACTGGAATAATAATTGGGAAGCTATATGAAAGAAAGAAACCTTTGAAAAATAAGACAAAAACAGATTTGCCACATCAGATCTTAAACTCACTGTAAAGCTTCTATAATCAACATGTAGTGTTGGTACAGGAATACACATTTTCTGGAGCAGATGAAAGTCTGTAAAAAGAAACAAGTAAATATGAGAATGTAATATGTAATGAAGAGTGCATTTCAATTCAGTGGAAACTGATGGGTTCTTTGAAAAATCAGTCAGGTATAATTTTGAAATTACTTTAAGAACCCCCCATTAGGCCATGTAACATAAATTTTAAATGGACTAACTTTTAAATATTAAAAAAGAATTAAAAATAATTTGGAAGCTATAAATTATCTGAGAACAAATTTTACTACACACATTTTTATATAAAAGCTAACCCAACTTGAAACAAAGTGATTTTTTTTTTTACCATGCATTAACTTATGTTATCAAAGTGTTCCTGGATATTTAAATAATAACCTAAACCAGTATACACATAGGCAGATGTCATAAATGTTACATAAAAGGTATACGCAAATGATTAATAACCTTATTAGAGATGTCTTACTTCCATATTAGCCAGAGATATGTAAATCAAAGGATGGGATACCACTTTTATCTCATCAGATTGTTGAAGTCAAGAAGTTTAATAACCACTTTTCTCTCATCAGATTGTTGAAGTTAAGAAGTTTAATAACCGGGGCGCCTGGGTGGCTCAGTTGGTTGAGCGACTGCCTTCGGCTCAGGTCATGATCCTGGAGTCCCGGGATCGAGTCCCACATCGGGCTCCCTGCTCGGCGGGGTGTCTGCTTCCCCCTCTGCCCTCTTCCCTCTCGTGCTCTCTGTCTCTCATTCTCTCTCTCTCAAATAAATAAATAAAATCTTTAAAAAAAAAAAAAGAAGTTTAATAACCTCCTAAAGCTGGAAGGAAACAATAAGCATCACACAGTAGAAATATATTTGTGAATTACAAATATATATACCATTGTGCCAACAGTGCTTTATTATGTGCTCTTCCTAGAAAAATAAAAATACCACCATGTAATGATATAGGTACACAATATTTCATTGTAGCAATTGTAGCATCATTTGAAGTAGCCAATACCTGAGACAGCTATAGTGCCCATCATTATGAAAATTGCTTAGTCTGTTTATATTATATATTATATATTATTTATTATATTTTAATATTTATTATGTTTAATATTTTGTGTTTATGTATAATATGTTTATGTTTATATTATGTGTAATATTTATTTACATTTAATATTTATATTATGGAGTGTTGTGAGACTATTCTTAAAAATATATTATTATTATATTTAGAGACCTAGAGGGATATCTCTATTAAGGGAAAAAAAGTAAGTTGCATATTAATATGAATAACGTATCTTTAGAAAAAAATCCAATTTATATATAAGGAAACATGGCATAGAAGGATATAATTTAACTTTAGTTTCCTCAGTTGGTTGAGGTTGAAGGAGGGTGAAGAGAAGTTACTAACATTTTTCTTAGAAATCTCCATATTACTTTACTTCTACAATGAGTATGTATATTTTTAAATAAAAATAATAAGTTAAAGTCACTAGTAACAATATAATAAAGCAGAGAGGTTAAAGTTTTTATTTTGATGTAAAGAGTGAAAAATCCAGACTTTCTTCTTTTTCTCTAAATGACAATAATTTCAAATCTGCTGAATAATATAGTTTCCCACTGTCCTAAAATGCCACATTTATCATATATTTAATTTCACCTTTATTTAGGTATATTTTCAACCCTCTATTTGTCCTGCCAGTCTATCTATCTTTGACAGGACCAAGGTGTTTTAATTACTGTACTGGGTAATATACCTTATCATTGACTAAAGCCATTTCCCTGATAGTATATTAATTTTCAGAATACCCTAACTTTTGTCTGCATATAACACTAAAATGAAAAAAAGCTCTACAAAATAATTATTGAACACTGTGTTCAGACTATAATAAAATATTAATTTAAAATTATTAATGCAAATGTATGCCCATTTCTCCTCATTCATTTATCAATTGATATAACATTAACTGAATATTCCAGAATTCATTTGTTAATTTTAATATATAACTTCCTAGTGTTGACTCTGGCAAATGATAGGATACTAAATTTACTAGTGTTAAAGGACTGGAATATTATTTTCAAAATGTCCCATCTTGTTTAATGTATTCTGCTGAAAAAGATAAATAGATGTTACATTGTCTATTGAATCATTAATGCTTATGCAAAATCTGTCTTGTTTCTGTTTTGTAATATATATCTTTGGGCCTTTAAAAGGTTACATTTTTACTCTTAATCACAGCTAATACAATGTGTAATAGTAACGGCTTTTCTTCATATTTGTTTCAAAAGATGAACATTTAGTTCTGGAAAACCTTCTGTAACTCAAAGCACTGTTTAGTCAATTTATTACAAAATGTAAGTGATACAAAAGTAATGTCAGTATAACTAAATGATAAAAGATTTCCGTTTTACAACTTAAACCAATTTTATATGAAACAAGTAATATCATATTGTTCGTGGTTGTATGTTATGTGTGGACACATTTAAACATATGCCTTTGTTAATATTTTTTAGAACTTAAATTATTTAAAAAATAGAACAGTTACAATCTAGTTTTATATATGTATGTGTAAATTAAACTGGAGTCACAACTTTTTTCTTTAGTGAATCATGACAAAGGAAAATCTGTATAAACACATAAGATACTGGTTAGAATATTTTTGAATATTAATAGGTAAAAATAAATGTAACAGAACCTAGATGAATGGAATTTTAATTTATCTAGCTATCTTATTGTATAGAAAGGAAATTCAAAACCCATCAAGGCTAAGTGATTTATCCCAGATCCCATAACTACTTGATAGAATAACTAAATTTTCTTGATTTTTTTTCTAGTGTGCTTTTGTCCACATCAGTCTACACAATCTGTATGAATAATGTATGTATATTATGAGTCATTATTAAAATATAAAGTATATAAAATATAAATGTAAAATATATATGTAAAATAGAAAATACAGGGCATAAAATAAAGAGAATATTATATTTATATATACATATAAGCAACATATTTTCTATCATGACAATTTTGTAAGTGCTATTAACATCTTAAATGATAGGTAAAATGTATAACATAGTAGACTCCATCTTTTTAAAATTTTTTTATTTAAATTTAATTAAGTTAACATATACTGTATTACTAGTTTCAGGGGTAGAATTCAGTGATTCATCAGTTGCATATAATACCCAGTGCTCATTATACCAAATGGCCTCCGTAATGCCCTTTACCTGATTATCCCATCCCCACCCCCCACCTCCCCTCCAGAAACAGCAAACTTCATCTTAAGGAAATTTGGGTTTAGTTTTCTGAAAACTGGTAAATTGAAAAATGTACATAAATTATTATAATCAAAACTAGTTTTACTTTTGAAAGTAGTAATGGGTTTAAATTAATGTACTTGGAATGGAGAGTTTTCTGGTGAATTTATTTGTACCCATTGTACAAATAGTGGCTGATAGCTGGTTTTATGAGCCACAATATAATAATGCAGTATGGTAGACACTGCAGCACGATGTCAATTAAGAAATCTCACATTCTTGTCAGTGAAGAGCAAGCCCTCACAAAATAATCTGACTTTATTCTGTTTGAAAAGAAGAAAACAGGAGTGTTATAGTCTAGTTCTAATAGCATAAATAATGAAATTTTGCCTTTATTACTAATTATCTTATACATATAATTTTTTACAACAGTCACTGGATTTGTTGTTTTAAATCTTGTTCGAGATAAGTTACTTAGTTACTTTTCTTTGTATAGTTTTTGCTTCTTTCTTGCTGTCTTTCTTATTGTGCTTCCTAACATGAATTTTCTTTAATAATCTTTAAAATCTTAAACCTTAGGATTAACATTATAAGAAAACCTTTTTTAGCTAGAAAAAGCCTAGGGGGAATGGAGTGCAGACTTAAATTTATTAAGTCTATTCTATGTTGTATAATGTACTAGGCATGCTATCTGTGTCAAACTAAAAAAAATACTTAGTGTAAATATGATGAGTTAAGAAAGAATTTTGATCTGCATTTTTTAAAATATATATTTTTTAAGATTTTATTTATTTATCAGAGAGAGAGAGAGAGACAGAGGCAAGCAGAGGGAGAATTTTTTAAATAAAAAATTTTAAAACGGTGAAGTCTCCCTAGGTGGGACTCGATCCCAGGACCCTGGGATCATGACCTGAGCCGAAGGCAGAAGCTTAACCGACTGAGCCACCCAGGCGTCCCTGATCTGCATTTTTTTTTTTTTTTAGATTTTATTTATTTGCGAGAGAGAGAATGAGAGACAGAGAGCATAAGAGGGAGGAGGGTCAGAGGGAGAAGCAGAATCCCTGCTGAGCAGGGAGCCCGATGTGGGACTTGATCCCGGGACTCCAGGATCATGACCTGAGCTGAAGGCAGTCGCTTAACCAACTGAGCCACCCAGGCACCCTGATCTGCATTTTTCAAGTGATGAAACTGAGATTAAGAGATACTAAATTTTACCCCAGTATAATATAAGCAGAATTAAATTCAGAAACCTGTGTGCACACACCTGTGTGCACCTTCACATGTGTTTCCTAGTTTAGCATCTCAAGGTCAGATAAAAAAATTTTATTTTCTACAAGAATAATTCTTTCCTTACACATTCATAGTTCTAAAAGTCTAATCATATTGTGCAAAACTTTTCTAAAATTTAGTATGTCTGAGATATGAAGGGAAGGTTTTCAGAGTAAAACCAGGCAAACCTATTCTATACCCCTCTGTCCCCAGAAGAGTGAATACTGGGAGGGCAGGAGTTTTTGTGGGTTCTTTAATGATAGGTTCCCACTCTCCTTTGCCAAATGTCTGAAGACCATTGGGTTGTTCACTGAGAGATGGTGATAGCTTGACAGTGTGCCCTGTGCTTATACTTTCTGTATGTACTATTAGGGACATTTTCTATTAAATTAATGTACATTAGCACACTCACTGTTAGACAACTAAGTCTAGAAGTATAAGTAATGTTAATTCACCCTTCTCACACTTGCAAACTTACTGAACTTTCCCAAGTATTTTTTAAATGCAGCAGATTGGAGTTTATCTTGGAAGGATGCTTCCATCTGTGAAAACTCTCATTGGAAAAAGCAAGAACACTTTAAAATAAATCCACCAGCTGTTTTGATAATGTTGTGGTGATATGAAAGTCTGAATATGATAGGACTATTGGTTAAATTCGTTATAACATATCAGATGATAACTGGTTTGTGAGTTTTTCATGTTTCTTGATAATGACTTAAAAACCATTAAATTGTAGAGAGAGGACATTAGTGCAATTTCAAGTTATAACTTTAAAAATAAAAGGCAAAGAATAAAAGTTAAGGTTGTCTTAAAATTAACCCACACACAAATGGCACATGTTATAGCTTCGAACAAGCTTTTAAAAACCCCAATGAGTAGGGGCGCCTGGGTGGCTCAGTTGGTTAAGTGACTGCCTTCGGCTTAGGTCATGATCCTGGAGTCCCTGGATCGAGTCCCGCATCGGGCTCCCTGCTCGGCGGGGAGTCTGCTTCTCCCTCTGACCCTCCCCCCTCTCATGTGCTCGCTCTCATTCTCTCTCTCTCAAATAAATAAATAAAATCTTTAAAAAAAAAAAAAACCCAATGAGTAATAGAAAATTCAACACCTGCAAAATATGGGTAAGTTAATGGACTAGAGAACATTCAATGCATGTTCTTCTGTGTTGATATAAAAAAAACAAACATATCAAACATCAATTTGTGTTTTAGATTTTTGCTTAAAGGAGTAAAAGTCCTCATAAAACAAATCTGTGCACAAAAGATCAGATATTTAATTTTTATCCCTCCCAACATAACCCTGTACATTTTTCTTCACACAATAGAAAACTAAAATACTTGTGAATGATTGAATAAACTGAAGAAACCAGGTGAAGCGATTGTGTATTTTCTAGAAGGAGACTACTGGGGTATCTTTAAAGTACCCTTCTAAATTTAAATTTTATAGCCTTTGCTTTTAGAAAAGTTTAAAAGCTCGCAGAATAGGAGTCAAACCTCTTGTTTAGAAGGAGAACTCAAGAAATCTCTCCACTTACTATGAGAGAAAAAAAAATTGATATTGATCTTGATGTTCTTGATGAGAACAGCTGAGGAGGTGTTCCCTTTCTAACAGGTTTCTGAATGTCTTTGACTCTGAATACCCAGCTTCCTACACAGTAGAATTATCTACCATTTGTTCAAAGTTATTTGTGAGAGGAAGAGAGCAAAGGTGATTTCTGAATCATTGCTTGATGTTGGCTCAGACCATTTTCAAAACCATGTTTGTGTATTCTGATACATGCTAATGCATTCCTTTTTTAATGTATCATCATGTCTTCCTCACTTTCCCTGTTTTTTCCACTGTCCTGAGAGTTTCCACAGCCTTTATACAATAATCTTCCCAATTAGTCCTTTAATACTAGCACCTTTTATTAAAAAGCTTCAATTAGATACTAAACCCTTAGATTGGAAGTGAAATTTTTCCATAATTTGTTCCAAGCACATTAAAAATATATCTTCTAATCATCATTTCCTAAATGAATCTGTGAACATCTCAACATAATAACGACCTTGTATGAAAAACCCACAGCTAGCATAATACTCAGTGGAGAAAAACAGAACTTCTCCCCTAAGGTCAGGAACAACGCAAGGATGTCCACTCTCACCACTTTTATTCAACATAGTACTGGAAGTCCTAGCCACAGAAATCAGACAAGAAAAAGGAATAAAGGCATCCACATTGGTAAGGAAGAAGTCAAACTTTTACTATTTGCAGATGGCAATCTGCACATATTATTTTTTATTTCTAAATAATATCATTATATGGATTTACTACTTTTTTAGCTCTTCATCAGAGATGGGCATTTAGGTTGCTTCTACATTTTAGCTATTAGGAATACACTACTTTGAACATTATTGTATGAGGTTTTACATGGACATATATTGTAGATTTTTTTGGGTGTACACTAAAGAGTGGAATTGCTGAATCATATGATAACTCTATTTTTACCCCTGTGAGCAACCGCCAAACTATTTTTCAAAGTACCGACACCATTTTTCAATCCCATCAGCAAGATATGATTGTTCCAATTTCTCCACATCCTTCTCAACATTTTTTATTGTATGTCTTTTTTTAACTTAAAAAATTGTTTATTTTTAAAATTAAAAAAAAATTTTCTTCACATTTTTCTTTTAAAGTTTTTATTTAAATTCTAGTTAATTAATATACAGTGTAATATTGGTTTCGGGAGTAGAATCATAGTGACTCACCACTATGATTGTATAAGATCCAGTGCTCATCTCAACAAGTGCCCTCCTTAATACCCATCGCCCATTTAGCCCTTCTTCTGCCCACCTCCCTTAGTTTGTTCTCTGTAATTAAGAGTTTCTTATGGTTTGCCTTCCTCTCTCTCTTTCTTTTTTCTTTTTCCCCTTTGTTCATCTGTTTTTTTTTAATCTGTTTTATTTCTTAAATTCCACATATGAGTGAAATCATAGGGTTTCTGTCTTTCTCTGACTTATTTTGCTCAGTGTAATACACTCTAGCTCCATCCACATCATTGCGAATGGCAAGATTTCATTCTTTTTGATGGCTGAATAATATTCTGTTGTATATATTATTATGCCTTTTTCACTGTATCCAGCCAAATAGGTTAAGAAGTGGTATCTCATTATTTTGACTAGCATTTCTCTGATAGCTAATAACGTTTAGCAGCACTTATGCTTATTGGCCATTTGTATGTTTTTGGAGAAATGTTCATACTAATCCATTGTTCATTTTTTAGTGAGTTATATTGTCTTTTTTGTTAGTGAGTTATAAGTCTTCATATATTTTAGATGAAAATTTCTTACCATATATGATCTTTTCCTGTTCTGTGGTTTGCCTTTTAACTTTCTTGGTGGTGTTCTTTGTAGCACAAAAGCTTTTAATTCTGATGAAATCCTGTTCATCTATTTTTGTGTGTGTGTGTTGTTGCTTGTGTTTTTGTTGTTATATCTAAAAACCATTGCCTAATCCAAGGTCTTGAAGATTTATTCCTATATTGTCTTATAAGAGTTTTAAAGATTTATCTCTAACATTTATATTTGTAATCTATTGTTAGTTAATTTTTATGTATGCTGTGAAATAGGGATCAACTCCATCCTTTCGCTTATGGATATTCAGTTATCACATCATTTCTTAAGGAGAATATTTCTTTCTTTATAGAATTGTCTTGGAACTCTTGTCAGAAAACAAATTGAACATAAAAAATGAGGGTTCTGTCTAGACTGTCAATTCTGTTCTGTTGGTCTGTATGTGTTTTATTATGCCAGTACCACACTGCCTTGATTACTGTAGCTTCATAGTAGGTTTTGACATCAGGAAATGTGATTTCTCCAACTTTGTTCTTATTTTTCACGGATGTTTTGCCTACTCTGGTTCTGGATTTCTTGGTTTTTCATATGAATTTTAGAGTCAGTATGCCAATTTTTGCAAAGAAATCTGCTACGATTTTGATAGGGATTGCACTGAAGCTGTAGATAAATTTGATAAATTGTAAAATGTAATTGTAGCATTATCCTAACAATAAGCCTTCTAATTCATAATCATGGGCTGTCTTTCCATTTATCTAGGTCTTCATTAGTTTCTTTCAGCAATGGTCTGTTTTCAGAACATATGTTTTACACAGTTTTGGTAAATATAGTCCAAATAATTTGTATTTTGATCCTCTTAGAATTATTTTTTTATTTCATTTTTGTTTTGTTCATTGCTTTATACCTTGTGTGTAGAAATAAAATTGATTATTGTATATTGATTGACCTTATGCCCAACATGCTAGCTACAGTATTATTAGTGCTGTATTAGTCAGGGTTCTGCATAGAAATGGAATGGAATATATGTATATCTATATCTATATATAGGTATAGATATAGATATATACATATATCAATGTCCAAACTCCACCAGGCAGGCTCCAAAAGGGACAGATTTTCTTCCTGTTGCCTGTTCTTGTGCTGTTCAGGTCCTCAGTAGGTTGGCTGATGTCCACCCAGTTGAGTGATAATTGGGGAAGGCAATCTACTTTGGTGAGTCCACCAATTTAAAAAACTAATCTCATATAGAAATGCCTTCTTGTACCCACCCCAAAATCATGTTTAATATGGGCATCCCATGGCACAGTCAGGTTGACACATAAAATTAAGCATCATAGTGCTAATAGTTTTTTAGTGGATTTTAGGATTTTCTATATACAAGGTCACTTCATTTACAAGTAGAAATAGTTTTACTTCTTACTTTCCAATTTGAGTAGCTTTTATTTCTTTTGTTTGCCACATTATTTGGATAAAACCTTCAGTACTATACTAGATAGATGTGCATCCTTGTATTGTTCCTGATGCTAAGGAGAAAACATTCAGTTTTCAGCATAAAGTAAGATGTTGGCTGTGGTTTTTAAACAGATGTCCTTTATTAACCCCTAAAATGAATTAATGACTTTCTGTTTCTGGTCTGTTGTGAGTTGTTATCATGAGAGGTATTGATTTTGTCAAACACTTTTCTGCATTTTTTGAGATGATCCTTTGATTTTTGTCCTTTATTCTATTGATGCAGTGTACTATATTAATAGATTTAGGGAATGATAAACCAACCCTGTATTCCTGAGATAAATTCCGTATGTATATTTTGGAAGTATTTGTGAAGAATTGGTATAAATTGTTGAATACTTGGTAGAATTCAACATTTAGGCCATGTCAGCCTCAAATGCTCCTTGAATCACCTTTACTATCTTACTGATTCCTTATTTAATGATTCCTTATACATTAATGATTCAAGTAAAATCTTTGATACATGGTCCTTCTCTATGTGTAAAGGAATCCTGTCTTAACTTTTGAAAAGTATACTTTGACAGCATAGTGCTTTACTGTTGTCCTTTACCAGTGACACTAACAAAGACTTTCACAAAGGCAATGGCAAATATGACCAAATTTAAGGAAAGAAACAGATTAATCTTAAGATAAAAAGACTTTTACCTTATGATAACTTCTCATTGAATTGATGGAAAGATCAAAAATAAGGGAAATATACAAAAAAATCATCTAGGAGGGATGCCTGGTGACTCAGTCGGTTAAGCATCTGCCGCCTGCTCAGGTCGTGATCCCAAAGTCCTGGGATCAAGTCCCACATAGAGCTCCCTGCTCAGCAGGGAGCCTGCTTCTTGTCTGACTGCTGCTCCCCCTGCTTGTGCACTCTCTCTCTCTGACAAATAAGTAAATAAAATCTTTTTAAAAAATCATCTAATAAAGTATAAAGTGTAATTAATGAGCTAGCTACATGCTCTCCAATTTATACTGAAAAGAGCTGTGTTTTACATCAAGATACATATTAAATCTGAAAAATAATAATGTAACTAAATTTTATAACCTATTCAGTATTGAACAGTATTCTTTATTTTTTAAAAGATTTTATTTATTTATTTGACAGAGAAATAGCACAAGCAGGCAGAGCAGCAGGCAAAGGGAGAGGGAGAAGCAGGCTCACTGTTGAGCAGGGAGCCCGATGTGGGGCTCGATCCCAGGACCCTGGGATCATGACCTGAGCTGAAGGCAGACGCTTAACCGACTGAGCCACCCAGGTGCCCCTGAACAGTATTCTTTAGTATTAGAGTTTATCTTGGTCCTTATGAGTATGTGGTCATATATATGGCTTTGAATCCTGGCTCTGCCACTTTATATGCTCTATGATCCTTTGGCAAATTATTTATCCTTCTTACCCCAGTTTCCTTATTTATAAGTTGAATTTAATAACACATTCCTATTATGTATTCTGAAAATATGCACTGAAGAACCATTCTTATGTGTTAGACATTACTGTTGGTTGCTAAGGAGACATATTGAATAAGACAAATACTGTTAAACCACCATGAATAGTATTAAAACCATGCATTAAGATCTATTTTTAAATGTTTTATTCAGTTATGGAATGCCAGTTTCTTTATAAATAGATCACAGTATTCTGGTTATATTTTGAATTGTTTCATCTATTTTGTTTGTCTGTTCTTTTTCTAAATTTTCATGAAGATTATTTTCAAGTCTTTTTCTGCTAACTTCAATTTCTGTATCAGACCTGTGGGTCTGCTTGACTGATTTCGTTTTTTTCACTGATTATCAGGCATTTAATTCTGTCTTGTCTTATGCTTAGAAATTTTTGATTAAGTGCTGGACATTTTATATAAGATGATTGATGATAAAGATTAAATAAAGGTCTGGCAAACTGCTGGTAATGTACTAAGGAGTCAAGAAATAGTTAAGGTTATTTCTGTTGTTTATTATCATCAGTATTCTATAGACTCTAGGAATTTATATTTATGATTGAGGTTAGTCAGGGAGCAATGTGTGTGTTTTCAAAGACTTTAAAAAGTATTGTAAACAAAAGATAAAGGAGAAATAAATACAGTAGTTTCATACCATTAACTGCATTCTATCATCTCTTCTTTAACATATTTTATAGCAGTTTTGTATTTACAGAAAAGTTGTGAAGATAGTACAAAGAATCCCTATATAGACCTGTACATTATCTTCTCTATTATTCATATCTGACATTACTATAACACATTTATTATAATTAATGAAACATTGTTTCTGTATTATTACTAACTAAAGTCTATGCCTCCTTCAGATTTCCTTAGTTTTTACCTAGTGCCTTTTTCCTTATCTAGGATCCTGTTCAGAATAGCATATGACATTTAGTTGTCATGTTCCCTTAGGGTGATCTTGAGTTTTGTATTTTCTCATAGTTACCCTTATTTTGATGTACTTGACAGTTTTGAGGAATACTGGTCAGGTCCAGGTCTTACTTTTAATTAGAGAAAAAAATAATCCCCATCCATTCAAGTTATTCATTCTTAGTCAATAATGATATAATTGTACAATATATGAACAAGTTTAGTTTTAAAAACTCGATAGAATGAGTAGGGTTTTAAGTTATTCTATAATAATCAAAGAAGTAATGAGAGATGAGAATGTCAAGGTCTCATCCACGAGTGCCTGTAAAATAAGTTTCATATGCATCTTTGGTTTATAGTGTGTAATTGAAGGATGATAATCAACACAGAGTGCCATATATATAGTCTCTCTGGATAAGCCAGATGAAAAAAAGGGAAAGAGAGTCCTAGATGCTTTTAATTTAGTTAAATGGAGGATAACTTGAGTTTAACCTTTTTGTTTGTTTTTTTAAAGTTTTAAGATTTATGTTTTAAGTTTGTTCAATCTACCTAACTTACCTTTTTTAAAAATGAAAAGAACAGCTCTTGTCAGGATATAGTTAGATGCCTTGTGAAAGAAAACTGTTTACAGGACATTTATATTTTAAATTTTGATTTTCCAAAATTGACTAATTGTTCATTTATGAATACACCATATATTGAATATTCCTGTATGTCAGGTTCTCTGCTAGTTATTACTTGATGTTTTCTAATGGTAAACATTACTGTAACCTCTCTATCTTATACATGTCTTAATCTTCAACTCAATTACCTAATAAAAAATTGGGTCATATTTTGAATGTTTAAGGTACATTGTTACATAATAAAATTTTATTTTATTTTATTTTTCTAGAACTATTATGGAGCTGCTAAGATGATTTTTTCTGACAACCCACTTGGTTTGACCTGTGGAATGGTATGTCCAACTTCTGATCTTTGTGTAGGTGGATGCAATTTGTATGCCACTGAAGAGGGACCAATTAATATTGGTGGATTGCAGCAGTTTGCTACCGAGGTATGTAAGCTGTACATACTGCTTTTTTTTTTTTTTTGCCCACCCCTAAAGTACAAAAATCTTAAAGTTACTTTAATTCTTGGTGCTCTTTTGATATCCAACATTTTTAATATAATACATAGTTAACGTGTATTGTTTTATGTCATAAATAATATTTTTATTCAACAAGGGCTACAAAAATTAAACTTCATAAAACCCTATGTCAAATTAATTGCAATCCCAGAAAGTCATTAAAATATTCTGAGTGAAAGTTACATAAATTAGAGGGCCTGAAAAGAAATTTATTCATTAACTCTACATTAGAGTGTAACAAGGGGACCCCATTATAAAAAGGCTATCTTGCCTGATTCTTTTTCCTGAAATTCTCTTTAACCTTTACAGCTTGAAATAATACATCAGCATTATTTTGTGATTTTTTTTTTTTTTTAGTAATAGAGGTTAGAGAATTTTCAAAAACCCTAACACTGAATAATATTCTTTAAAATTAAATTTTATAAACTTTTAGAATAGGAGCAGGTGTGTTATTTGGATACAAACTTATAATAAAATGAAAGCATTTAATCATACAAGTTTGATTCTTAGCTTTCTCTTTTATAAATCCTTTGTCAGTGACTGATACTCTGGGACATCTTATGCTCTCTGGTGTCCCCTCTTTGGAGTCAACTACCATGTTACTTTCTATGTATCATTTAAATGATCAACTTATATCGAGGTTACAGTAAGATTGTATAATCCTCGTGGTCCAGTTGGCTAGAAGGCCAAATTAAATATCTGTTAACAGTAGTTTTTTACTTAATAACTTCCTTCTCTGGTTTTGTCAACTCAAACACAATGTATTCTTTCCTTTTAGGACCCTTCCCATAATGTCCCCCAAGGTTAAGTCTCACTTTGCTCTTAGTAATAAATCAAGGTTATTCCTTCTCTGCTTTCTGACAAGTTAATTCTAAGCAAAGCCTCCTAGGAATGAGAAAATAGAAACAACTTGATGTTGTGAGTTGTTGCAATAAATTATTGGATTTAATTTCTTTTCTTACCAAATTCAAAATTGCATTAGGCTTACCTGACCATTGTAAGTATGATCTTTACAACCTGGGAAAATCCTTAGTTACTGATAGAGAAGATTAACTTGAATTTTTCCACATCTTTCTTTGGGGACTCCTTGCTTCTTCACTATAGCAGGGCAAGCTTGCAAGGATGTAGCAAGTGAAAGGGCATACAATATGTATATGAACTAATGCTGCATTTCAAAACAAAATAAGTTAAAATAATAATATTATGTGTTGATGACCTGGATGATAGAGAGACACTATTCCTCCGAGAACTCTCACTTGTTGTTGATTTTAATTGAGGTATAGTTGACAAACATTATTATAATAGTTTCAGGTGTACAACATAGTGATTCAGCATTTCTATACATTGTAAAATGATAGTTATAATAAGTCTAGTTACCACCTGTCACCATACAAAGTTAATGCAATGTTATTGACTATATTCCCCATGCTGTACACCACATCCCAATGACTTATTTATAACTAGAAGTTTATACTTCTTGATTCGCTCACCTACCTGCTCAGCACCCCTTTGCTCTGGCAACCACCAGTCTCTTCTCTGTATCTCTAAGTCTGAGTTTTGTTTCATTATGTTTGCTCTGTTTTTTTTAGATTCCACCTGTAAGTGAAATCATGTGGTATATGTCTTTCTCCATCTCACTTATTTAACTTGGCATAATACTCTCAAGGTCCATCCAGGTTCTAGCAAATAACAAGATTTTGTTCTTTTGTATGCCTAAGTAGTATTCCATTGTATATACATGTTACAGTTTCTTTATCCACTAACCTGTTGATGGACACATAGGTTGTTTCCATATCTGGCTGTTATAAATAATACTGCAATGAACATAAGGGTGCATTTCTTTTTGAATGAGTATTTTAATTTTCTTTGGATAGTTACCCAATAGTTGAATTGCTTGATAATATGGTAGCTCCATTTTTTAGTTTTTTGAGGAACCTCCATAATGTTTTCATAGTGCACCAATTTATATCCCTAGTAATAGTGCACAAGGATTACCTTTTCTTGTTATTTTTTTTTCTCTTTTTGATAAAGGCCATTCTGACAGGTGCAAGGTGGTATCTCATTGTGGTTGATTTTCATTTTATTCATGATTAGTGATATTGAACATCTTTTCATATGTCTGTTGGCCATCTGTATGCCTTCTTTGGAAAAAATGTCTATTCAGATCCTCTGCTTAATTTTTTAACTGGATTGTTTGGGTTTTTGTTGTTGTTGTTGAGTTATAAAACTCAGTGTATATTCTTTATATGTTGTGTTCTTTATATATTTTGGCTATTAATCCCTTATTGGATATATGTTTTACAAATATCTTCTCCCACTCAGTAGGTTGTTTTTTCATTTCGTTGATTTTTTTTCTGTGCAGCTTTTCAGTTTGATATAGTTCCATTTGCCCATTAATTTATTTTGGCTTTTGTTTCCTTTGTCTTTGGAGTCAAATCCAAAAAAAAAATCACCAATACTAATATCAAAGAGATTGCCACCTATGTTTTCTTCTAGCGGTTTTATGGTTTTAGGTCCTACATTCAAGTATTTAATCCATTCTGAGTTTATTTTTTGTGTATGGTATAAGAAAATGGTCCAGTTTCATTCTTTTGCATGTAGCTGACCAGTTTTCCCAGGACCTTTTATTGAAGAGACTGTCTCTTCCCATTTTATATTCTTGCCTCCTTTGTCATAAATTAATTGATTTTATATGTGTGAGTTTATTTTGGGGCTCTCTATTATGTTCTGTTGATATATGTGTCTGGTTTCATACCAATACCATTTTGTTTTGATTACTATAGCTTTGCAGTATAGTTTGAAATCAAGGAGTGTGATACCTCCGGCTTTGTACTTATTTCTTAAGATTATTTTGCTATTTGAGGTCTTTTGTAGTTTTGATTAATTTTAGAAGTATTTGTTCTAGTTTTGTGAAAAATACCCTTGGAGTTTTGATAAAGATTGCATTGAGTCTCTAGATTGCTTTGGGTTGCTTTGGGTAATATGGACAATATTTAACAATATTACTTCTTCCAATCCATGAACAAGGGATACCTTTTTGTTTGTGTCTTCTTCAATTTCTTTCATTAATGTCTTATAATTTTCAATGTATAGGTGTTTCATCTCCTTGGTTAAATTTATTTTTAGGTATTTTATTCTCTTTGTTGAGATTATGAATAGGATTGTTTTCTTCATTTCTCTTTCTGATAATTTGTTGATGGTTTATATAATGAATAGATTTTTTTATATTAATTTTGTATCTTGGAACTTTATTGAATTCATTTATTCTAACAGTTTTCTTTTTCTTGGACTCTTTAGGGTTTTCTATATATAGTATCATATATTCTGCAAATACTAACAGTTGTACTTCTTTCTTTCCAGTTTGGATGCTCTCTATCTTTCTTGCCTTATTGCTATGGATAGGATTTCCAATACTGTTTGATAAAAGTGGGGAGAGTGAGCATTCTTGCCTTGTTCCTGGTCTTAGAGGAAAAGCTTTCAGTTTACACAATTCAGTATGATTTTATCTATGGGCTTGTCATTATATGACCTTTATCATGTTGAGGTACATTCCTATTATACTGACTTTGTTGAGAGTTTTTATCATAAATGGGTATAGAATTTTATCAAATAATTTGTCTGCATTTATTGAGGTAATTATATGATTTTTATCTTTGGGTTTGTTAATGTGATGTATTTCATTGATTGATTTGTGGATGTTGAACCATCCTTGCATTTCTGGAATAAATCCTACTTGATCATGGTGCATGATCCTTTTAATGTATAGTTGAATTCAATTTGCCAGTATTTTGTTAAGGATATTTGTATCTATGCTCATCATGTTTAACAGCCTGTAATGTTTTCTTTATGTATATCTTGGTCTGGTTTTGGTATCAGGGTAATGGCCATCTCCTAAAATGAGTTTGGAAGGCTTTTATTCTCTTCAGTTTTGGGGGGAAGAGATTAGGGAAGGTATGTATTAAAGCTTTCAATGTTTTGTAGAATTAACCAGTTAAGCCATCTGGTCCTGGACTTTTGTTTGTGGGGAGGTTTCTGATTTCTGTCTCAATCTCCTTACTAGTAATTGGTCTATTCAGATTTTATGATTCAGTCTTAGAAGACTTTAAGTTTCTATGAATTTATCCATTTCTTCTAGTTTGTCTGTTTGTTGGCATACAGTTGTTCAAAGTAGTTTCTCATGATCTTTTATTTCTGTGGCATGTTTGCTCTATCTTTGGTGAGCCTAGATAAAGGCTTGTCAGTTTTGTCCATCTTTTCAAAAAATTAGATCTAGTTTCATTGATCTTTTCTATTGCCTTTTTTTTAGTTTCTGTTCCATTTAATTCTACTCTGATCTTTATTATTTCCCTCCTTCTAATAACTTTAGGCTTTGTTTTTTCTTATTTTTGTAATTTCTTTAGACATTAAATTGTCAGAGATTTTTCTCCTTTCTTGAAGTAGTCCTCTATTGTCAGCTTACTTCTTAGAACCACTTTTGAGGCATCTTATAGATTTTGGTATGTTGTATTTCTGTTTTCATTTGCTCTAGGTATTTTTTTTTTTTAATTTCTCCCTGTTTTTTCTATGACCCAGTAGTTTTTCAGTATCATGTTGTTTAATTTCCATGTATTTGTATTTTTTTTGAGTTTTCTTCTTGTAGTTGATTTCTAGTTTCATACCATTGTGGTTCAAAAAGTTGCTTGATATAATTTCAGTCTTCTTTAATTTATGAGACTTACTTTGTGGCCTACCGTGATGCATCTAAGAAACAGGGAGCAGGGAGCCCAATGAGGGGCTCAATCCCAGGACCCTGGGATCATGACCTGAGCTGAAGGCAGATGCTTAATGACTGAGCCACCCAGGTGCCCCATCTTTTTTTATACTTTCACTTTCAGTCCATGTGTCCTTACTTCTGAAGTGAGTCTCTCATAGGCAGTTTGAAGATGTATCTTGTTTTTTACCCAGTCATCCACTTTATGTCTTTTGATTGGAAAATTTAGTCCACTTATGTTTAAAGTGTTTATGCTAGGTATGTACTTATTGCTATTGATTTTATTAATTGTTTTTTTAAGACTGTTTATGTATTTCCTTTCTGTATCTTTTTTCTACTCTTTCTCTCCTTCGTGGTTTGTTGATTTCCTTTAATGTTATGTTTAGATTACTTCCTCATTTTTTGTGTATTTACTCTACATTTTTATTTGTGGTTATTTTAACATTCACATATATCACCCTGTGTATATTACAATTATTTTAACTTGATAGCAAAGTAAGTTTGAACACATTCCAATACTCTACATTTTTACTCTCCCCAGCACATTTTATATTTTTATTGTCACATTTTACATTTTTTAATTTTGTGTATTAATTATTGTATTTAATTTTACTATTTTCATGTTTTAACCATAGTAGATATATGTGATCACTCTACTACCTTTAATGTATTTACCTTTTCCAGTGAGATATTTACTTTTGTCTGTTTTCCTATTATTAGTGTCATTTCTTTTCAGCTTGAAGAAGTTCCTAAGGCTCGTTTAATAATGCTGAGGGTTTTTTAGCTTTTGTTTGTATGGAAAAGTCTTTATCTCTCTCTCTCTCAATTCTGAATGATAACCTTGCTGGGTAGAGTATTCTTGGTTAGAAGTTTTTCTTTTTATCACTTTGAATTTCATGTCACTTATTTTTGGCCTATAAAGTTTCTGCTGGGAAATAGCCTATGGGATTTTCCTTGTATGTAGCAATTTGATTTTTTTTTCTTGCTACTTTTAAGATTCCCTATTTATCTTTAACTTTTCACATTTTAATTATAATGTTTCTTGGTGTGGCTCTCTTTGGGTTTATCTGAATTGGAAATCTCTGGGCTTCTTGACCTAAATATCTTTTAGGGAACTTTTCAGCCATTATTTCTTCAAATAAATTATTTGCTCCTTTCTCTCTCTTTTCTCCTTCTGCCAATGCCTTCATCTCCAGGGAGAGTTTCCAGTATCCCCTGTCTCTCCAGCAGGTATTTTTAGATTAGGAAATGAATCTCTTCACCTATGGTAGACATGCTTTTCAAACTGCTATTTTTTCATTGGGTTTCAGGGTTAGTGGGACTGCATGTGAGTCCTTTAAAAGACAAATCTCAATTTTCTACATCATTTTAGGTCCCTTGGATTTTAGCCCCTCTGGTTTTCTAATTTAGGTGTTTTGGGGGTTCATCTCTTTGGTGCAGATCCCAGCGGTTGGGGTACTTGATGTGTGACACTAACCCTTCACTCTTCCAGGGGACGCACTATACTGGTGAGATCCCTCCGTATTGTCTGTTGCTGCCCCAGGAGTAGGTTTTTTTGTTGAGACCATATCTACCTCTTCTACCTGTCTCAATATGGTCTTTTTAACCTTTGTTGTCGAGAATAAGTTCATCTAGTATTTGATCTTTTTCAGAGGGAAATAATTCATATGTAACTTTAGATTTGGTGTGTCCCTGGGAGGAGGTGAGTTCAGGATCTTTCTATTCCACCATCTTGCAGAAGTCCCCCTTTTTCAACCCTCACTTGGTTTTAAGGAACTACTTCCACCCCATCCCAAAGCAGTTTTTTGTTTGTTTTGTTTTGCTGTGTGTGTGCTTTGTTTTGTTTTTTAATTTAAGGCATAGCATAATTTAGGATGGCATTAAATGCATTGCATGTGAATTGTGGAGTTTAAAATAGGAATGTATATGGGGTGCCTGGGTGGCTCATTCGTTAAGCGTCTGCCTTCAGCTCAGGTCATGGTCCCAGGGTCCTGGGATTGAGCCCTGCATGGGGCACCCTGCTCAGCGGGAAGCCTGCTTCCCTCTCTCCCACTCCCCCTGCTTGTGTTCCCTCTCTCACTGTTTCTTTCTCTGTCAAATAAATAAATAAAATCTTTAAAAAAAATAGGAATGTATCTTACTTTTATATTGCAATTATACTTTATAAAACAGTGACTTCAAATATATCTGTCAATTCATAAATAAATCTTGTAATGGAACTATGAGGAAAAGCTCTCTCTTTTTTTAAGTAAACCTCTTATGGCAAGATACTTTAAAAAGTTTTGTTATTCATAAGTCAGTGGGTGGTTTACTTACCCAACTGTCAGTGTTATGAAGATAAGGAAAAGACAAACAACATATTGACTGCCTGTGAAAAGAGAAAGCAGAATGTGCAAAATACCATTATTGTTTCAAACTACTAAACTATTGATACTTAAGATGAAGCAGAATATGTTGCAAATAATTTTATTTATTTTGGTTGTTTAATAAAACAATGATTGATTTTTGACCTTTAAAGAAATACAAATCTATTTTTCAGCCAAATTAAGGAAAGGTTAGGAAAGCAGGCTAAAATAGTAAGATATTTTTCAAAATTGCTTTTCCTGTAATTTATAAGTGATTTTTAAAATATCAACTTTGTAGTTTGCCATTATTGGTTAAATCCATATCTTTTACTTTTCTATTTGAACATGGGCATATGGAACATAGAGATCTTAATAGAAAACAAATAAATCACACAAAGAATAGCCTGCAGTAGAATCAGGAGACCAGCTGCTTTTTTCTTGTTGTTGTTCTGTCTTGTCATTATTATTCAATCCTTTGCTGTCCCCACATCTGCAGTGACCTTGCTTCAGACATTTTTGTGTGCCTATGGAACAAATAGGCTATGGGGTCATTCTGACTCTCTAGGAGGCAGTTTTTCCTAGTTCAATTAAGTATAACAATATTGCCTCAATAAAATAACTTGAAAATAATAGTCTGGTGTGGATTCTCTTTTCAATCTCAGGAGGGTTTTAAAATTTTTCTACACAAATGTGGCCCTTAAAAATTTTATTTTGTAATGTGTTTGAGTATGTAATTGAATTTTTAAGAAATCATTACATTTATCACATGTGTAGACCAAAGAGACTTTCATTGTTTCTCAGATTTAACTAATGAATTGTTATAAAAGGAGAATGAAATGAGAACACATCTTTCTACTCATTTTCTAAAGTTTGAAAAATAAACTATAACTACATACTTAGCTGCATGTTAAATCAGTTCCCTTCTGCTGATGTTTACTAGTTATGCAGGCAATTTAAAGAAACTAAAATTAAAAGTTCAAGGTTCTGAAATTTGACTTTAAATGTTAAGATGAATGAGGGACATAAGATTACTACTTAAAATTGCTGCCTCAGTTATGAATTTTTAGAAATTCATTAGATTATGGAATTGTTATCTAAAAACATTATTTGGTTTTCACAATCAATATTCTATGAAATTATCTTAATACCTATTAAATACACTGTTTTATGAGGTGTATACTTCTTGACACTGCACTTTTAGTTTTGTTTTTATACTTTTAGTTAAGAATGGAACTGATAAATGGAATTCTAGACTAAATCAGGTGACTCACTGAGAAAAGAATTACTCTTTAGATTTTTTTTTAACTGTATTTCTTAGCAGGTTTTTTATATCACCTTTCATTTGATATAACCCAGTTCTCGTCTCACCATCATACACTATTTATACACCATCGTATACTATTTGTTTTTATTTCTATATTTTACTGGTTAGACACAATTCAAATCAAATTGATCAGTGCCTATAATACAATAAAAAATACTGTAATGCAATTCAAACAGCCAGGTGTTATAAGCCTACACTAAGAGATACCTTACAATTATTTAAATTACATCAACATTTATATTTTGCTTGAATACTACAGTAAATATTTTGGAGAATTGTGAATGAAGGAGGAACATGATTACTCGAGTTAATTGTGATTTAATAGGACAAATATTATTTCTGTCATATCTTCATTTTGAACATGGAGGTCACTAAAAGCCTTAACATTTTGCCTTCTACAAGCATAAGTGAAGAGATAATAGAGATATGTATACTAATATATAATAGCGTATTGCATGTTCTCTCTCAGGTAATGTATTTTTGTGGTACATTTTATCTATCAAGTAGAAAAGTAGAGACAAAGAAAAAGAGCAAGTGTAATTCTCAAATTACAGCCATTATCCAAAAAATGTACATAAACTGTGAGATTGGATATACTCTGTGTGTTATGTTGATTGCTTTATAAGTACGATAAAATGACTGAGATACTTTAGAGAGTGAGCAAGGACATTATTAATAATTAATTCAGTGCAGTGGGCACAAACCAGGATTATCCCAGGCAGAATGACTTGTATGAACGTCCAGTGTAATAAGTTCCCATTAGGTAAGGATTCAGTTAATCAAACATTGAGGATTGATTAGAATTAAGTGTTGTTGTAAGCTGTTTCTGGACTACAGGTCCAGAGAAACTACATGCCTCTCAAGAAATAATACAAGCCAACAACTAAAATTTTGTAGCAAACTTAATAATACATACTGCATTTACATTAGCATCCCTGGACTGATAATTCAGTCTTCATTAGTTTTTGTCACTTGGTTTTGGAGGTGATAAGACCTTTGTACAAACAAATTTAGAAGAAAAAAAAAAGTTGTAGCAAATAATCTTAACAATTGCGTAATTTTGGTAACTTTCAAAGTTATTACCCCCAAATCTCTGAAACATATTTTTATGTCTTAAAGCTATAGATGGTAATAGTTTTAAAATAAACTAAAATATTGTGATGAACATCATCTAGCAATTTATCCAGTCCTACAGTTTTATTATCAATCACTATGCCAGCACTGAGTATTTTTAATAGATTTCTAAAGCTTTTTGGAGAAGAATGTCAGATACTTAGTGAAATCTAGCAAGACATTATTATTTTCTATTAACTACTAAATTAAGAACAAAAGGAGAGACACAAATCAAGCCTTAACAGATATTACTTGTATTTTCATCCCTGAGAGCAACACTTGACCAGGGTACAAACTATTGATTTTATTAATGTGTAATGTATATTATTCATGTACATCTTATTTCTCCCATAAATAATAATTATTTTTTTGTACAAACAGTATTCACAAACTGCTAGTAATACTGGTAATAAATAGAAGAGGTATAGAGAAATTTTATTCAAAGGCAATTCAAGTTTGGGACAAAGAGGGAAGTGTGAGATATCATTAATCTAATACCTATTCTCTAATCCATATTCTATTTATAAATGACCTGCAAAAGGGATTAACCATGGCAGTTTATCTTATTTTAGATTAGATACATTAACTGATAGATTTTATTGACCACTTTGCCAAATTGTATCATAAATGTGCTAGACTCATTCCTAAATTTACTTATAGACCAGCTATCATCAAATCAGGCTTAGGCTCTCCAAATTAAAATAAAACTTTAGATATAATCTTAAGCTTCAGGGCCCTTCATAAAATAGGCCCCTTTCAAGGCTCTGAATTTAAAATTTATAGTAGTGCTTTTTTGTAATTTTTCATGGAAGGAACCCAAAGTTTATCATCTTAGGACCCACAGACCCTGGGTCCTGGATCTACAATAATCCTTCACTGGCCAGAAAAATAAAATAATAAATAAAATAAAAGCTTTTTAGTAACGTGCATAAACAAAGAAAACAACTAATCCACTACGCTCATCTTAACAACCTATTTTAATATAGTTGCTTCATGTCACACAAAAACCTCATTTTGTGAGTTGTGAGGTACAGTGACTGAGGTAAATGTTGCTAAACCAACAAAGTGCAATATTGTGAACTTGCAGCCAGAAAACCTGGGTTTAGAGTGAGTTTGCATTGATGACTTATAACAATATCTGCAGCAAGTGAGAGATTGTGAAATGATGGAAATTAAAGCACTAGCTTTGTATTCTAGATCTGCCTTTATTAGATGTGAATTTGGGGTATTTCATTAATTTCATGGAACCCCTTGTTGCAAATAATGGACATGATCACATTTACCTGAAGGGATATTTTCTTTATTTTTTTCCCTCTTTTTATTTATTTATTTATTTATTTATTTATTTATTTATTTATTTATTTATGTATTTATTTATTTATTTTTATTCCAATCTTTTTTATTACTTTTGATGCAGTGTTCCATGATTCATTGTTTGCGTGTAATACCCAGTGCTCCATTCAATACGTACCCTCTTTAATACCCATCACCAGGCTAACCCATCCCCCCACCCCCCCCTCACCTCTAGAACCCTCAGTTTGTTCCCCAGAGTCCATAATCTCTCATGGTTCGTCTCCCCCTCCGATTTCCCCCCATTCATTTTTCCCTTCCTGCTATCTTCTTCCTTTTTCTTTTCTTTTCTTTTTTTTTTTAACATATTATGTATTATTTGCTTCAGAGGTATAGGCCTGTGATTCAACAGTCTTACACAATTCACAGCACTCACCATAGCACATACCCTCCCCAATGTCTATCACCCAGCCAATCCATCCCTCCCAACCCCCACCACGCCAGCAACCCTCAGTTTGTTTCCTGAGATTAAGAATTCCTCATATCAGTGAGGTCATATGATACATGTCTTTCTCTGATGGATTTATTTTGCGCAGCATAATACCCTCCAGTTCCATCCATGTCATTGCAAATGGCAAGATCTCATTCCTTTTGATGGCTGCATAATATTCCATTGTATTTATAAACCACATCTTCTCTATCCATTCATCTGTTGATGGACATCTTGGCTGGCTATTGTGGACATTGCTGCTATAAACATTGGGGTGCATGTACCCCTTCGGATCCCTACATTTGTATCTTTGGGGTAAATAACCAGGAGTGCAGTTGCTGGGTCATATGGAAGCTCTATTTTCAACTTTTTGTGGAACCGGCATACTGTTTTCCAGAGTGGCTGCGCCAGCTTGCATTCCCACCAACAGTGTAGGAGGGTTCCCCTTTCTCCACATCCCCGCCAACATCTGTCGTTTCCTGACTTGTTAATTTTAGCCATTCTGACTGGTGTGAGGTGGTATCTCATTGAGGTTTTGATTTGGATTTCACTGATGCCGAGCAATGCTGAGCACTTTTTCATGTGTCTGTTGGCCATTTGGATGTCTTCTTTGGAAAAATGTCTGTTCATGTCTTCTGCCCATTTCTTGATTGGATCATTTGTTCTTTGGGTGTTGAGTTTAATAAGTTCTTTATAGATTTTGGTACTAGCCCTTTATCTGGTATATCATTTCCCATTCTGTCGGTTGTCTTTTGGTTTGGTTGACTGTTTCTTTTGCTGTGCAAAAGCTTTTTATCTTGATGAGGTCCCACTAGTTCATTTTTGCCCTTGCTTCCCTTGCCTTTGGCAATGTTTCTAGGAAGAAGTTGCTGCGGCTGAGGTCGAAGAGGTTGCTGCCTGTGTTCTCCTCTAGGATTTTGTTGGACTCCTGTCTCACATTTAGGTCGTTCAACCATTTGGAGTCTATTTGTGTGTGTGGTGTAAGGAAATGGTCCAGTTTCATCCTTCTGCATGTGGCTGTCCGATTTTCCCAACACCATTTGTTGAAGAGACTGTCTTTTTTCCACTGGACATTCTTTCCTGCCTTGTCGAAGATTAGTTGACCATAGAGTTGAGGGTCCATTTCTGGGCTCTCTATTCTGTTCCATTGATCTATGTGTCTGTTTTTGTGCCAGTACCATACTGTCTTGATGATGACAGCTTGTGTAATAGAGCTTGAAGTCCGGAATTGTGACCAGCTTTGCTTTTCTTTTTCAACATTCCTCTGGCTATTCGGGGTCTTTTCTGGTTCCATACAAATTTTAGGATTATTTGTTCCATTTCTTTGAAAAAAGTTGATGGTATTTTGATAGGGATTGCATTACATGTGTAGAATCTCTAGATAGCACTGACATCTTCACAATATTTGTTCTTCCAATCCATGGGCATGGAACGTTTTTCCATTTCTTTGTGTCTTCCTCAATTTCTTTCATGAGTATTTTATAGTTTTCTGAGTACAGATTCTTTGCCTCTTTAGTTAGATTTATTCCTAGGTATCTTATGGCTTTGGGTGCAGTTGTAAATGGGATCAACTCCTTAATTTCTCTTTCTTCTGTCTTGTTGTTGGTGTATAGGAATGCCACTGATTTCTGTGCATTGATTTTATATCCTGCCACTTGACTGAATTCCTGTATGAGTTCTAGCAGTTTTGGGGTGGAATCTTTTGGGTTTTCCACATAAAGTATCATATCATCTGTAAAGAGTGAGAGTTTGACTTCTTCTTTGCTGATTTGGATGCCTTTTATTTCTTTTTGTTGTCTGATTGCTGTGGCTAGGACTTCTAATACTATGTTGAATAGCTGTGGTGAGAGTGGACATCCCTGCCGTGTTCCTGACCTTAGGGGGAAGGCTCTCAGTTTTTCCCCATTGAGAATGATATTCACTGTGGGTTTTTCATAGATGGCTTTTATGATATTGAGGTATGTACCCTCTATCCCTATACTCTGAAGAGTTTTGAACAAGAAAGGATGCTGTACTTTGTCAAATGCTTTTTCTGTATCTATTGAGAGGATCATATGGTTCTTGTTCTTTCTTTTATTAATGTATTGTATCACATTGATTGATTTGCAGATGTTGAACCAACCTTGCAGCCCAGGGATAAATCCCACTTGGTCATAGTGAATAATCCTTTTAATGTACTGTTGGATCCTTTCGGTTAGTATTTTGGTGAGAATTTTTGCATCCATGTTCATCAAGGATATTGGTCTGTAATTTGCCTTTTTGATGGGTTCTTTGTCTGGTTTTGGGATCAAAGTAATGCTGGCCTCATAAAATGAGTTTGGAAGTTTTCCTTCCAATTCTATTTTTTGGAACAGTTTCAGAAGAATAGGTATTAATTCCTCTTTAAATGTTTGGTAGAATTCCCCTGGGAAGCCATCTGGCCCTAGGCTCTCGTTTTGGGGAGATTTTTTATTACTGCATCAATTTCCTTAGTGGTTATAGGTCTGTACAGTTTTCTATTTCTTCCTGGTTCAGTTTTGGTCGTTGATACATCTCTAGGAATGCATCCATGTCTTCCAGATTATCTAATTTGCTGACATAGTTGCTCATAAAATGTTCTTATAATTGTTTGTATTTCTTTGGTGTTGGTTGTGATCTCTCCTCTTTCATTCATGATTTTATTTATTTGGGTCATTTTTCTTTTTGATAAGTCTGGCCAGGGGTTTATCAGTCTTATTAATTCTTCCAAAGAACCAGCTCCTAGTTTTGTTGATCTGTTCTACTGTTCTTTAGGTTTCTATTTCATTGATTTCTGCTCTGATCTTTGTTATTTCTCTTCTCCTGCTGGGTTTATGCTCCATTTGCTGTTCTTTCTCCAGCTCCTTTAGGTGTAGGGTTATTTGTGTATTTGAGACCTTTCTTGTTTCTTGAGAAAGGCTTGTATTGCTCTATACTTTCCTCTTAGGACTGCCTTTGCTGCATCCCAAAGATTTTGAACTGTTGTGTTTTCATTATCATTTGTTTCCATGAATTTTTTTAATTCTTCTTTAATTTCCTGGTTGACCCATTCATTCTTTAGTGAGATGCTCTTTAGCCTCCATGTATTTGAGTTCTTTCTGACTTTCCTCTTGTGATTGAGTTCTAGTTTCAAAGCATTGTGGTCTGAAAATATGCATGGAATGATCCCAGTCTTTTGGTACCAGTTGAGACCTGATTTGTGACCTAGGATCTCTTCTGGAGAATGTTCCACGGGCACTAGAGAAGAATGTGTATTCTGCTGCTTTGGGATGGAATGTTCTGAATATATCTGTGAAGTCCATTTGGCCCAGTGTGTCATTTAAAGTCTTTATTTCCTTGTTGATCTTTTGCTTAGATGATCTGTTCATTTCAGTGAGGGGGTTGTTAAAGTCCCCCACTATTATTGTATTGTTGTCGATGTGTTTCTTTGCTTTTGTTATTAATTGGCTTATATAATTGGCTGCTCCCATATTAGGGGCATAGATATTTACAATTGTTAGATCTCCTTGTTGGATAGACCCTTTAAGTATGGTATAGTGTCCTTCCTCATCTCTTATATTATAGTCTTTGGTTTAAAATCTAATTTGTCTGATATAAGGATTGCCACCCCAGCTTTCTTTTGGTGTCCATTAGCATGGTAAATGGTTTTCCACCCTGCCACTTTCAATCTGGGGGTGTCTTTGGGTCTAAAATGAGTCTCTTGCAGACAGCATATCGATGGGTCTTGTTTTTTTTTTATCCAATCTGATAGCCTGTGTCTTTTGATTGGGGCATTTGGCCCATTTACATTCAGGGAACCTCTTGAAAGATATGAATTTAGTGCCATTTTATTGCCTGTAAGGTGACTATCACTGTATATTGTCTCTGTTCCTTTCTGGTCTATGTTACTTTTAGGCTCTCTCTTTGCTTAGGGGACCTCTTTCAATATTTCTTGTGGGCCTGGTTTGGTGTTTGCAAATTCCTTTAGTTTTTTTTTGTCCTGGAAGCTTTTTCTCTCTCCTTCTATTTTCAGTGACAGCCTAGCTGGATATAGTATTCTTGGCTACATATTTTTCTCATTTAGTGCTCTGAATATATCATGCAAGTCCTTTCTGGCCTGCCAGGTCTCTGTGGATAGGTCTGTTGCCAATATAATGTTTCTACCATTGTGGGTTACATATCTCTCGTCCCGAGCTGCTTTCAGGATTTTCTCTTTGTCTCTGAGACTCGTAAGTTTTACTATTAGATGTTGGGGTGTTGACCTATTTTTATTGATTTTGAGGGGGGTTCTCTGTGCCTCCTGGATTTTGATGCCTGTTTCCTTCCCCAAATTAGAGAAGTTTCTGCTATAATTTGCTCCATTATACCTTCTGCCCCTCTCTCTCTTTCTTCTTCTTCTGGGATCCCAATTATTCTCATATTGTTTCGTCTTATTGTATCACTTATCTCTTGAATTCTGCCCTCGTGATCTAGTAGTTGTTTATCTCTCTTTTTCTCAGCTTCTTTATTCTCCATCATTTGGTCTTCTATATCAGTAATTTTCTCTTCTGTCTCATTTATCCTAGCAGTTAGAGCCTCCATTTTTGATTGCACCTCATTAATAGCCTTTTTGATTTCTACTTGGTTAGATTTTAGTTCTTTTATATCTCCAGAAAGGGTTTCTCTAGTATCTTCCATGCTTTTTTCAAGCCCAGGTAGTATCTTTATAATCGCCATTCTGAACTCTAGTTCTGACATCTTACTAATGTCCGTATTGATTAGGTCCCTGGCAGTCAGTACTGCCTCTTATTCTTTTTTTGAGGTGAGTTTTTCCATCTTGTCATTTTGTCCAGAGGAGAAGAGATGAATGAGAGAACAAAATGCTAACAGGGTAACAACGACCCCAGAAAAATATACACTAAACAAATCAGAAGAGACCTGAAACTGGGGGAAAAGAAAGGGAAAGAAAGAAAAAAGAAAAAAAAAGAAAAAGATAAAAACAAACAAACAAACAAAAAAACAGAATATGATCAAATATGATCCAGCTGGTGCATAGATCAGTGCCACAGACTAGAGATTTAGGGTATATTTTGGTCTGTTAGAAGAAACTGTATCCCAAAATTTTAAAGAGAGAACTATATATATATATATATACCGAAAATAAGGTTAACTAGTATGAAGGGATAGAATATGACTTTATAAATGAAAAATAAAAAAGATTTTTTAAAAAAGGGATTGATAATATGTTGTTTGAAAAAGGGGAAAGTAAAAATTCCAAAAAAAAAAAAAAGAAAAAGAAATTTAAAAAAAAATTAACTTTGAAAGACTAAAGACTCATGGGAAGAAGCCGTGAATTCTATGTGCTGTATTCCCCTAGTGCTGGAGTTCTGCTGTTCTCATTGATCAGTAAACTTGGTTTTGGCTGGCTGTTCTTGCTGATCTTCTGGGGTAGGCGTCTCTTGCCATGGTTCTCAAATGTCTTTGCTGGAGGCAGAATTGCCCCGCCCTTGTGGGGTCTGGGCTAAATAATCTGCTCTGGTTTGCTCTTTGTAGTTTTTGTTCCCTGCAAGCTTTCCATACAGCTTTGGAGGAAGAGTGAAAGTGGCGGCCTCCCAATCTCTGCCCGTAGGAGCCGAGAACTCAGGCCTCACTCCTCAGTGAGCCCTCAGAGATAAGCAGTCACTCACTCCCGTCTCCCTGGTTTCAGGCCGCACTCCGTGCTCACCTGGCATGTGACCGAGTGTTTCTATCTCTGGCACACAACCCCGTGTGGAGTCTCCAAAACCCAGCAGATTCCTGCTGTGGGCTCTCATGCTGCTCCTCTTGGGGGAGGAAGGGGGGTCTCCCCAGATCTGCCGCTTTTGGGTTCCTGCTGGAAGAGCAGTGGCCCGACTGTCCCCCAGATCACAGTTTATGGCAACCCCGAGTTGAGAGCCCACTCCCCGGCTCCGTCTCTGCAGCCTGCTTCCCTGCTCCGATACCTGGGAGCTCTGCCGCACTCAGGCACCCCCAGTCTTCCTGTGACCCTGAGGGTCCTGAGACCACACTGTCCCAGTGAGGGTTCCACATCCCACTTAGCCACTGGAGCGGCGTCCCTCAGTGGAGCAGACTTCTAAAAGTTCCGATTTTGTGCTCTGCTGCTCTATCACTTGCCAGAAGTGGCCGACGGAGGCCCCCTCCCCCTCCATCTGTTTTCCCGAATATCACCTCGGATTCACTTCTCTGCATGTCCTACCTTCCAGAAAGTGGTCGCTTTTCTGTCAGAGATTTGCTGCTATTCTTTTCTTCGATCTCCTGTTGAGTTCGTAGGTGTTCAGAATGGTTTGATCCCTATCTACCTGAATTCCTGGGGCTAGACGAAATTTAGGTCTCCTACTCCTCTGCCATCTTGCTCCTCCCCTCCTCTTTTTATTTTTATTTGCATTTATTCTGTGCAGAATTTACTCCCGGGCCATAAGTTTTTGTTTCTTCAGTTTCTTCTGTGATATCTTTTTCTTCTGTGCAACCTCCTCTTCTGGTTTAGGAACAATTTGCTCTTTTTCCGTAAGGATCATCTTGATGTGGCAGGGAGAGCTCACATGTGGGTTAATCTGACCATGAGCCCTGTACGTTCTACGCTGCATCTTGTGGGATTTGTTCACCTGGATGTCCTCAATGACCAGAGAATCGACATCTAAATTCTTAAGTTCAGCATTACTCTCTGCATTTTTAAGCATGTGCAGTAAAAAGTCAGCAGTCTTCTTGGGCCACCAACCCCCTGTCCAGCCTCACTGTTTGGCCTGGGCACACCTACCAACCCCAGCATTGTAGTGACGGAATGGTACACACTGCTTCTATAAAGTGACGTCTTTCAGATACTTGGTGGCTTTTTGGATATGCATACCCTTGATGGCCTGGGCAGTTTCACATGTGTTCTTAAAGTGAACATGAAGATTTGAACCTCTTGATTTACATTATTTCGTAGGTTTTTCTGGGTCAAGCAAATAGTGAACCATTTTCAGAGGTCACCTCAGGCCGCTTAGGGGAAGAGGAAGAGTGGTGGCTCCTCCTGAAGGGTTATTTTCAAGATTAGTCAAGTTGTAAGTGAAGTACCTAACACTGTCCAGTGCAATAGAAGTTTGTTTAATGTTAACTATTTTTTAATCAATTTGATCCTTAGTTTCCTCATGTCTGAAATGGGAAAAACATTACCTAGTTTTCATGTCTCAAGGGTGGTTTATCAACATTTTAAAGTCAGATATCACAAAAATGCATTGAAGTGCTATACAGGTATGGCGTACTTTTATAACTCTACATCCAATATATATACTCCTGTGGGCTGCTTACAGTTTAGAATGATGTAGTTTTATTGGTTTGAGTTTTAACAACTTAAAAATATGTATTTTCACAAATATATTTGATGAATAGAAGTATAAAATAGTAGCAAGCAGTAATATTGTACCAATATGGATTACTTGTAAGAGGCATGAGTTAAGATTTAAACCACCCATTTTACTCCAAAGTATAATAATAAATGAAATATAATAAGCACACAATAAAAGTTAATAGCTGAAGTAAAAAGGAATATAAATACCTTTTGGGCCCAGAAGTGTAGAAACATTCAACAGTGAACAAAGGACTTGGGTCTCTCTCTGCTAGGCTCTGCATAAATAGTCAGGAGCTGCTGGGGAATTTTACTGGTATAGGGTACTAAGTACCCAAAACATTATTAGGGATAGAAACAAGACTCACCTACCCCTGGTAGAAAGTTAAATAAGTAGGTGCAACTACTTTGGGCCTGGGCCTTATATGAAACTTCTGAGAGAAGCAGAGACAGCTCTGACCCAGTGGTTTAAGCATGTGCATAGTGACACATTAACTTGCTTCTGTGATATGTCTAAGTAGTGCCTGGGGACTGGAGCTCTGGGCTTCCAGTAAGAAACCTGGTTGTGTAGTTGGGAAGAGGGAGAGGTAAGGCTGTTGCAGGTTGGATGTCACTACATACTTGATATAAGAAACAAGAGCAAGTGCAACAACAGAAAAATTCCACTTAGGATAAGTCAAACAAAAAGTTCAAAACTACATTAGAAGAGCTAATGCTCCCAGTGATAATCAAGACTCAGCCCAGAGATAATGACTGTATCCTACTGAACCACAAATAATACCATAATCGGGTCTTTTAAATAAATAAGCATAAAACAATAGCCATGAAAATAAGATAAAATTATGTATTAAAAAAAAACCAACAATGAGTTTGGTATGAAAAATAGTTGATTAGAAATATTCGGTGAAATTACAATATCAAAAAAAAGTTAAATTTTGAAGTGGATATAGACACAGATGTAATTGGTAAACTAAAAAAAAAAAAGATCTGAGAAATTCAACTAGAGTATAGTAAAAAGATATAAAGAAAGGAAAAGTATAATGGAGAAGGTAAGAAGCTTAGAGGCTCCAGTATACAAAGAGTTCCTGAAACAGAGATTGGCAAAAGCAGTCTTAAAGCAGTTATGTTAGAGAATTTTCCAAAAAGAAAGGAAAAATTTAAGTCCCTCACCTACACCCATGGTTGCAATAATGTGAAATACTGAAGATCACAAAAGAATCAGAGCTTCCAGAAAATTATAAAAAAAGATCACTTTAAAACCAAATGACAGGTAAACGGACCCCACACTTCTAATCAGCATTAATAGATGTGAGAAACAAAGGGTACAATATTTTTAAAGATCTAAGATAGGACATTAATAAAAATACTTTTCAGACATTTTAAATCTAAGGTGGCTCATTATTTAATTTGTTATTTATAGAGAACTACTAAAAATGAGTTATTCTTTAGTATGAATGAAGGGAACCTGGAATAAAAGAGCGGGTCAACAATGAGCGAAGAAACCAGCAAAATATGATGGTAAAAATAATTAGTGAGTGTAAAGTAATTATAAAACTTATTTTGGGGTGTTAAAAATAAAAACAAATAATTTTTTTTCTAATATTGACAAGGAAGGCATTTGCGGTGGAGGTGGGGAGTATAGTGGGTAGTTAAGTGTCCTTAGGGTCTTCTATGTTGGGAGGAAAAGGGAGTACTTAATAACTTGAGAGTATGTTTTTAAAAACATTGAAATATCGATGTTAAAAATTTAAAACTAATCAGAAAAAATATGGAAATACAATATGTAACTTTCAAGCAATCATAGAAACAAAGAGAGGTAGGTGAGAAAACAATCCAGTGTTGACAGGAAAGCCAAAATAAAACATAAAAGAGAGAGAAACAAAGAAAAAGCAGAGTAAACAGGAAACATAAAATGGATAGCAGAAACACATCCAAATATATAATTAACTACAATAATTTACATTTGTTAAATTTGTGTATGGAAACAAATATGACTAGTATCGTTTTAAAATAAATACTATAATCAGCTGTATGATGTCTAGAAAAGAATGACCTTAGCAGAAAGTTTGAAAATAACATGGTTGAAAAAAGATATGCTATGCAAACACTAACTATAACAAGTTAATGTAGTGATACTAATATGTAACATAAGTAGAATTTTGAGGGGAAAATATTAATAAAAATAAAGAGAAAAATAATCAAAAAAGAATAAATGTCTTAAAGGATGTAACATTCATAAGCTGTATATATGTTGCAACACAACCTTACCCAAAATGAGTAAGGTTTTTATTTGAATAAGATTCATTAGATTGATTTAATAAATCAAAAGCTTCCTGTAATCCCCTAATATAGAGTGAATACAACCTTTTCATACACTTGTGTAACATTTTTGAAAATTGACCATGCACTAGGTCAGAATAATTACATATATATTTCCAAATGAGTATATATGACTGTACTTTTTCTACTACATAACTAAATGATAAATAAAAATATAAAAATGAAACAATAACAATAACAAATTTTTGTCTGGGAATTAAAAAAAACACATTTATAAATGATTCATGGTTTAAAGAGGTCATCACAATTGGAATTACACAATATTTAGAACTGAATGAAAACTTCTGCTGACAACTTATGAAATGCAGCCAAATACGCTTTTATATGAAAATTTATTGTGTTAGGTGTGTATAACAGGAAAGATAAAGTGATATCTATCTTAAGGAGGTAGAAAGAGAGCAAATGGTGTGGGGATGGGTGTGGTAGTGGTGGTAAATTCTAAAAAAGAAGAAAGGAAATGAAAATAATAGAAAAATAACAAAATAGAACATAAAGGCAAAAATAAAGATGATCTACAAAACAGAAAGCTGGCTCTTTGAAAATAGTAAATGCTTGTATGGCATATCATATAACAACCAGTGCATTTTAGTTATGATTGCCTTCTAATTACTGTTCTTTTATTATTTTCTTAATCTGCTTACAAGTAGCATTGGCACCAGTTAATCATTACTGCTGTTTTCCCAAAAATCATATAAATACAGAATAAGCAATTGAAGCAGATATAGGACTGGGGAGGATCTCTCTAGTCCACCATGTCACCACCACTTCCTTTTGCCTCCCTGCTAACCTCTCGTCCCCTGCAAGCAGTAACATGGATTGCCTGGTTCCTGGCAGCTTTAGTTTCAAACTCTAGCTTTGAACACACATCCGAGTGACTAGCTAGGTACTAAACAGTGTCTGGGTGCAAAGGATACAGTAATGAACAAGATAGGGATGATACTAGCCCTTGGGGAACTTACTGCCTAGTAAGAAAGAAAGACAATTGGGCGCCTGGGTGGCTCAGTTGGTTAAGCGACTGCCTGCGGCTCAGGTCATGATCCTGGAGTCCCGGGATCGAGTCCCGCATCGGGCTCCCTGCTTGGCAGGGAGTCTGCTTCTCCCTCTGACCCTCTTCCCTCTCACGCTCTCTGTCTCCCATTCTCTCTCTCAGATAAATAAATAAAAAAAAAAAATCTTTAAAAAAAAAAGAAAGAAAGACTTAATTGCAAGCAAATTACAGTGAAGTGCTGAGGAAGCAGTGAGACTGTACTATGGGAGCCAGCAGCTAGGAAACCTAATAGCCTAGCAAGGAGGGGAAGTTGAGCTGAGAAAGTGAAGTTTAAACTGGGTCCTGAAAAGCGTTCATGAAAGGCAGCAAAGTCAAGAGTGGGTGTGTATTCAAGGCACAGAATAACGTGAGCAAATCCTGAAGGCAAAAGAGTACATGTACTGATTAATCTGAACCTGCATATGGTTTTGGATCAGTAAAGTTTCTCATAACTGAACTACATACCTATGTTTTCAAATTGTATTTGGTCAACTTTAATTCAATTGCAGCTTCAAATCCCAAATATAACATACAGTATATTTGTAATAAAAATATGAACTGTAATATAAGAATAATAACTTAGGTGTCAGTTCCATTGTCTATAAAGTGAGCAATCTTACCTAACTTTGAAGACTGGCAGGACTGGAGATATAAATGTTAAACACCTAGGAGAGTGCCTTATAAAGAGAAGGCATTAATTTCAGGAGGTTATCATCATTGGTTCATTCAATCTTCACAATAAGTTGCTGAAATAATTATTGCTTCCTTAATTTTAGAGCTGACATTTAGAGAGATGAAGTCATCTCCAAGATAACATGTGACTTTTTTTTTTCTTTTTTAAGATTTGTCTTAGGTATTATCTTTCCTTCCTTCTAAGTAAGTTTTCTTTCTCATGGCCTCCAAGAGCACCATATGTGAAAATGAAGCCTACATGGGACAGGTTGATTGTAATAATTTTTCTATTTTTAAGACATGTGAATGCTCTGTTCCCCAGAGAGCTATTTACTAGTGGATCTACGTTTTATTCATACTGGTTTCTAGTGCATTGAGGGCATGTAAAATATTTACTGAATTAAAGTGGAAATTGAATGGAACACAGTATTCTGATCTCAAATTACATGGTATTTTTACCATGCCAGAAATGTCTCATAATAATGTTTATTTCAATAATAAGAAAATAATGAAATTAGATCTTTAGGAATTACTAATGTATTAATAATTTTGATAACTGAAAAGTTGACATGACATGGAGTTTTTCTTTTTTCCCATACAGTTGAAACAAAGTTCCTACTTTTGGTGTCCCTTGTTTAATGTTGTGAAGAAAACTGTCAGGTAGCCTAAGAATTTTTCTTCTCAAAGGATGACTGCAGTGAATAGTATATACTCAGTATTTCCTTTCACTTCTTTTACAAAAGGAAGCAAGTTACAAAGAAAATTACATAGAAGCCTCTCTTGGAAGGCATGTAATTTGAGGTAACTTACTTTGGATGCACAAATACCAATCTTTCTTTATTTAAAACATTCAAAATGTAACCAGATGGCCATACTACTAATAAATAACTCAAGGAAACTGAAACCAGCAAAATAAAAATCTATTACTTTTATTAAGATTTTTCTTAGACCTCCACTGATAAAATAGTATCTTTTTAGGAATTACCTGAAATTATGTTTTATTTTATAGTGAAAGCAAGTTAAATGCTCATAAAAACATAAACCTCTTAAGAGGTACAAAGAATACAAACGCCTTCACACAATTCATCCTTCAACTATGGAGGCATTCCAAAATTTCCAAGAATATTTTATTTGTCTTCATTTTGCCATAGTTTATTTTTGCTGTTGCTTGGTTAATAAGAATAAGTAGAGTAACTGAGTAAGAATTATAGCTACCAAAAATTTATGTTTATTTTCATTATGTGCCATTTTTGAAAGTAAGAAGGATTAAAATGAGAAAAATTTGCCCTCCAGTCAGAATTAGTAAATATCCTTGCATTTGCCATGTTATGTCCTTTTTAATTTAGAGAGCACTATATAATGATTAGAAAATTATTTTGCTTCTGTCTCCAGTATGTGAGGAGGCTTAGGGGTAAATCTCATGGTCTCTGTATCTCAATCTTCTCATTTCTATAATCAAAATAATCTCTCCATTGCTTCAAAATAATGTGAAAATTATGGACTAGAAAAGTCAAGTCAATTTGAATGATGAAAGAAATAACACTTTTCAGAGAAGTGAAAGGTCAGAAATCACAGGGTGACTTATGCAAGGAAATCCTTTTTAAAAAGTTCCTCAAGAAGAACATTCACTTAGGGCGCCTCGGTGGCTCAGTTGGTTAAGCGACTGCCTTCAGCTCAGGTCATGATCTTGGAGTCCCGGGATCGAATCCCACATCAGGCTCCCTGCTCAGCGAGGGGTCTGCTTCTCCCTCTGATCCTCTTCCCTCTTGTGCTCTCTGTCTCTCATTCTTTCTCTCTCAAATAAATAAATAAAATCTTAAAAAAAAAAAAGAAGAGCATTCATTTATAAATAACAGTCCTTCTGTATCAATGAGCAAGAACTATATTCCCTTGGTTACTGTTACTCATTTGTTGAGGCCTGTCATAGGAGTTCAGCAGTTTTGAAATTCATCCAAATCTTGTTGGATGCCTACTATGTGATGGAATTTTCCTATGCCTTGGATTACAGATGGGAGGGAAAAAACACTCTGATTACTTCATAACCTATAGGGAAAGTCAGATTGCAAGCTATGCTAAGTGAAAAAAAAAATTATGTAAAATCCCTAACAAAGCATGTAGAAGATAGTCAGTGCTCAGTTACTGGTATCTAAACATAATTTCAACAGCAGTAAACCCAGTAATCAGCCCCAAACTAGCTCCTTTAGGGCTAGTTCAAAGCCTTTTTCACTGTTTTATGTAGCACAGTGCTTGTTCATTTTAGGGCCCTATAAATGTTTGTTATATGCTACTGATGAAAAGTAAAATAATCTTAAGATTCTCTAAGTGCATCAGTAGGAAAAGGAACACTATTAAAAGGACATAAATATAAATTATTTTGATTGAGTATAAGATCATGTTCCTCTTGCTACAGCTAACACCTCAGTTTCTCAAGTTGCAGAATAGCATGCTGGGAAACCAAATGGTGTAGTGCAGTGTTTTTCAAAAGCTTCATTAACAGTTGTTGGTTTGTAAGTTTAATTTATTAAGTATAATCACCTTTTGTTATTATTTTTTTAAGACTTTATTTATTTGACAGAGAGAGATAGTGAAAGAGGGAACACAAGCAGGGGCAGTGGGAGAGGGAGAAGCAGGCTTCCCACAGAGCAGGG
The DNA here is from genome assembly GCF_002201575.2 of Neomonachus schauinslandi. Classification (NCBI taxonomy): domain Eukaryota; kingdom Metazoa; phylum Chordata; class Mammalia; order Carnivora; family Phocidae; genus Neomonachus; species Neomonachus schauinslandi. Next base: position 80,905,306 of record NC_058406.1, on the reverse strand, counting down.
ATCCCCATGCGGGGCTCGATCCCAGGATGCTGGGATCCTGACCTGAGCCAGCAGATGCTTAACGACTGAGCCACCCAGGCGCCTCCACCTTTTGTTATTAGTTGACTATTTTAAGTGTATTAGACTTACAAAAGATAAATTCATGTATTAGTTTTTTTCAGTTATACATTTCCTATTGAAATATTATATGTGCATAATGATTTCTTATTGAAAATCCCTATAAAAAATCGACAGTAACAGTAAGATTTCAGGCTCTGGAGTAGAATGGTCTTGGGATAAAATCCTTACCTTGTGAAAGTGGCTTCCACATCTGAGAAATGGAAATAATAATTGTACCACCATAGCAGAATTGTTGAAGACTAAATAAGGTCATTTATATGGTGGTTTAGTATAAAGCTCGACACGTAGTATGTGCTCAATGTATATTGGCCTTATTATTGTAGGGAAATACATATTGAGGATACTTTCCTTGCATCTTTAAATACTTGAATTACTCCCTTGTGATATTGATTAACCTATTTGTTTCCATTATTAACTTGTTTTGGCACTTGAATCTTCTGCTTAAAAAAAAAATTATATCTTAGAAAATTAATCAATGGAATGACAGCTGACAGCTGAAGTTTGTTTTAAAGAAAGGGATCTTTCTCATCTAAAGAGCTTAATTGTCTTGAATTTTTTGTTGCATTATGAAACAATGGGAATTATACTCCAAGAAAATCTATTAGGAAATATTCTTTTGATATTGTAAACAAGTAGACTTAATATAGCATTTATATATGAATTATTTGTAATTTTAAGTTACATTTATTTGAAGACTGATCTAGTTTTAAAGAAGGAAATTAAAAGTATGCTTTATTACTATTAATTTATTAACATTCTTAAATTTTATAGATTTGTTTTAATTGACTAACTTTTGGGACAAAATTAATTCACGCTGTTTAATCAATAGTATAAATTACTTTTTTCCACTCATACTATCTATGGATTAGTAGTCTTAAGAAAAAATATCACAAGATTTGTTATTGTAAGCATAGTTCAGCATGAACTTTATTAGATATATTAATTTTATAAAATGACAATTGTAGATGTATAAATAATTGATTCACATCTCTTAGGCTTATAAAGTACTTAGATATATATCAACACCCCCCAAATGTTTATGTAGTTATTTAATTGACTTCCTAACTAATTTTTAAAAAACATTCTGTAATAATCAGGCAAAATTCATGGAAGTATATTGTGTACATATGAAATTGTTCATTTTGTGTATTTCAGTTGAAAAGGAGTTGAACGCCACTGTTTTATTTCTTTTTTAAGACTGATTTATTTATTTGAGAGAGAGAGGAGAGTGAGCGCATGAGTAGGGGGGTGCAGAGAGAGAATCTCAAGCAGACTCCCCACTGAGTGCAGAACCCCACACAGGGCTCAGTCCCACAAATCTGAGATCATGACCTGAGCCAAAATCAGGAGTCAGATGTTTAACTGAGCCACCCAGGCACCTAGAATACCACTGTTTTAAAAGCATAGAGGGCCACATACTCGTTCAGGTCTTGAGGAAGTTGGCAAATATAGCTGATATATCTCAAAGTTGGGGCATAAGATACAACGATGGCAGAGGTTAAAAAAAATTGTGCGAAACCTCACATATTTTCTTGAGTCCAATAATGTGATGAAGCCAGCTAGGATCAGCTCTTCAGAGGGTGAGCTGGTTGTTAAATACAACCATTATGAAAAATTAAAAATTAAATTATATAACCTTATAATCATATAAATCATATTAAAAAGAAATGTAACAAATACTAAAAACTCATTGCTTCATAATTATTTATTTCATTTTTATCTTCATTGTGCTCTTGCAGATATGTCTATTATATCATATGTTGTAAATTCTAATTTCTACAATGATGGAAATGTTCTATAAAACATTAGTCACTAGCCATATATAGTTATTGAGTACTTGAAAAATGGCTGTTACTAAGAACTAAATTTTTATTTTTATTTAATTATAATGAATTTAAATATAAATTTGAATAGTTATATGTGACTAGTGGCTACCATGTTGGACATTAAAAGTTCTACCTCATAGAGTTTGAATAGTAGGTGAATTAGGAAGTAACTTTTGCTATGTAGCCAGGCACTTTTCTAAGTGCTTTATATGAATTAACTTGTTTAATCCTCATAGTAACCCTATGAGATAGATATTACTAACCGCACTTTGAGGAGACAGAGGCATAGATATGTTAAGGGACTTGTTCAATACCATGCACCATGAGAATAATGGACATCAAGACTCAACCGTAAGTGGTCTAATTTTAAAGTCAGACCTCTAAAAACAAATTACTGTTCTTTGTGATAAAATTCACAAAATTTTGTTCAAACACTCACTTCATTAGAAACTATCAAGGTTGATACAACCTATTATAAAGCCAAGGGAGAATATCCAGTGCAATAAGAAGTTACTTAAAAAAGAACAAAACAGGCAAAAGAATAATATTCATTCATAGATTAGTGTATTGAGCAAGGTAGTGTACTGAGTATTATTAACCAGCTCATGAGCTCCAGAGCCTGGGGTTGCCCATTTCAGAAGTTAATCGTAGTACATGTCTTTCGTGTTATATGAGTTGAGGAGTATGCTTGCTTTCACCCCCTCAAGCGCCTGAGAACCTCCAACTCTGTTTTGACACTAGTAGAGGTTCAATAGACATATCTATCTGGCTCAATATTTGACAGTTTTTTATTTTTTTAAAGATTTTATTTATTAGAGAGAGAGAGAGAGCACAAGCATGCAGAGGGGCAGAGGGAGAGGGAGAAGCAGACTCCCCGCTGAGCAGGGAGCTCAATTTGGGGCTCAATCCCAGGATCCTGGGATCATGACCTGAGCTGAAGGCAGACACCCAACCGACTGAGCCACCCAGGCACCCCATGTATTTGACAGTTTTTTAAAAGAACACTTAAAGCTTCATTGAAAAATAATTAAAATGTCCTTAGGTGAAAATTTATATGTATTGTATATTATTGGATAATTACTACTTTATTTGCATACCATTGGGTAGAATTTGTCAGATATGTTCAGTATCTCAAAACTGAACTATCTCTTGCTTCTGCCTGAGTGAGACGAGAGATATTTCAAAAATCCTGTTCTATTTGATTGTCACAGCTTAACTTCAGACTATAACGTAAAGTTTTTGGCCTTTAAAGTCCTAAGTAATCACATTAAACTCTCTTTTATTGTATAAGATATCAGCAATAAATGATTCTTTTAAGAAAACTTATGTTTTCTGCTTCTAAAATTTGTTAAAATGCAATATTAATTTATAAATGCTACTAAATTTTTGTTATTATTTTTAAGTTTTAATTTTAATTTCAGTTAGCATACACTGTTATATTAGTTTCAGGTACACAGTATAGTAATTGTTATATTAGTTTCAGGTACACAGTATAGTAATTCAATACTTCATACATCACCCAGTGCTCATCACTACAAGTGCCCTCCTTAATCTTCATCACCTATTTAAACCATCCCCCTACCCACTACCCCTCTGGTAACCCTCAGTTTGTTCTCTATAATTAAGAGTCTGTTTCTTGGCTTGTCTCTCTCTCTCTCTTATTTTCTTCCTTTGATTGTTTCTTAAATTCCACATGAGTGAAATCATATGGCATTTGTCTTTCTCTGACTTATTTTGCTAAGCATTATGCTCTCTAGCTCCATCTATGTCACTGCAAATGGCAAGAGTTCATTCTTTTTTATGGCTGAATAGTGTCCCTATATATATATATATATTTATCACATCTTCTTTATCCATGGGCTGGTACCATATCTTAGCTACTGTAAATAATGCTGCTATGAACATCGGGGTGCATGTATACCTTTGAATTAGTTTTCTTGTATTCATTGGGTAAATACCCAGTAGTGTGATTGCTTGATCATAAGGTAGTTCTATTTTTAACTTTCTGAGGAACCTCCATATTGTTTTCCACAGTGGCTGCACCTGTTTGTATTCCTACCAATATTCACAAATGTTCCTTTTTCTCCACATCCTCATCAGCACCTATTGATTCTTGTGTTGTTGATTTTAGCCATTCTGACAAGTGTGACATGATAGATCATTGTAGTTTTGATTTGCATTTCCCTGATGATATGTGATGATGAGCTTTCCATGTGTCTGTTGACCCTCTGGATGTCTTTAGAGAAATGTCTGTTCATGTCTTCTGCCCATTTTTAAGTTGTTTTCTTTTTTGAGTGTTGAGTTTTATAAATTATTTATAGATTTTGGATACTAATCCTTTATCAGATATATCATTTGCAAATATCTTCTCCCATTCCAGAGGTTGCCTTTTAGTTTTGTTGATTGTTTACTTTGCCATGCAGAAGCTTTTTATTTTGATGTAGTCCCAATAGTTTATTTTTGCTTTAGTTTTCCTTGCCTATGAAGATATATCTAGAAAGAATTTACGGGATGCCTGGGTGTCTCAGTCGGTTAAGCATCTGCCTTCGGCTCAGGTCAGATCCCAGGGTTCTGGGATCAAGACCTGCATTGGGCTCCTTGCTCAGCAGGGAGCCTGCTTCTCCCTCTTCCTACCACTCCCTGCTTGTGCTTGCTCTTTCTCTCTCTCTCTCTGAGAAAAAAAAAATGTTTTTAAATCTTAAAAAAAAAAAAAAGAAAGAATTTGCTATGGACAATGTCAAAGAAGTTACTGCTTGCAGTGTCTTCTAGGACTTTCATGGTTTCAGGTCTCATGTTTAGGTCTTTAACCATTTTGAATTTATTTTTGTGTATGGTGTAAGAAAGTGGTCCAGTTTCATTCTTTTCCATGTTGCTGTCCAGTTTTCCCAACGTTTGTTGAAGAGACTCTTTTTTTCCATTGGATATTCTTTCCTGCTTTGTCAAAGCTTTATTGACCATGTAATTTTGCGTTCATTTTTGGGCTTTCTATACTGTTATATTGGTCTTTGTATCTATTTTTGTGCCAATACCATACTGTTTTGATTACTATAGCTTTGCAATATAACTTGAAGTCTGGAAATGTGATGCCTCTGTCTTTGCTTTCCTTTTTCAAGATTACTTGGGCTCTTCAGGGTCTTTTGTGGTTCCATACAAATTTTAGGATTGTTTGTTTTAGGTCTATGAAAAATGCTGGTGGTATTTTGATAAGGATTGCATGAAATGTACAGATTGCTTTGGGTAGTACAGATATTTTAACAATATTTATTCTTATCTGTGAACATGGAATATTTTTCCATTTCTTTTTGTCATCTTCAATTTCTTTCATCAGTGTTTTATAGTTTTCAGAGTAGAGGTCTTTCACCTCTTTGGTTAGGTTTATCCCAAGGTATCTTACGGATTTTGGTGCAATTGTAAATGGGATTGATTCCTTGATTTCTCTTTGTGCTGCTTCATTAGTGATGTATAGAAATGCAACAGATTCGTGTACACTCATTTTGTATCCTGCAACTTTACTGAATTCATGTATCAGTTCTAACAGTTTTTTGGTGGAGTCTTTTGGGTTTTCAATATACAGTATCATGTCATCTGCAAATAATGACAGTTTTACTTCTTCCTTACCGATTTGGATGCCTTTTATTTCCTTTTGTTGTCTTTTACTGTGGTGGCTAGGACTTCCAGAACTATGTTGAATAAAAGTGGTGAGAGTGGACAGCCTTCTCTTGTTCCTGACCCTAGGGAAAAAGCTCTCAGCTGAGAGGATGATGTTAGCTCTGCATAAATGGCCTTTATTATGTTAAGATATGTTCTCTCTAACCTACTTTGCTGAGGGTTTTTATCATGAATGGATGTTGCATTTTTTCTGTTCTCTTGAAATGGTCATATGGTTCTTATCCTTTCTTTTCTTGATGTGATATATCACATTAATTGATTTGCAAATACTGAAACACCCTTGCATCCTGGGATCAAATCCCACTTGATTGTGGTCAGTGGTTTTTTTAATGTATTGTTGAATTCGTTCTGCTAGTATTTTGTTGAGAATTTTCGCATCTATGTTCACAAAGGATATTGGCCTGTAGTTCTCTTTTTTTAGTGGTGTCTTTATCTGGTTTTAGTACCAGGGTAATGCTGGCCTCATAAAATGAATTTGGAACTTTTCCTTTGTCTTCTATGTGTTGGAATAGTTTAAGAAGAATATGTATTAATTCTTCTTTAAATGTTTGGTAGAATTTTCCTGTAAAGCCATCTTGTCCTGGATGTTTGTTTATTGGAATTTTTTTGATTACCGACTTAATTTGGTTTCAGTCTGTTCAAATTTTTTATTGCTTCCAGTTTCAGTTTTGGTAGTTTATGTGTTTCTAGGAATTTAACCATTTCTTCTAGGTTGTCCAATTTTTGGTCATACAGTTTTTCATAATATTCTCTTATGATTATTTGTACTTCTGTGGTTTTGGTTGTTATTTCTCCTTTCTCATTTGTAATTTTATTTATTTGAGTACCTTCTCTTATTTACTTGATAAGTCTGACTAGAAGTTTATCAATTTTATTGATTTTTTTTCTAAGAGCCAGGTCCTGGTTTCATTGCTCTGTTCTAGTTTGTTTTTAGTTTCTATATCACTTATCTCTGCTCTAATCTTTATTATTTCCTTCCTTCTGCTGGTATGAGGTTTTGTTTCTTGTTCTTTTTCTAGCTTCTTTAGGTACAAGGTTAGGTTGTTTATTTGAGATTTTTCTTGCTTCTTGAGGTAGGCCTGTATTGCTATAAACTTTCCTCTTAGAAAAGCTTTTGCTTCATCCCAGAGGTTTTGAACCATTGTGTTTTCATTCTCATTTGTTTCCATGTGTATTTTTAATTTCTTCTTTTATTTCCTAGTTGACCCATTCTTTGTTTAGTGGCATGTTATTTTATTTCCATGTATTTGTGGTCTTTCCAGATTTTTTCTTGTGGTTGACTTCAAATTTCATAGCATTGTGGTTAGAAAAGATGTATGGGATGACTTCAGTTTTCTTGAATTTGTTGAGACTTCTTCTGTGGCCTAATATGTGATCTATTCTGAAAATGTTCCATTTGCACTTGAAAAGAATGTGTATTCTGCTGGGTTAGGATGGAATGTTCTGAATATATCTGTTAAATCCATCTGTTCCAGTGTGTCATTGGAAGTCATTGTTTCCTTGATGATTTTCTACTTAGATGATCTGTACATTAACGTAAGTGGGGTGTTCTTGTTGGATTCCCCCCTTATTATTATATAGTGTCCTTCTTTGTCTCATTATAGTCTTTGTTTTAAAGTTATTTTGTTTGAAATATGTATTCCAAGTCTGGGTTTCTTTTGACATCCATTTGCATGATAGATGTTTCCCCATCCCCTCACTTTCAATCTGCTGGTGTTTTTACATCTAAAATGAGTCTCTTGTAGACAGCATGGGCCTTGTTTCTTGGTTTTTTTTTTCAATTTTTTCACCTTATGTCTTTTGCTTGGAGGCTTTAGTCCATTTAATGCTAGTAAATGGTAGTAAATTTTAACATAGGACAAAGCTGTGAGTACTGAACTAAATATGAAAGATTAGCATTTATTCAGTTCCCAAATGAAATTAGCTATAGCTCTCCCTGGTTATGTTAAAGGTATGTTTTAAATATTGATTTGTGAAAAGTATGTGAAATCTTTGTGAAAATGTAATAGACCTCAAATACATTTCTATTAATGATTCAGTAAAATCGTTTATTAATTTTGAATTAGAATTTCATTCTTTTTCAGCTTGCTAAAAAGAAATGAAAGCTAAAAACGTGTTGATTCAAAAATAATATGAGAGATAATCTGTGCTATTTGGATAGCAAAGGAAGGAGCAACAATATATATCTGTAATTTGTAAAACCCTAAATTTTGCTGGAAATAAATTATTATATTACTAATTTAATTTAAACTCATTAATTAGTATGTACACCCTTTTTATATAAAAACACTAGAAATTAAAAGATGAAATCAAATATGATGACTACATTTAAAGATCTTGTGGTCTAAGGGAAGAACCTGATAAGTAAACCAGTAAAATGTGATGAAGTATTAAGATAAAAATGACAAAATGCTGTGGGGACATTTCTGAGGGCCATTTAGCTTAGACTGCATTATTAGGTCATGTAGTACTTGTTGATAATTATCTCTTTTTTTTTTTTAAGATTTATTTATTTATTTGAGAGAAAGGGTGAGAGCAGGGGGGAGGGGCAGAGGGAGAGGGACATCAAGCAGACTCCACGCTGAGCATGGAGCCTAATGTGAAGCTTGGTCTTACCACCCTGAGATCACAACCTGAGCCAAAACCAAGAGTCAGACGCTTAAACTACAGTGCCACCCAGGCGCCCCATCTCTAATTTTTAAGTGAGATAATTTGGATATTCCTTAAATATTTTGAATGGCTTTACTTCATTCTGAGTAGTTGGTGATGTATAGGGTAGGAATGCAAGAAAAACATCAAGTCCTATCTCCCTGATCCCTTACTCACAAGGAAAACTCCCTTTGCCTGAGTTACCTATTAAATGCAAATAAGTTTGTGAGATAATCTCTTAAATATTACATAATTAACCCTTCATATGTGTATTTATTCATAGGCTACTTCTATTGACAGTCAAGTTTTGATGAGAAGAAAATAGTGAGAAAATTTTGATCCATCTTTCCCACTTTTAGTTCTATTTCTCGTTATAGATTTTGAAATTGTTATTAGGTACCTGTAACTTTAAAATTGGAAAATCTTGCTGGCAGATTGACATTTTTATTATTATTTAACCTTAGTAATGCATTTTGCCTTAATGTCTAATTTGTCTGATACTGGTGGTATACCTATACCACTCTTCTTTTGGTTAGTATTTGCATAGAATAACTTTTTTCATCCTTTATAACTTTTTGTGTCCTTATGCTTAAGGTTTATATATAATCTTAATCTCTTAATTGTAATTTTAATCCATTTACATGTAATGTAATTATTCACATGTGTGTATTTATATTGACTATCTTACTACTTGTTTTCTCCTCTTCTACTCTCTCCCTCCACCCAACTATTGCATTAATTTTCTCTCATTTATTTCTTTTGTATTAATAAAGTATTTTTAAAATTCGACTTTTCCCTCAATAACTTAGCTATTAAATTTTTTATTATTCTTTTACTATTCTTTTAGTAGTTACTGTAGACATACAACATGCATCCTAAATTGATTACAGCCTAATAAATATTAGTATTTTTACTACTTCCTAGACAATGTTATGATCCAGTGCACTTTCACTCAATTTAACCTCCAATATTTTTTATCGTATATTTCAGTTTTCATTTATAATAAACTCCATGTGACATTATTACTTTTTATAGTCAGTGTCCTTTTCATTTACCCATGTATTTATAATTCTCAGTGCCCTGTATACCTTCCTGTATTTCTGTGTTTCTATCTGTGATATGCTTTCTTCCTAAAGAACTTCCTTTAATACTCTTCAGTATTTCTTTTATTGTTGCCAACAAATATTCCCTGCAAATGTCTTTATTTGCCTTCACATTTGAAGGATATTTTCCTTCTGAATAGAATTCCAGGTAGAAGATATTTTCTTTCACTCCTCAAAAAAATACCATTTCATTGTCTTCTTTCTTCCATCAATGTTTTTGAGAGGAAAGCTTTCAGCCCTTTTTTGTTGCTGGTTGACAGTACTGCGTCTTTGTTTTTTTGGTTGTTTTCAGTGTTTTCTTTTTCTTACTTTGGTTCATAGCAATTTTATTGTGATCTGCATGAGTTTCTTTATATCTACCTTTTTAAAGGTTTTAGAACTTCTTGCCTTCATGTCTTTTATTAGTTTGGAGAAGTTCTTGGTTTGTTTCTCTTGAAATATCGCTATTGTCTCATTTTCTCTCCTCTCCTTTTACGATCCCAATTATGTATATATTAGCTCTGTTGTCTTTTTTGTCTCATGTTTATTTGTTGTTATTGTTTTTGTTGTTTTCTTCCTGTATTTTCCTTCCCATTTGCTTTTTATGCTTTGGTCTAGATAGTTATTACTGACCCATCTTTAGTTTGCTTGCCCTTTTTTGCTCACCTATACCATCTGTTGTTAAATACATGTGCTTAGTTTTTATTTTTTTTCTATCTTTCTTTTTTCTTTTCTTTCTTCACTTATTTATTCTCATATTTCTTTTTTTTTTTTTTTCCAATTCCAGTTTCCTGGTAAAGTTCACATTCTCATTATGTTGTTTTTGAATATATTAATCCTTGTTATTTTAAAATCTATGTTTGGTAACTACACTTACTGGATTTTGTATGCATCTCTCTCTCTCTTTTTTTTTTTAATTTCTTGGCAGTTTTTAGTCCTTAGTTATTGGCAAGCCTAGGCTTTTTTACCAAAAACCAGGCCTTATATATGAAAATTTATAAATGCTATCGTTAACTTATTATCCTATCATTTAGTAAATAAATACAGTGTGGACTAATGACTAGTCACCTTCATTCACAAGGGCTGAGCTGATTCAGGCTGCTTGTCTACCTCTGGTTTGTCCCACTTGTAGAGTGTAGCTCTCCAAGGGTTTCAGCCGATTGTTTGCTAGGGCTCTTCCTTCTTTAGCTATTACTACACTTGTTTTTGTTTCCTCTGGACCATTAGAGTACAGAAAGTTATTCTCTTCTTCACAGAGATTTTCTGTTTAGATTCCTAGCCTTTTACCCTATGTAGTTCAAAAAGTAAGCTCACTTTTCTGCACTTTCTTCTGGTTCTAATTTCTGGTCTCTTACATTTCCCAAACCCTGTGTCTCTGTAGACCTGAGAGATTGCCAAAATCTCTTGCTGTCTCTTCTGAGCTGTGGTCCTCTACAAGATTCATAGCCTTCCTCCTTCTGCTATGAAATGGTTGATTTCCCAGGGTAAAAGTAAATCCTGAATTGTAATCTCACTTCTCTACTGCTATCTTTTCTCTTGGGATCTTGGCCCCTCCAGTCTGGCTTATTACTTCAGGTAGCTCTCCAGTGTTTCCAAAATATTTTTAAAAATTATCTTTCAAAAGCTTATCTATCATAATCAGAAGCAGATATCAACAAATTATTTACTGAATGTTTTCTATGTGCCAGGTTAGTGCTAACTGCTGGTTGTACAATGGTAACATGATTTTTAAAATACCTAAAACATACAGTTAGTAAGTTATATGTGTGTGTGTGTTTATAAATGATATATTTTCTGACTCAAGGAACAAATGTTCTACTGACTAACATGGAAACATGACACGTAAACATTGGTAAGTGGTTATGTTGGAGGCATATAACGTATACTGTAGGATCTCAGAGAGGGAGCACTTAACTTGGCCTAGAGATGGGTGTAAGTAAAGAGAGCCAAAATGCTTCATATAAGAGTTGTGACCCTGGAAAGGAATTCCAGAGATTGAAAAAGACTCAAGTACAGGATGTCATCTACATGACCCAATACAACTTCTAATTATAACATATTAATACTGAAAATGTACTCCATATTTCTATTTAAAACACTAGTACATTTGAAAAATCAAAATATGTTTGAGGATATAAAAGTTAGTTTACAATTTTTAACCATGACAATTGTTTTCTCCATAGGTGTTCAAAGCAATGAATATCACACAAATTCGGAATCCTTCTCTGCCTCCTCCAGAAAAAATGCCTGAAGCCTATTCTGCAAAGATTGCTCTTTTTGGTGCTGGGCCTGCAAGTATAAGTTGTGCTTCCTTTTTGGCTCGATTAGGCTACTCTGACATCACTATCTTTGAAAAACAAGAATATGTTGGTGGTTTAAGGTAATGCCTACACTTTTTTTCATGTTTATAGTATCAGAAATGATGGTGTAGGGGCGCCTGGGTGGCTCAGTCATTAAGCGGCTGGCTGCCTTCGGCTCAGGTCATGATCCCAGGGTCCTGAAATGGAGTCCCGCATCAGGCTCCCTGCTCGGTGGGAAGCCTGCTTCTCCCTCTCCCTCTCCCCCTGCTTGTGTTCCCTCTCTCGCTGTGTCTCTCTCTGTCAAATAAATAAAATTAAAAAAAAAAATGACGGGGCAAAACAATTATGAATATTGTTGGTTCATAATCATATAGGAACTTCAAGCTCTCAGATCATATTTTAAATGTTCTTTTTCCAAATGCTCAATTTTGATTTCATTATCCACTTTAAATTTACAGTTGGCATTAAGCAATATTTATTTAAAAATTTCTCTGTCTAGTTCTGTGAATTTAAGATAAATCTCAGCAAAATATTTTATGGATGGAGGAACCAGTCATATAAAAACTCATTTCATCCCTGTGAATCTGTCTTTTAATGGAGATACATCTGAAAATTACAGAAATTAGAAATGGGAAAAACCTAGTTCTATAGAATATTAGACAATTCATTTTGTTGTGTACATAGACATGTTTTCCTGCTTACGTATTTTGAATTTAAAATCTCTTAAGTTTTGCATTTGATTAAAATTATGTCAGAGTCTACTAAAATTGTCCCATTTTAATGTACATTTATGCAGTTTTCTTTACTAATATTTGATATTAATCAGCATCATTATTATAAATCAGGAGTCAGTCATAGTCTTTTATTCTCATGAAGATTCATTCATTGAAATGAAAAATACTTACTTTGTATCAGTGACTTTCAGATATTCAAACCACACTTAGCAATTGGATGGAGGGGGGTGCCTGGGTGGCTCAGTTGGTTAATCATCTGACTTGATTTTGGCTCAGGTTATGATCTCAGGGTCCTGAGATCAAGCCCCACCTTGGGCTCTACACTCAGCAGGGACTCTGCATGAGATTCTCCCTCTCTCTCTCCCTCTGCCTCTCCTCCCTGCACTCTCTCTCTAAAATAAATAAATAAATATTTAAAAAAAAAGAAATTGGATGGAGAAGTTTGCTTCATTTAAAGTAAATAGAACTCTATAGTGAACATATATTACATTTGTAATTAGAATGAAATAAAGTTTATTATAAATAGGTAATGGGTATTGCTTAAAACATTTGATGTAAAAATGAGAAAGCATTTGGGTGGGAAGTTAATAATATTACTTAATTTATTGTTGTTTTTCATAAATATGTCATCTTGCATCAGAAAATCATGAATTATAAAATACTGTCATTTGGCATATCTGTTGTACTTAGCATTTAAGTGTAATGGCTATTGAACTATTCTCAAAGTGAGTTTATCATATTTAAACATCATAGGGAATACATTTAATCAAATTGTGACTAAAATTTGTGCTTATGTTTTTTATATTTTATGAAACCTATAAATTTGTGTCTATAATTATAAAATTTCAATATTGGTCAAATGACTATATGCTAAACCCAAGATAAGCTTGCATTAATATACAACTATTTGATTACATCATCAAGCCAAGGTATCATATAATAGGAAAACCTGTTGAAGAGGATCTGAAGCATAAAGTGAAGAAAAAATAACCTGATTCTCAAGAAATAATTATTTTTTCTGTATTGACGTTTCACCACCATGAGTTTTAAGGGATTACACATATTTTAAAAAGTTTTTTTATTTATTCCTGGAATGTAAATACCTAATATATTATTTTGCTGGAATGATTTAGACTATCTTTTTAATACTGTTTCACCACAGCTTTATTAATTGGGAAAAACATAATCTATTAACAACATATGTATAAGCATTGTACATTTTTTTCAATTATACACATCAATGAATATGTGAGCTAATTTAAAAAATACAAACTTAATTGGTGTATACCCTAGTAGTCTAGGAAAAATCTTTTTGCCCCTTAATTGCATTTTCACAAGAAGCCTAAAATGGAACAGGCCCTGTTTGTGAATTATTCTGTGTGGACAATTTTGGCAGATTATTATGTTTGCTAGCATCTCCATCTCTTTGTAACTCAGATGCAGAATAGGCATTTCTAAATCATAGAAACTACCACTAAACTTGTGTATTTTATGTATTTGCTGAGCATTTTCTAGTGGGACAGACTCTCCTGGATTAATGACCAAACATTTTTTAAAATTCTTTTTTGATTTATTTTCTTTCCTTTGCCTTTGAATGTTCCCAGTATCTAGGGACAATATGAAATGTTGAATCAGCCTCTTGTGGACCATCCTGTGGAAGAGGTATTATGTGCCACTGTTACAGGATTATAAAAACTGACATGGAATTTAGCCAGCATTACAACCACAACCTTTTCCTGTTAATTTATTTTCTTACTTACAGATGCCTCTCATTCTCTTGTATCTTCAAAGTGGCTAAAAAAGATTAAATTAGCTTTGTATTTGAAATCAGTTGCTTAAAGAGGTGATGTCAGGTTTTATCTTTCCTTCTCCTTTGCATCCAAACAGATTCTTTTATCCCTGGTGAATTAGTATCACAACCACTTTTTTAAAAAAATCACTAGGGTTGGTGAAAGATAGCAAGGACTTAATCCCTATTGCGTTGAACATGATTGATTTTTTTGACTTTGCAACAATATTAAAATAATCAGTAGTTTTGCTTTCCTCCCACTGTGGCTTCTTTTTTCAGGACGTGAGTTTAAAAAGGTTAAAGGGATTGGTATTATGGTAACAAAGAGAAATAAAGATGGTATTAACAGACTGTAAGTGTGCATGCATGCATATGTATATATATATATGCACTTTTTAAAAATTAATATACATGAACTATGACATTTTTGTTATGTAGGATAGTCAGAGCAATGGTTTCCTTTGCTTCAGTTATTTCAAGCATTTACACTATGTCTGTTGCATTTCGTATTGATTCACAATAAAAAAAATGGGATTTAGGTGAAATAGTTATACCAATAGGAAATATTTTGAGAAAATATGTGATGTAACACAAATTTAAAGTGTGGTACCTATACCATATACAGAGAAGCAAAGCTCTATTAAAGTGTAAGAATTGTGAGTTGAAAAGAATGGGAGTTGTTACAGGTAGATTCCATTTATTTGAAAGAAACATGAACATGGAAGAAAGTTCTTGTTTTGTTTTGTTTGGAGTTGTTACTGTTTTTAGGTTTTCTGACATTCCACTGACAGTGCTAAAGGATTTACAGTTGCCACAAGAAAAAATTTCTTTCAACACTTTAGATTGTTAGAAGAGCACAGATAGAGGAATAAAAGTTTGTTTTCATAAGCACAAAAAACTTGGGAAGTAATCCTTCCAGTCAAATTCTGTCTTTCATTCTTTTATATCCCCTTTCTCACCAGATAGTCTTGCCAGTGATCTCATTTACTCTCATTGTTTCTGTTACCAGTTACATGCAAATTATTTAAAAATCTGTATTTGTCCTAACCTCTCTCTCTGTCCTGGCCATACATTCACATCTTGGACATCTCCTCTTATAAACTTCACTATAGCAGTATTGCTCCTCTTCCTGAGTTTCCTCTCTCAGTGGGTGGCATCACCAAGACATACGGGAGTTATTTGCACTACTCTTCAGTATCCTGGCAATTTATATTTTGTGAATACTTTTTAAGATGCCCTTTTACCCCTTCACCTCTATGCCCTAAACATCTCACCACTACAGTGTAGCCTCCAAATAGTTCTCTTTGCTTGCTGATTTGTCTTTTTCAAATTCATTTTTCTTATAGTTTTCTAAATCTGATTATATCACTCTTCAACTTGAAATCTCAGTAGCTCCCCGTAATCTAGGAGACAGTGGATCTAGTTTGACACAAAAGCCATGACCTGATATTACCTACCTTTTCCTTCCCTCCCTTTCTCCCTCCCTTCCATTCTCCCTTCAATATTTATTGATCTCCTATGTGCTGGTCATTATCTCAGGCACTAGAGCTCAAAAATAGACAAAGCAAAGTGCTTGTTCTCATGGGGCTTACACTCTAGTGATAGGAGGCAGACAATAACAAACAGTAAACCAAATATAGAATATGTCAGGTGATGATAAATTCATTAGGTTTTTTTTTTTTTTTTTTTTAAATGGCAGTTTAGTGATATGTACCTAGCACATCTGATGCCTGGAATAGATTTTTTTTTTTTAAACGTGCTTATTGTCTAGTCTATGTAATAAAGTTATTTTCAAAAAGAATTATGTAATAATCAGTAATAAAAATTATTTTGATTCCTTCCTATGAAACGAGACGTTGACAATTGAAATAATTTCAATATTAAAGATATAGTTCACACAGTTTCACTATTTTAATTTTAATTTGAAAGACAAAAACTCCTCATAGTTGTTCAAAATTACAGAGTTGAAGTAATTCATATTGTGTCATGTCTATCTTTTATCACTTCCAAATCAACTGTTTAAACATTAGAACAGGTAATAATAAGGGGTGGAGACACATGCTGCTTATGGGCAGTTGGAACAAGGAATGCTTATAACTGAATCAGCCTGTGCCAGTGGCCAGTGTTTAACTGGAATTTCCCACATTAACTTCCCTGTAGAGCTCAATGTTTACTGAAGAATGGGTAATAAAAATGGGACAATTTAAAGCTTATACACATACTACTAGAACTCTAAGCAACCATAGTGATTCTTTAGAATTTAGATCTACTGAAGATTTTTTGGGAGGGCGGGGAGACAGAATACCAGTGACATTGTTGAGAGCAGCTCATGGTGAAAATACAAAACAGGTTTATTTTAATCAGTCTTATAACTGTTTTAAATAGTCTAACTCAATACACCCCCTTATGGCCTGCACCTGGGTTTGGAATTATGCTGGTAAGGGAATAGAGATGATGGAATTTGGGGCTTGAGCAACGCATAAAATGGAATTGTCTGAGGTCCTGTGTTAGGATGGAGGACCCAAAGTTTAGTTTGGGGCATGATAAATCTGAGATGCCTATTAGACATCCAAGTGAAACTAAAGGTCTGGAATTTAGGTCTGAGGATAAAAATGTGAGATTTATTACATGTAGATGGCATTTAAAGCTCTGAGACAAGGAGGAATTCATCTAGTACTCAGGGAATCTGACTGCAGGGCTGTGGTGTTCCTGCTAAAGCCTCCTGCCACCACTCTGCTTCATTTGCCATTCCCTGAACACAGTATGCACTTTTGTCCTCCTCCCCTTTCTCTTCCTCCCCCTTGTCATTTTCTTTGTCCTCTGATGCCTTCCCTCTTCTCCACTTAACTGAAAGTTGATCATTTGTCACATTTCACCTGCCTGATTATCTCATCCCATAATAAGCTTCCCCTTCTTTGAAACACTCTGGTTCACATTGATATTTTACATTTGTCGAACAGTACTGCGTATGTGTGTCTATCTCCCTTCTGTCTGCTGACCTCATCCACTGGTGAATAAAATATGTCACAATTACAACTGTCCATATTCACCTCTCTGTGGTGCCCAGAGCATTATGATGAGTTTGAGATAGTGTGGCTAGAGTCCACAAGTCAGCTTAAGAGATTTTTATCTCTGACCTAGGCCCAAATTTACTCTTAAATATAATCTTATATCCTAACTAGATGGAAAGCTCCTTTAGTATAGGGCATTGATTTTATACTGTTAAATGCGTTGTATTTTCTGTAGCACTGAGCATGGTATCTTGCTAATTGTTTTATGTATGAAAATTAATTGAATGGTTAAGTTCTTTAGTCACCAAAGAATGAAAAATCTGCATGTGCACTTTGGAAGACTTGGCACTGAATGATCCATGAGCTTCATCTTCAACAATTACTTATTTTACAAATTTATTTACGTAATCCCTGGATATATCTCTTTCATTGCATGTACTACATTTTATGGTAATTATCTCTTTATGTAACTTTCTCCACCAGAAGGAGAGTATATTGAAAGTGGAAATTTGGTAAAATTCACCATCAAGTCACTGCAGCTAATGCTGTGTCTGGCACTTTGTAAATGCTTATTGAATAAGTAGATATCTGAATAAATGAATTACTATATGTTCATGAAAATATATAGCCTTTTTATTGCTATAAAACATTGAAGAGGTATTTGCTCTTAACTTTGGTACTCTATAAACTGTTACACTATTGAAATGATTATATTTTAGGACTCATTTTTTTAGGTGCAAACAGCGAGTGCTGATATTAAATAGGATTACTTTTTAATGACTGTATCCTTTTTTTGGGGGGGGACACCTATTGCTTTAATAGAAGAAGATTGGTTTACTATAAAAAGTGTTCTATAAATCACATGAACTAATCCCATAATATCATAAACAGCATGGTAATACAAAGTTCAGATTTGAATTTGAACCAAGCTAGTGGTGTATTTGTGGAATATATATGTATGTGTGTATATGTATATATGTATATTAAACACTAAAAGTAGTTTCAGCTAATTTTTGTGTGTTTTTTTTTAAGATTTTATTTATTATTTGAGAGAGAGAGTGAGAGAGAGAGCGCAAGAGGGGGTAGGGTTAGAGGGAGAAGCAGACTCCCCGCCGAGCAGGGAGCCCGATGTGGGACTCGATCCCGGGACTCCGGGATCCTGACCTGAGCCGAAGGCAGTCGCTTAACCAACTGAGCCACCCAGGCGCTCCAATTTTTGTGTTTTTAAGATTTTTTCTTAGGAATTCATAGCATTGTTAGTAGGTAATTCAATTAAATACTTTAATAAACTTAAAAGTGTTGGAATTACTTTTGACCAATTGTCTATTTATTGTTTTCCACTGTTTATATTTATTTACATATCATTGCTACTGTTTCTACTGTTGTTCATATAATATTGTGTCATGCATATTAAATTTGGATGTTCTCACACTCATATGATATGAAAATACTCTTAGAAAAGGTGCTTATTCCTTTAATACTGATCAGTGTAGACATGTTGCATTTTTTAAAGACTAGTGATTTTTTTCCACAAACGCTTCTTTTTCTTTTCTTTTTTTTTTTTTTTTTTCTCAGTATTTCTGAAATTCCTCAGTTCCGGCTACCATATGATGCAGTGAATTTTGAGATTGAGCTTATGAAGGACCTTGGTGTAAAGGTAAATGAAAAACATAACACATGTGTATTGCTCAAAGAGAAAGGAGTAAGCTCTACACTAAAGATTAACAGCAAAATGTCACACATTTTAGGAAAGAACAATTAAAAGCTACACCAGGCAGAAGCAGAAAGATGCTTCTCCTTGCTTAGGGCATTTGTCTGTCTACTGTCTGAATGCCACTAGCCTGGAAAAGGGCAATCAATAGTTCTCATCTGGCACGCCTGCATGTGATTAATTGTCTGTAAGAAACAAATTCCTAAATTGCTTTAGGGGTTCACTGCAGCTAATAGAAGGATTTGGTTTCTTTAATCACATTTTTTTCATGCAAGTTGTATGCACTCTGAAACATTTGTATTTCACAATTTGAACCATAATTTCTTACAGAGATTTATTTTATTTATTGTATGTATAATGTCAATAGTGTTAATGTGATAATCCTTTCTTAACATAAGCAGCAAATCAGCGTGGTAGAAAGCAACAGCTTTGTGTTTTTCATTTTTTTGTGAAGTAAATGTTCTTTTAAAGATGGTCAAAAGTTAACATTTATACTTTGACAATTTGTAGATATTCCTGTTCCTTTCTATTAATTACAAGTATTATACTCTGGCTCTTCACTTGAACATATTGCTATTTTTGTTTCAAAAATGTTAATTATATATAGTAGTAGATATATACAGTATATTAATAAAGTAGTGTGATTTACATAATACATTCTGTAAGTGCATGCAAAAGATATTTTGAAAAGTGATTAACAAACTCGTGGCTCTTGCATTTAGAAATAAAAACTAAAATAATCAAAAGGGGAAACACTAAAAACAATTATTTTGTGCTTTTACACTTTTAATTACATTTTGTTTGGCAGTGGTTGAGATGAAGCATTTGCACATAATCACTAAACAAAAAACCTTATAGCAAGTAAGTACACAGAACAAATGTGCACAACTTTATGAAAGCTTGGCATTCAAAAATAGTGTTCAAAATAGATCATTTAAGGATGATTATTTGATTTTTAAAAATATATTCTGAAAAGTTCTTTAAATGTCTTTCATTCTGAATACAAGTTCCTACCTAAATCTCAGTAAATAAGGAAAATATTTATTAGGACTTCAAACTAATATATTAAGTGTAAACTAATATACTGGGTGTTAGTACCAGTTGAAGATGAATCAGTAATGTATTAGGTGTTAGTACCAATTGAAGATGAATCAGAAATTAATTTAAAGCACTTCTCAATTTACCTTATAAGTAATTGCAAAATCACATTCAATTTTTGCAGTGCCAGATATATTGCATAAATTAGGGCTTACCCATTACTCTCATTAGGAAGCCCATCAAGGACATAGTAGTAGTGAATGTACTGAGTGCCAGAAAAATAGACATTTTAGCTTTAGTCATGCATCTTTTTAATTTTATAGTCAGATAACTTTGACAAAGTCAATTAATATCCCTAGATTTGGTCAATATCTGTTCAAAGGTAAAAGTGTGTACTACCATTTATGTAAAACATAAACTTATCTGCTTATATATGCAGAGGATGTCTCTGGAAAGAGAAGAATCTGATAGCATTAAGATTGCTTTTGGGAAGGTGTGGGAAGAATTTGTCACCATTTTGAACATTTGATTTTTAAACCTTGTGAATTTAATATAAAAAAAATTAGAACCTAAATTATGAATTTTTTAAAAAAATTTTATTTATTTGAGAGAGAGACACCGAGAGAGGGAACAGAAGCAGAGGGAGCGGGAGAGAGAGAAGCAGGCTTCCTGCCAAGCAGGGAGCCCGATGCGGGGTTCGATCCCAGGACCCTGGGAACATGACCTGAACCGAAGGCAGACGCTTAACGACTGAGCCACCCAGGCGCCCCTAGAACCTAAATTAAAGAGGAGGTTAATACTCTATTGTCTACCTCTCAGGTTGTTTTAAGATGAGAAAGAGATATGTATTAAAACTTGCTTTGTAAAAATTGAATTGTATGTATAGTTACAAGGACAGACAGCAATGAGATTCTTTTTCAGTTTTGAGGACTTGCAGGATAGGATACTTGCAGCTTTTATGACTTAACTTGAGCCATAAGAAGATACATATTTTTTAAAAAGGTCTACATTTATTACCTCCTATTTCTCCTCACCAGATTTTTCTTAACGTCCCTTCTGTTTCTACTTCTCAGCTAACATTTTATATTTTTAAGTCAACAATAATTTCCTGGCAATGAAGTGAATTTTGCTCTAAGTTCATACTGTTTGACTCCTGTGCAGCATATGACACATTCTCATGTATGTGTGTATGTGTCTGTCTGTCTGTACATATGTATGTATGCATGCATTTTTGGCTTCCATGATCTACAGCGTTATCTTGGTTATTCAATTTTTCTTTCTAATAGGTTTGTTTCATTTATTCAACAGATAATAATTGAGAATTTACTTTTGCCAAGTAATAAAATAAGGACTATTCTAAAACCATTCTTTCAAACTCCAGTCCTGTATTCTTTTTTTTTTTTTTTTTGTAAGATTTATTTATTTATCTTAGAGAAAGAGAGAGACAAAGAGAGTGGGAGAGCACGAATGGGCAGAGGAGGAAGGGAACAGGGATAGAATCCCAAGCAGACCCCCCACTGAGCATGGAGCCCGATGTGGGGCTCAGTCCCACAACCGTGAGATCATGGCCTGAGCCAAAACCAAGAGTCAGATGCTTAACTGACTGAACCACCCAGGAGCCCCAAACTCTACTCCTATATTCTTAGTAGTTGAATGAGCACATCTATCATTCAAATAACATTAACTCATCATACCCAAAGCCAAATTTAATTCATCTTTACTCCCAACTATGTTCTTAGTTAAATTTACTGTTGGATAATTTCAGTTTATTTCATATCTATATAGCTTGGTTATTCTTAATTTTAAATTTTTACATTTTTCTAGTCAGATATTGTCACCAAAAATAATGAGACTTTTATCTGCTCTCTATTTGTACATAACCTATTTTTTCTTACACTATTTCATTGGCTGGAATCTCTAGTATGTTATAAAAGAGTATTAATACATGACATCTTTTTTTGTCTCTGAGATAACGTTTTTAATCATATTGAACAGGTATTTTATTTTTCTAGACTTAGAATATTAAAATTTTATTTATTTTTTATTTTAATGGTGGAGGGGTGTTAATTTTTTTTAAATGCCATTTTAAAGACCTCTCCTACTCCCCCTGCTTGTGTTCCTGCTCTCGCTATCTCTCTGTCAAGTAGATAAATAAAAAAAATAAATAAATAAAGACCTTATATTCGGTTAACGTATTGAATTAGGGTTTGACTACCTCTCAGGTTGCATTCTGGAATGTATCCACTTTGCATTCTGGAATGTATCCACTTTTGCACTGTTTTATTATATCTGTACGTATACATTTGCTCTGTTAGTCTTTTTAAAGATTTTCTTTTTCCTACATTTATTTATGTAATTGATTTTAAAACTGGAACTATAGCAGGGGATAGTCAAATACCGTTGCTGTCCTTACAGAGTTTCAAATCTACTGAAAGCCTGTTTTTATTTGCTTTATTTATTTGTGTTTGTTATCTTTGTAAGGTTTTGGTAATAGAATTATGGTAGCCTTATAAAAATAAATTTCCAGCATTTTATTATTTTCTTATTGGTAAGAATATTGCCAGCATTTTATTATTTTCTTGTTGGTAAGAATATTGCCTTGAGACTTACCTATTTTACTAAATTTGAAAATACTGTGTTTCTGACCTCAAAGCCTTTTTATGAGAGATGGAACTTTGACGTTTTTTTTAAAATTTGTTCTAAAGTTTATTTATTTAAGTAATCTCTTCACCAAACGTGGGGCTCAAACTCACAACCCTGAGATCAAGAGCTGCATGATCCACCAACTGAACCAGTTAGGTGCCCCTGAATTTTTTTTTTTTTTAATGCATATCAGTCTTTTCACCTATTTCATTCTCACGTCAATTGGCCAATATATATTTTCCTAGAAAAATTCGTTTCACTGAGACTTTTGGATTAATTAGCGTAGATTTAAACATGTTATCAACTATACAATAAAAATATCTCATCTGTGCTTCGGATTATATTTGCTTTTGCATTTCTAAACTTATACATTATATTTTCTTAAGTTTTTTTTTCTTGATAACAGTAGGTAGTAGTTTCTATAGTTAATGTATTCTTTAAAAGAACCAGCTCTGTTTTATGTTTTCTTATTCCCTAATTAATTCTTTCTTCCTGCCATCCTTATACTTATTTATTATTCTTTTTTAATGTCTTGAGTTGTATACTTTTTATTTTTCCAGGTTGAATAATTAAACCACTTTATATTATTAATTTCTTTTTGAATAAACCCTTGTCAGCATCTATATGTTTTCATTAGTATATTATTGTTCTTTTTCTTCAATAATTATAGTTTTGTTTTGTTTTTTCCTTTTACACAGAATTGTTTAGGGTAATATTTTTATTTGTTCATGTATTCTTGTGAAAGACTTCAAATTTTTGTTTTTTTATTTTACTTATCAGTATATATAATTTTTAAATTCTCAAGTATACTGTTTATTTTGCTTCAAATCTAGTATAATAAAATTTGTTAGAAGAAATAGCATCTTAGCTATATTTTTTATAAAATCTCTGTATTTTATAATAAAAATTTTAATATAGATCACTGAAAATTATTTTTAACCCTAGCAGACTATAACAGAGTCTCTTATGATATTTGTTAGACAGTGTCACTAACTTTTATATTAAATACTCTTTTTTTGTTTGTTTTGCAATTCAGAGACTAGGTGGATATAAATATTTTTGTTTCAATCTTTACAGTATTTCTAATGACTTCATTATTAAAAGCTAAAAATGTAAATCTGCATAAACATCTTGTACTTTTCTAAATATTTTTAATCATCATACATTACATCATTAGTTTTTGATGTAGTGTTTAGTGTTCCCTGATTCATTGTTTCTGTATAACACCCAGTGCTCCATTCAATACATGCCCTCTTTAATACCATTACCAGGGGCGCCTGGGTGGCTCAGTCGTTAAGCGTCTGCCTTCAGCTCAGGTCATGATCCTAGGGTCCTGGGTTCGAGCCCCACATCGGGCTGCCTGCTTGGCAGGAAGCCTGCTTCGCCCTCTCCCACTCCCCCTGCTTCTGTTCCCTCTCTCGCTGTGTTTCGCTCTGTCAAATAAATAAATAAAATCTTAAAAAAAAAAAAAATCCCATCACCAGGCTAACCCATCCCCCCATCCCCTCCCCTCTAGAACCCTCAATTTGTTTCTCAGAGTCCATAGTCTCTCATGGTTCATCTCCCCCTCCGATTTCCCCCCTTCATTTTTCCCCTCCTACTATTTTCTTTTCTTTTTTTTTTTTTTAACATTTACTATATTATTTGTTTCAGAGGTGCAGGTCTGTGATTCATCAGTCTTACACAATTCACAGAGCTCATCATGGCACATACCCTCCCCAATGTCCATCACCCAGCCACCCCATCCCTCCCACCCCCCACCATTCCAGCAACCCTCAGTTTGTTCCCTGAGATTAAGAATTCCTCATATCAGTGAGATCATATGATACATGTCTTTCTCTGACTGACTGACTTTGTTCAGATAATACCCTCCAGTTCCATCCACATCATTGCAAATGGCAAGATTTCATTTTTCTTGATGGCTGCATAATAGTCCATTGTATATATATATATACCACGTCTTCTTTATCCATTCATCTGTTGATGGACATCTAGGCTCTTTCCATAGTTTGGCTATTGTGGACATTGCTGCTATAAACATTGGGGTGCATGTACCCCTTTGGATCACTACATTTGTATCTTTAGGGTAAATACCCAGTAGTGCAATTGCTGAGTCGTACAGTAACTGTATTTACAACTTTTTGAGGAACTGCCATACTGTTTTCCAGAGTGGCTGCGCCAGCTTGCATTCCCACCAACACTGTAAGAGGGTTCCCCTTCTCTGCATCCTCACCAACATCTGTCATTTCCTGACTTGTTAATTTTAACCATTCTGACTGGCGTGAGGTGGTATCTCATTGAGGTTTTGATTTGGATTTCCCTGATGCCAAGCAATGTTGAGCACTTTTTCATGTGTCTGTTGGCCATTTGGATGTTTTCTTTGGAAAAATGTCTGTTCATATCTTCTCCCCATTTCTTGATTGGATCATTTGTTCTTTGGGTGTTGAGTTTGATAAGTTCTTTATAGATTTTGGGTACGAGCCCTTTATTTGATATGTCATTTGCAAATATCTTCTCCCATTCTGTCTGTTGTCTTTTGGCTTTGTTGACTGTTTCTTTTGCTGTGCAAAAGCTTTTTATCTTGATAAAGTCCCAATTTTTGCCCTGGCATCCCTTGCCTTTGGCGATGTTTCTAGGAAGAAGTTGCTGCGGCTGAGGTCGAAGAGGTTGCTGCCTGTGTTCTCCTCTACGTTTTTGATGGACTCCTGTCTCACATTGAGGTCTTTTATCCATTTTGAGTCTATTTTTGTGTGTAGTGTAAGGAAATGGTCCAGTTTCATTCTTCTGCATGTGGCTGTCCAATTTTCCCAGCACCGTTTGTTGAAGAGACTGTCTTTTTTCCATTGGACATTCCTTCCTGCTTTGTCGAAGATTAGTTGACCATGGAGTTGAGGGTCCATTTCTGGGCTCTCTCTTCTGTTCCATTGATCTATGTGTCTGTTTTTGTGCCAGTACCATAGTGTCTAGATGATTACAGCTTTGTAATAGAGCTTGAAGTCCGGAATTGTGATGCCACCAGCTTTGCTTTTCTTTTTCAACATTCCTCTGGCTATGCGGGGTCTTTTCTGGTTCCATACAAATTTTAGGATTATTTGTTCCATTTCTTTGAAAAAAGTTGATGGCATTTTGATAGGGATTGCATTAATGTGTAGATTGCACTAGGTAGCATTGACATCTTCACAATATTTGTTCTTCCAATCCATGGGCATGGAACGTTTTTCCATTTCTTTGTGTCTTCCTCAATTTCCTTCATGAGTATTTTATAGTTTTCTGAGTACAGATCCTTTGCCTCTTTGGTTAGATTTATTCCTAGGTATCTTATTGTTTTGGGTGCAACTGTAAATGGGATCGACTCCTTAATTTCTCTTTCTTCTGTCTTGTTGGTGTATAGAAATGCAACTGATTTCTGTGCATTGATTTTATGTACTGCCACTTTACTGAATTCCTGTATGAGTTCTAGCAGTTTTGGGGTGGAGTCTTTTGGGCTTTCCACATACAGTATCATATCATCTGCAAAGAGTGAGAGTTTGACTTCTTCTTTGCCGATTTGGATGCCTTTTATTTCTTTTTGTTGTCTGATTGCTGTGGCTAGGACTTCCAATACTATGTTGAATAGCAATGGTGATAGTGGACATCCCTGCCGTGTTCCTGACCTTAGGGGGAAAGCACTCAGTTTTTCCCCATTGAGAATGATATTTGCTGTGGGTTTTTCATAGATGGCTTTTATGATATTGAGGTATGTACCCTCTATCCCTATGCCCGTGAAGAGTTTTGATCAAGAAAGGATGCTGTACTTTGTCAAATGCTTTTTCTGCATCTATTGAGAGGATCATATGGTTCTTGTTCTTTCTTTTATTAATGTATTGTATCACATTGATTGATTTGTGGATATTGAACCAACCTTGCAGCCCAGGGATAAATTCCACTTGGTCGTGGTGAATAATCCTTATAATGTACTCTTGGATCCTAATGGCTAGTATTTTAGTGAGAATTTTTGCATCCATTATTCATCAAGGATATTGGTCCGTAATTCTCCTTTTTGATGGGGTCTTTGTCTGGTTTTGGGATCAAGGTAATGGTGGCCTCATAAACGAGTTTGGAAGTTTTCCTTCCATTTCTATTTTTTGGAATACTTGCAGAAGAATAGGTATTAATTCTTCTTTAAATGTTTGGTAGAATTCCCCTGGGAAGCCATCTGGCCCTGGGCTTTTGTTTGTTGGGAGATTTTTGATGACTGCTTCAATTTCCTTTGTGGTTATAGGTCTGTTCAGGCTTTCTATTTCTTCCTGGTTCAGTTTTGGTAGTTGATACATCTCTAGGAATGCATCCATGTCTTCCAGATTATCTAATTTGCCAGCATATAGTTGCTCATAAAATGTTCTTATAATTGTTTGTATTTCTTTGGTGTTGGTTGTGATCTTTCCTCTTTCATTCATGATTTTATTTATTTGGGTCATTTCTCTTTTCTTTTTGATAAGTCTGGCCAGGGGTTTATCAATCTTATTAATTCTTTCAAAGAACCAGCTCCTAGTTTCATTGATCTGTTCTACTGTTCTTTAGGTTTCTATTTCATTGATTTCTGCTCTGATCTTTATTATTTCTCTTCTTTTGCTGGGTTTAGGCTTTATTTGCTGTTCTCTCTCCAGCTCCTTTAGGTGTAGGTTAGGTTGTGTATTTGACCTTTCTTGTTTCTTGAGAAAGGCTTGTATTGCTCTATACTTTCCTCTTAGGACTGCCTTTGCTGCATCCCAAAGATTTTGAACAGTTGTGTTTTCATTTTCATTTGTTGTCATGAATTTTTTTAATTCTTCTTTAATTTCCTGGTTGACCTATTATTCTTTAGTCGGATGCTCTTTAGCCTTCATGTATTTGAGTTCTTTCTGACTTTCCTCTTGTGATTGAGTTCTAGTTTCAAAGCATTGTGGTCTGAAAATATGCAGGGAATGATCCCAGTCTTTTGGTACCGGTTGAGACCTCTGACTTGTGACCTAGGATGTGATCTATTCTGAAGAATGTTCCACGGGCACTAGAGAAGAATGTGTATTCTGTTGCTTTGGGATGGAACGTTCTGAAAATATCTGTGAAGTCCATTTGGTCCAGTGTGTCATTTAAAGTCTTTATTTCCTTGTTGATCTTTTGTGTAGATGTTCTGTTCATTCAGTGAGGGGTTATTAAAGTCCCCCACTATTACTGTATTGTTGTCGATGTGTTTCTATGCTTTTGTTATTAATTGGCTTATATAATTGGCTGCTCCCATGTTAGGGGCATAGATATTTATAATTGTTAGATCTTGTTGTTGGATAGACCCTTTAAGTATGATATAGTGTCCTTCCTCATCTCTTATTATAGTCTTTGGTTTATTTTTTTATTATTATTTCTTAAAGATTTTACTTATTCACTTGAGACACAGAGATACCGAGACAGAGAGAGAGCATGAGTAGGGAGAGAGGCACAGGGAGAGGGAGAAGCAGGCTCCGTGACGAGCCAGGAGCCCAATGTGGGGCTCGATCCCAGGATCCTGGGATCATGACCTGAGCCGAAGGCAGACGCTTAACCATCTGAGCCACCCAGGTGCCCCTAGTCTTTGGTTTAAAATCTAACTTGTCTGATATAAGGATTGCCACCCCAGCTTTCTTTTGCTGTCCATTAGCCTGGTAAATGGTTTTCCACTGCCTCACTTTCAATCTGGAGGTGTCTTTGGGTCTAAAATGAGCCTTTTGCATACCGCATATCAATGGGTCTTGTGTTTTTATCCAGTCTGATAGCCTGTGTCTTTTGATTGGGGCATTTAGCCCATTTACATTCAGGGTAACTTTTGAAAGACATGAATTTAGTGCCATTGCATTGCCTGTAAGGTGACTGTTACTGTGTATTGTCTGTGTTCCTTTTTGGTCTATGTTACTTTTAGGCTCTCTCTTTGCTTAGAGGACCCCTTTCAATATTTCTTGTAGGGCTTGTTTGGTATTTGCAAATTCTTTTAGTTTTTGTTTGTCCTGGAAGCTTTTTATCTCTCCTTCAATTTTCAATAACAACCTGGCTGGATATATATTCTTGACTGCATATTTTTCTCATTTAGTGCTCTGAATATATCATGCAAGTCCTTTCTGACCTGCCAGGTCTCTGTGGATAGGTCCATTGCCACTCTAATGTTTCTACCATTGTAGGTTACAGGCCTCTCATCCCGAGCTGCTTTCAGGATTTTCTCTTTGTCTCTGAGACTCGTAAGTTTTACTCTTAGTGTTGGGGTGTTGACCTATTTTTATTGATTTTGAGGGGGGTTCTCTGTGCCTCCTGGATTTTGATGCCTGTTTCCATCTCCAAATTAGGGAAGTTCTCTGCTATAATTTGCTGCAATATACCTTCTGCCCCTCTCTCTCTTTCTTCTTCTTCTGGGATCCCAATTATTCTGATATTGTTTCATCTTATTGTATCATTTATCTCTTGAATTCTGCCCTCGTGATCTAGTAGTTGTTTATCTCTCTTTTTCTCAGCTTCTTTATTCTCCATCATTTGGTCTTCTAGATCAGTAATTATCTCTTCTGCCTCATTTATTCTAGCAGTTAGAGTTTCCCTTTTTTTTTTTAAAGATTTTAATTATTTATTTGACAGAGACAGTGAGAGAGGGAACACAAGCAGAGGGAGTGGGAGAGGGAGAAGCAGGCTTCCTGCAGAGCAGGGAGCCCGATATGGGGCTCGATCCCAGGACCCTGGAATCATGACCTGAGCTGAAGGCAGATGCTTAATGACTGAGCCACCCAGGCGCCCTAGAGTCTCCATTTTTTATTGCACCTCATTAATAGCCTTTTTGATTTTGACTTGGTTAGATTTTAGTTTTATTTCTCCAGAAACGGTTTCTTTAGTATCTTCCATGCTTTTTTCAAACCCAGCTAGTATCTTTATAATCATCATTCTGAACTCTAGTTCCAATATCTTACTAATGTCCGTATTGATTAGGTCCCTGGCAGTCGGTACTGCCTCTTGTTCTTTTTTTTGAGGTGCGTTTTTCCCTCTTGTCATTTTGTCCAGAGGAGAAGAGATGAATGAGAGAACAAAATGCTCACAGGTAACAATGACCCCAGAAAAATATACACTAAACAAATCAGAAGAGACCTGAAACCAGGGGACAAGAAAGGGAAAGGAAGAAAAAAGAAAAAAGAAAAGGAATATGATCAAATATGATCAGGCTGGTGGATAGATCAGATTAGATCTGATCACACACTAGATTTTGGGCGTATTTTAGTCTGTTAGAAGAAAGTGCCTCCCAAAATTTTAAAGAAAGAAAAAAGTATATATGTACAAAAATATGGGTAAATATGATGAAAGGTTGGAATATGAATGTAAAGATGAAAATTATAAAGGATTTTATAAAAGGAATTGATAAGATAAGAATTTGGTTGAAAAAAGAAAGAAGAGAAATTAAAAAAAAAAAAGAACAAAGGGAGAGAATGTGATCAGGCACGAGACTAGAACAAAACCATACACTAGAGATTTAGGGTATATTTTGGTCTTTTAGAAGAAACCATATCCCAAAATTTTAAAGAGAGAACAACTGATAAATACATATAATATATAGGTATATATATATTGTATATATATATACACCAAAAATAAGTTTAACTAGTACGAAGGGATAGAATATGACTCTAAAAATTAAAAATAGATTTTTGAAAAAGGGATTGATAAGATGTTGGTCGAAAAAGGGAAAAGGAAGAATTAAAAAAGAATAGAAAAAGAAAAAAAAGAAAATTAAAAAAAATGAACTTTGAAAGACTAAAGAATCAGGGGGAAAAAGCCACGAGTTCTATGTGCTGTATTCCCCTAGTCCTGGCATTCTGCTGTTCTCATTGATCGGTAAACTTGGTCTTGGTTGGCTGTTCTTGCTGATCTTCTAGGGGAGGGGCCTGTTGCAATGATTCTCAAATGTCTTTGCTGGAGACGGAATTGCCCCGGCCTTGCCAGGACTGGGCTAAGTAATCTGCTCGGGTTTGCTCTCAGGAGCTTTTGTTCCCTGAAAGCTTTCCATACACCTTTGGAGGACAAGAGTGAAAATGGTGGGCTCCCAAACTCCACCCCAGAGGAGCCGAGAACTCGCGGCCCCACTCCTCAGTGAGCCCCCAGAGAAAAGCAGTCACTCACTCCCATCTCCCTGGTCTCCGGCCACACTCGTGCTCACCTGGCCTGTGACTGAGCGTTTCTATCTCTGGCACCCGACCCTGTGTGGAGTCTCCAAACCCAGTAGATCCCTGCGGTTCTCTCCCGTGCAGCTCCTCCTGGGGGAGGAAGGGGAGTCTCCCTGGATCTGCCGCTTTTGGGTCCCTGCTGGAAGAGCAGTGGCCCGACTGTCCCCCAGATCACGGTTTATGGCAACCCCGTGCTAAGAGCCCACTCCTCGGCTCCGTCTCTGCAGTCAGCTTCCCTGCTCCGATACCTGGGAGCTCTGCCACACTCAGGCACCCCCGGTCTTTCTGTGACCCCAAGGGTCCTGAGACCACACTGTCCCAGTGAGGGTTCCACCCCACGCTTAGCCACTGGAGTGACATCCCTCAACAGAGCCAACTTCTAAAAGTTCCGATTTTGTGCTCCGCTGCTGTCACTTGCTGGTATTGGCTGATGGAGGCTCCCTCCCCCCACCGTCTATCTTCCCGAATATCGCCTCGGATTCACTTCTCCGCACATCCTACCTTCCAGAAAGTGGTCGCTTTTCTGTTCAGAGAGTTGCTGCTATTCTTTTCTTTGATCTCCTGTTGAGTTTGTAGGTGTTCAGAATGGTTTGATCACTATCTAGCGGAATTCCTGGGACCAGGGGAAATTTAGGTCTCCTACTCCTCTGCCATCTTGCTCCTCCTCTCTAAATATTTTTATATTTGACATTTCTCAAAATATTTTGATAGAATTTAATTAAACTTAATTTACTAGGCATGTCTTCTGCTTCATAATTTGAGTGAAAATACCTAACTCAGAACTCACTCATGATAACCTCTCAACAGCATCTTGTTTCTTATTATAGTTATTTGAAGCATTTCTATTATTGGATGTTATTGGAAAACTAATATAAAATCATATCATAACTCTACTGGAAGGAGAGAAATATGTATTTCAATACCTGAGAAAATAATTTTTGTGTCTGAAGAAAGCTGAATATTATTTTTAAAGTTCTTCCTTCTGATCTCTTATCTTAGGTATTCTGGAAATATTTTATCTGTTTAGCCAAATATTCTATCAAAAATATGAAGAGTGGGGTGCCTTGGTGGCTCTAGGTGGCTCAGTCGTTAAGCATCTGCCTTCTGCTCAGGTTGTGATCCCAGGGTCCTGGGATTGAGCCCTGCATCAGGCTCCCTGCGCAGCGGGAAGCCTGCTTCTCCCTCTCCCACTCCCCCTGCTTGTGTTCCCTCTCTCACTGTGTCCCTGTCAAATCATAAATAAAATCTTTAAAAAAAAATGTGAAGAGCATGTACACTGTTATCTGTATTTTTTAATAATGGGTATCATATATTTTCTTTGAAGAAAGAGTTACAAAAAAAGTTGTAAACATTTATCTACATTACAAGTATTATTATATATATGAAGACATATTATGTATGTGTGAAGAAAGTTCCCTGAAGTCCCAAAGGGGATATTAGATGGAACTCTGGCTCAGGGCTTACTATATTTAGCCCTTATATTGGAATAGTAATAATTCTTATTCTGAGCTTGAAGTGGAGTGAATTTATTCTGAATATAGTTAAGAAGCTTGAGTACTCAGTCCTGTATTACTAAAGCCACTAGAGGAAGGTACAATGTATGTTGTAATCCATGTTTAAAAAAATCAAGATGTAAAAATATTACATATATAGAATTACAGAGGAATAAAAGGAACAAAAACACAAGGAAAATGCTGCCCATGTGATATTTTCCTAGCATGATATTTAACAAATAATATTAGGATTTCATAGTATATCAGCCACAGGAACATTTTCAATATTTGTAATTGTCTTATAATACTAGTTTTAGTTACATGTTACACATTTCAGCTCAGTTTCCCAAGGCATAGTGTAAGCAAAATTTTAACTTTTTTTGTCAAAGAATCTTTCTCCTTGTTCTTTCTGACTGAGAGTTAGTTATTGATCAGATGACAAATGTTTGGGAGTCCGAGGCTTTTAGAAAAGGGAAGTTTGACTGGATTCCCCAGCACAGACAGAGAAGAGTTCTCGTGCCTGTCACTCTACTGAATTTTGTTACTATTGCTCTGTCTCATTTGCATCATGGAGCTACTGCTCAATGATGGCTATTATCCATCTTTCTCACAACGTTCGTCCACAGTATAATAAAATCTTCCTGGTTCCAGTACCAATATATTAACACCAAGAGTCAAGCTACTTGTGTTTCCATTTTTCAATACACTAAAGTATAATTCAACTTTTTTTTTTGTTCTTCCCCAGTTGCATACTATTGCCTACTAAGGTGGAAACAGGCTGTAGAAATATAAAATATCTGTACTTTTTCCTGTACATTATAAACTCAGACATCTTCACTCTACTAGAGTAGAAGGATTGGGATGTCATTGTCTTCATTTGGTAAATCACATAGTGCAACTACTAAACTAAACTGCTGTGCACACACACACACATGACCTCAGGAAGGATGGGGGTCTTTTCTGAATCTTTTTGCTGAGGCAGTAGATAAACTAACCTTAAAGTCAGGGAGTCTGAGGACCACTTCCATGAATTAACCCATCAGCAGGGCATTCCACTGCTCAACTTTGGAATGTATTTTTATTCTACTTGCTAAAACTTTATTTAGAATGTTTGGACCTAGTGTTCTTTTATGTCTTTCCTTTATTGTATATTGGTAATAAGGTTAATTTTTTCATACAGTAAACAGTAGAACTTCCTGTATGATCAGAAATAGTTTAATAAAAGAAAAAATCTATTCTTAAAAATTAGTATAAATTGAAATTCAGAAACTTCAGTATTAGATTATTTTGTAGTGTTTAATTCTAATACAAATACACACTATTAGATACTACAGAGCACCTTTAATAGTACATGTTTACTTGATGTTTTAATTTGTTCTATGGTATTTGATATGTTCCAGAGTTCTGAATGTTAGTTATTAATCTCACTTTGTTTGTCCTCTGCCTATAAACTTTCAAACACTTATTCTATCTCCCAATATAAAAGTAGAATTAGTATTTTAGGAGAGCAAAATGGCCCTTTATGATACAATCTCAGACATCTCCTACTTTCTCTTTCTATTCTTTGCTTTGCCCTTTATATCCCAGAAACACTACATTTTCAGTAGGTCTTCACATGTCATGTTTTTCTATACCTTTGAAGATGGTCCAGTTCTGCCTTTCATTCTCCTTTTACCTCAGAAACATAAGAGCATAGCTGTCACTCATGCTGGCTCTGCAGTTAGACTATATATGCAATCTTTTTTTTTTTAAAAGATTTTATTTATTTATTTGAGAGAGAGAATGAGAGAGAGAGAGCACATAAGAGGGGGGAGGGTCAGAGGGAGAAGCAGACTCCCTGCTGAGCAGGGAGCCCGATGCAGGACTCGATCCCAGGACTCCAGAATCACGACCTGAGCCGAAGGCAGTTGCTTAACCAACTGCGCCACCCAGGCGCCCCATATACGCAATCTTGATAAAGGTTGTCTAAGCCCTCTTGTTCCTTAGTATCATCATCTGTAAAATGAGGATACCAATACCACTTCATAAGGCTAATTGTGAGGATTAAATGAGTCCATATATGCGTATTTAGAAGAAAGCCTTGCACTTAGTTAAGTACTCCGGGCAGGTTATTTTCAATTATTGTTTCATGGGTAAAATTTGTTCTTTCTCTATGATTCAGTTTAGAGGCTTTTGTTTTTAAGAACATGCTATCTTCAGGACCCAAAGACGCCTACCAGGTGTTATCCTTCTCTATGGTGGTAAATGAGAACAAAATTGCAGCAAAATATTTTACTTCAGGGAGGATATAATGCTATACACCTGACAAGTAGACCCCTAAACTTCATTTAAGTGGCTAGTCCTTGATCTTCTTAGGATTCATTGTCTGCCCTCTCAGTGCATGTGTCTTAACAAAGTCTCCAGCATACTAGCCACCTCTTGCTCATGCTGTCCAATCTGCATGGTGTTCTCAATGTAATGGATCACTGTGATTTCTGTGGGGTGACCGGATAGTTTCAGATTACATATATTATTACAGGGGAGAGTTGACATATTCCTGAGGCAAAACTGTAAATGAATATTCTTATCTTTCCCCTGTGAATGTGAACTGTTTCTGATTCCTTTTTCTCAGAAGCAGGATGGAAAAGTCTACCCCATGCAGTGTACCTGTGGCCTTATTAATCTGCTTTAACAATAATACCACATCTGTCACAGAAACTGCAATCAGGGGTACTCTTTGCTTGAGCCTGCAGTAGTTTACCATTATTCTTCAGGAACCATCTGGTCTCAGTAGGGGCCAGACTGGTGAATTACAGAGAAATATAACATGAACCACCACCATCTCTCCCCATCCTACCCAACCCCAGGATATGGTAGTGTGTTTGATTTACTCTCTCGACTGGGGTTTCAGAAGTTCTCTGGCCTTCCCAGTTATTATAGCCGTTATAGGTCTTACTGCAGAGACCAGTGAGTGACCCAATGTAGGGATTACTTCAATTGACAAGTATAACAATTTTGCTTATGCAGTTGAATACTGGGGGAATAATCACTACCTGGGGCTGTGATCTCAGTGGTCCCACTGTGAGCCAGAATTTTCCCAGGGTCCATTTTTTACCTTTACCCTGCAGTTCCCCACTCTTGCATCTCTATGTATCAATGTCCGTGAAGAATCTGTATCCCATGTCCTTGAAACGTGTGATTATTTCCCTTTCTCCACTGTACAGTCACCTGGGTAAATGGCCATAGTTCCCTTTGTAGAGGGACTAAGGGAATCATTAGAGTATTAATTTGACAGGATGTTGCAGGGTCCTTCTTCCTGGGGACTTGGCCACCCTCTGCAGTTAGTAGGTTCCAGATCTGAAAATTGGCTCATGTCTGGGAACTGAACAAAGTATTGTGACTTGTAATAGTGTTGCCTACCCTCTGCCTCCCAACTCTATTCATCTTCCCTGGACAATGTCCTCTATCAAAATTCTATCTATTATTTTAAAAGAGCCCTATTAAAATCCTGCTGCCTGTCTTTATTCTCATCCTGTGAACTCAGCCATAATGAATCTCTCTGTCCTCTTGAATTCCTGTAGACATGTGCTGATCACACTTTGTTTTATATTATATTTATTTATGTACGTCTTCTGCACAGATCTTCATTATACATTGAGGCAGAAAATGTGTCTCATTTATCATTTTATTCTTTAAAGTGCCCCACATAGTGCCTTGAACATATTAATCAAGCTATGAAAGTTTACTGACTTGGTTTTAAATACACTAGCTTTTCTTCTGCTATTTCATTAAAAGGCAAAGCTGCAGTTAGTCCTTAAGCAAGATATATTAGTGTTCTATTTGTATACTGTTTTGTATATGTAAGCCTATATACTAAAAGACAAAAATATGTCCACATGTATATGGAATTTTTGATATATTGAGTTTCTGTTCTTTTGATGTCAAAAGAATCAAAATATCATTATTGAAACATTTTTTTCTTATAGATAATTTGTGGCAAAAGCCTTTCAGCAAATGAAATGACTCTTAGCACTTTGAAAGAAGAAGGGTACAAAGCTGCTTTCATTGGAATAGGTGAGTAGCTTGCTTTTAAATATTTTTTCTTTGTAATTTTTAAAAAGTCTTCTGACAGTGGCCAGAATAACTGCCTGCAGACATTTCCACGATAGAAGTTATATCTGTTCGGGGAGCAGACAGGAATGAGTGGCTAAAGAAAGTTTTCTATTTATAACCGTGTCGTCTCACCTTCATTATGGATTGACTTTGGCAAGACCATTTTTAAATTTCCCCATTCTCTCCCCATGCCATCATTACCAGTGAACATCTCTAAGACACAAGATGTTTTTCAGTCATGCTATGGAAGCTCAGAATTTGGGCTTAACCATGTATAGATGCTGTAGTTTTCTCTTTATGATAAAACCAACTGGCTAAATATACAATAAAGAACAGAATTGGCTCGGGTTTTGTTTGTTCTATTCATCTTTTTTCAAAATCTCCTAAAGACTTTTTGTATTTAGCTGAATTTTAAAGATGTTTAATTATACTTCTGGGAGTCACATGGACAATGTAGAGCTGCTAAGGCACTTCACCTGTATCATGGCTGCATGTTTTGTCTCCATATCCCACAGAGATTGAGTTGTCTAACATTTTTTCTGTCCACTTATTGTTTTATTAAAAGACCAGAGAGAGCAAAGAGTTGATTTAACTTAGTCTTTGTCTCAGGAACTTTGTATTCATTCTTTCATGTCCCCATATTGGGGACAGTTATGGCTTACAAAGTGAGTAAGTCCATCCTCTTATCTTTTAGTTTGTCTTTCCTACAGTTCACACGCCTTAAATGTGAATAGCTAAGTTAATAAAGCTACATGAGACTTAAACTGTTCCACTTCTTTAAGTGATCACACAGTGGATAACATTTGTTTTCGGACTGTCCTTATTCAGAGCGTATCTAGAGTGAAATTATCAAGAATGCTTCTTAGCCTACTAAATTTTCCTTATCAGGATGCCATGTATTCTCTTCCTAGGAATCGCTACCAAGTCTAAGACCATCTCTGTCACTCCGTTTATGTAGAAGCAAACTTATGGGGGGGGGGGGAATAAATTTTCACTGTAGCTTCTAGCTTCTAAGTGTTTGTACTGAGCCTCCTTTCCTTCAGAAACTTGAGTTCCACTGTCATTGCTTCATCGCTATTTCTCTATCTTATCTTCATTTAAGTACAATAGTCACTGTGTAGATCAAAAATAGGAAGGAGAAAAGGTCTGATATTTTCATGGGTTTCATTTTTAAAGGCACTACACCAACTTTGGTTTTACTTTCAACGTTACATTTGTATGGTAAATTAACATACAAGAAATAACATAAAGAAACAGAAAGTTAGGCGTCTATGAAGTATATCTATTAATACCAGCAATTTTGAATCAATAAGTTGCTGTTACTTTCAGTAAGTACAGGTTCAAAGATGCTTTGTGAGTAATGAATGGAAAATTTAGTGAAGCAACAGGTATGAAATTTTGGTGATGTTTTCAAATTGCTATTTGTAATTCACCATTGTGGTTTCCTAGGGCAGTTGTACAGAAAAGATAGGTCTAACATTAATGGAATGGTATATGCTAATGCAGTTTTGTGATCTCTACAAATGTTGTCTACAAAGAATCTTTGTACTGGAGAGATAGGGGCCGAATAAATAATACCTTGAAATATCTCCAAATTAACTGCATAATCAAATTGTAAAAAAATTTGGAACGATTAAGTGGTTTATCAGTCTAAGTGGTTTTAGCCATAGAAATATCTTCCATCTGTTAGAATCAATAATGTTTTAATTTTTTTTGTTTCATTCCATTAAATCCCCTTACATATGTTACTTGATAATGCCACATCCATTCACAATACTCCATTTCACTCTGCACCAAGGTGTGAATTCTGCATTTAACATGTGGAGTCCTTTCATATTTATGTTGCTGTGCATTTTCATGCTGGGGAGTGAATCTTTTGACATTTTGGTGTAGTGATGTGTAGAATGCAGTTATGTTCTCTTTCAGTATTTTATATGAAATATATACAAGGAAGTTTCATCTTGTCAAAAAAAAAGCTTCTGTCTATAGAAGACAAATAACGTTACCTCCAGGAATTGTTTGACACTCTTGACTGCCGAGTTGGGAATTTATGACCTTTCTATTACCATATAACTGCCTACTACTTGGACAGCCTCACATCTTTACATACTTTTGTTTATTAACCATGCTTCTATATTGTAATTAAACTTTACTCACTTCATCTACCTTTTCCCACTGAGTTTGGAGAAGTCAATTTTAGAATAGGGCTTCTATATTATTTAGAATATAGTTTGGCCACTTTTAGAAAGGATAATAAGGTTTAAACAAGATAAATGTTTAGTCTCTCTCATCTAATGCTATGAACCGTCCTCAACACTTGACTTTCATCTTTGGTCAATAGGTAGCCACTCTGCCCACAATCCTGCTAACAAAAATGGGAAGTAAGAAAGGGAGCTCCTTTCCTTTCAAGTTTATGACCTAGAAGTTCCACATATCAGTTTTGTTTTTATCTCATTGTCCACAACCTGGTCACATAAACATGCCTAGCAGCAGAGGATGCTGGGAAATATAGTCTCTAGCTGGGTGAACAGATGCCCCCATTAAACTTCTATCACTATAGAGAAGGGGGTATGTGATAAAAATAGAGGGTGAAGAGAAATAAAGGTCTCTCTGCCATAGGTGTGCATCATCATTGGTATTTGACACTTGGATTCTTTATTCAGGGAGCTTAGTAAAACACTGAATAGCAAAGAATTCATTCTGAACTTAGTGCTTACATATTGGTTACGTATGTCACTTAATGAAAATGGAGTATTTTCTCTTTCTGTAGTTGGGAATATTATTTATAGATCTTATATATTTACAAGTACTGTCCATTCTATTTTAGTTTGTCTAAAAGAAAAAAGGCTTTATTAAATATGACTTATCAAGGACAGCTCAATAAATCCATTGCATTAACAAAAATATATTCTCATGTTTCCTGATTTTTAACAATATGTATGATATTGCTGGTGAAAAGTTGCTCACTTTTAGGTTTTTCCCTAACTAATGCTAACAGAGTCCATTAAAGAAATCATCACACTGAATATACATCATTGTGAGACTTACATCTTTTTACCCATGACAGCTTTCGTTTCTTCTAAGTGAAATAAAGATAAGTGATATAAAGCTCTGTATCTTTTTCTAACTGGAATGAGTTGAGACAATTGGAATTTCTTAAAAGACTAAAATTTTGTTTTGTTTTTGTTTTTTTTTTAATAAAAGCACTTGCAGAGTGTGTTACTGTCAATGTTCAGAAATAGAACATCCACTGTGCAAGGCTTTTTCAAAGTATTTGGTGATTCTCTCTGGTTAGTATTGAAATCAATATAATGGATTGCAACCATCATTCCTTTTTTTTTTTTTTTTTATTTTACAAGAATGAACACAAAAGAATAGAAAATATCTAAGTGTGTTGCTCATGGTTAGGGTAAGTGTTAATTTGTGAAAAATGTTTTCAGTTTGGTGTGTATTTGTTTTTGGTATGTGTGCTTGCACATGTACCCTGCGTATTACAAAAAAAAAATATTTTTTAAATGTGGCTTAATAGTCAGTGTTTGAAAGCCACTCATTTATGTTGTAAAGACCCTGAGGTACTAACTGCCTTTTTTCCCATAGCATGCCCCACACCTATCAGTAAGTAACTGATGAGTGAATTATATAAGTACTTAATGCTTGCAATGTTCTAGGCACTGTGCTGAGAATTAAAAATACAGAGAAATTGAATTCAGTTTTTAGCTTAATTTTAATCTCAATCAGGAAAATTATAAGAGATTCAAACAGAACAATAGTATCATATAATTTGAGGAGTGTGATGTGGTTAGAGTGGGCTGGACATGAGTATAGTTCTTTGGGTGATTATATTCTAGAGTCAGGTTTTAGACCCTAGATGACTGAAGAGTTGAATCGTTAGCCTTTGCTCCAGAGGAACACATATTCTTTCCCTTGTCTAGTAATTTACCTCTGG
Source organism: Neomonachus schauinslandi (assembly GCF_002201575.2). Taxonomy (NCBI): domain Eukaryota; kingdom Metazoa; phylum Chordata; class Mammalia; order Carnivora; family Phocidae; genus Neomonachus; species Neomonachus schauinslandi. The sequence continues at coordinate 80,865,023 of NC_058406.1, read as the reverse complement.
TGGTCTCACAAAACATGGCGGTGGTGAAAAGATTAACAAACATGTAAGAGAAGGAACATCCACTAAGACACCCCCAGATAAATGGGAAAACTTTGTATATTCTCCTGATGAGGTGTTTTGGTTTTCATTTTTTGTTTTTCCTGAATTTTTGTTTTTAATACTTGGGGGAGAGAGAGGATTACAGAGGAAATAGTAAAATCCATTATTGCAGTCACAATAGACACAAAGGGAGCAGGAACCTCAGGAAGATATTATAGAGATAAATAGTCACTGTCTCACCACCAGATGCTTAAATTTCTATGTACCCCAAAGATTTCTCTTGAATTCATTTCTCACTACACCATTCCCTACCCTTACTGATACTGAACCACCGCTGTAGCCTCCTAACCAGTTTCCCCGGACATCATTATCCTTACAGCAGAAATAGTGATCTTTCTAAAATGAGATCTCATGATGCCATTCCCTCATTAAACCCTCTCTCCTTTGCCATAGCTTCCTATTTCCTTTGGGATAGAGGAAAACCTCCTTAAAACAAGACTTTCAAGGCTCCTCATGATTTGGTCAAAACTTATGTCTCCAGTCACTTTACTCATTAAATTATGTGTTTCAGCCTTTTTGAACTGTTTTCAGTTTTACCTCATCTAAAAATTTTTTTTCTCAATATTTGGACATGGTGTTGCCTGGACCTACAACTGTCATTATTTTCTTATTAAAGTTGTTAGCTTACATGTTCTACTTTTTTCTACTTCATGTAGTACTCTTCTAATGATCCAACCCTACCCTCACCCTTTAGTCTGAATAAATGAAGCTGCTTCCTTACCCTAATTCTCACACCACTCTGTTTTTGTTCCCTTTCTGAATGTCCAGACTAGACTTTATTATAGCACTTACTTCCCTTTATTGTAATTGACTAGTTACATGTTTGTTTTAGTCATTAGAAGTCAAATTCTTGCAGGATGAATATTTTGTCTGCTTTGTTCATAGATTTGCAGTGCCTAGAAAAATGCCTGCCACATACTAGGAACTCTTTAAGTATTTTTTAATTATTGATTTTTAATGCAACTGTTTTAACTATTTGCCAAAATAAATCGATAGGATACTGAAACATATTGGCAATTTGGGGGGGGGGGTATTATAACATTGACCAAACCTAGGGGAAAGTAGATATTATGTTATTATAAAATTGGTATTACACTACAAATGAACTAAGTAGGATTAGTAACATTGATGGTAGGGATATTGGTAGTAGAAGCAGTAGTAGCTAAAATATTCCATGCCCAATTCTTTTTTTTTCCTTCAACTTTTAATATAATCTACACCATTAACTCTCAAAATGGTTCTTAAGTGGATAAGAAAATAAAGATTAAGAAAGCTTAAAGGAAACTAGTAAATGCAACTAAAACATGGAAAGTGGATTTTATAGAGGAGGTAGGAAAACTGTACCGAATGCAAACATCCATATTTCAACATCAAAAGCTGTTAGAGACACAGTGACTGAAAACCAGTAAGTTATTCCATGAAACCTTGCCTACATTGAGTTGTCCAATTTAAGGATCATGAACATGGGACCTCATACTCTGAAAGAATTATTTTTTTTATATTTAGCCTCACTTTTCTTACTGTTACTACCAGTTGGCTTTTTCCCCCAGTTTCCATAAGAAAATATTATTTTTTTAAATATGATGATTCTCAAATATTTTAACAGCTGAAGAGGAGATAATTACAATTAAGAAAGTCCACTGAGAAACTGTGGTATTAAATTTGCTACATTGTGGCCTTTAGTTAAATCTCTTGTGCCTTCTTAGAGCCAGAATTCTTCTCTGTAAAAGTTATTCTTAATTAGCTTCTTAATCAGGAGTTTCTAAATTGTACACAATCATGTATACTTTCTATTTATTTAGCAGAAAATGGAATAAGGCTTTTAGACCACCCTCTTATGTCCACAGATAAAAACTGAAGTTGTTTAGGGATTGTGCACAATTACAGTAGATTATTTTAAAGTAATAAACCTGATTTAATTTTAAGCAAAAAAAAAAAGGCATGATTTTGACAATCCACTTTTTTTTTTTTAATTTGTAATATTGTCTAATCTGGTGTCACTTATAAGTACTCTGGTATAATTGTGAGATAGCTCCCAAGAATTCAGAAATGAGGGAAATAGAATTCCAGCTGAGAGTTCATTAAATCATCATTTAATGAGTTCAAGCAAAGCCCCCAGAAGGAGATAAAATAGATGTAGGGCAATTATTCTTTGATCATATTAACATATCTATAGAAAGTGTATCTTAATCTGCAGAAGCAAGTAGTAGGGACTGGTCAATTTTAGAAGTATAGAAAGGAAAAACATCTGAGGAAATATTGGTGGTATCTCTTTAAAGACACCTGAATACATGGACCTGGAGTTCTTTGAGCCCATATCATGATGATAAACAGATAAGTTTATTTTCTTTAAAATGTCCTTGTTCTGATTCCAAGTTCACTAAGCTGACATTGATTCCTGAATAGTTTGATTATAGTAGGAGACGATGCTAATCATGTCAGAGTAATCCTGGTCCTTATGATGGTTATCTCTCTTGCTCAAAATCACTCTGCTTCTCTTAGTAATATGGTACTCTAATATGAAGAACTTTCCACATCAGGTAACACTTCTTAAACACAAGCTGTAAATGTCTAAAATATTTTTAGTGGCTGTCACTGCATTCAGAGTAAGTCAAAATTTCTTTGTATGACTTTGAACAGACTACAATAGCTGTCGAAATCTACCCCTTTAGCCTTAAATCTACTACTTTATAGATCTTTCTTGCCACCAGATATCTAGACATCCCTCAAAAGTAAACTGTACTCTTCCATCATTATATCTTGGCTCATAGTCTTGTCTTTGCTGAGAAAATTTTTTAGTCTGTCTCCATATGGTAAAGTCAATACTTACAATATTCATCTCAAATGCCACTTCTTACATAAGACATTCATACTCATCCTGCTGAGATAAATGTTTATTCTGTGTTCATATATAACAAAATGTTTTCTACGTCATTTATAGAACTGAATATAGTTTTCCTTTTATTATTTTTGGTTGTGTGCATATGTCCACTCCCTTGCCCCACACACAAGCACAGTATATTAAAAACCTTTGAGGGCGCCTGGGTGGCTCAGTCGTTAAGCGTCTGCCTTCGGCTCGGGTCATGGTCCCAGGGTCCTGGGATCGAGTCCCACATCGGGCTCCCTGCTCAGCAGGAAGCCTGCTTCTCCCTCTCCCACTCCCCCTGCTTGTGTTCCTGTTCTCGCTCTCTCTCTGTCAAATAAATAAAAAAAATCTTTAAAAAAAAAAAAAAAAAAAACCTTTGAGAGCAGGGATTAGATTTTAAAATTGTTGTATTTCACAGGTTAGCACATTTTGTAATATGAATATAGTATAACATCAGTAACATTTTTTGAAGTAAAATAATTGGAAGAATAAAAAGAAAAGAGAAACAAAGGAAGAAGTGAAAAACAATGTAATAATTTCTTGAGAAGTTTGAAGCTATTTGATCATTTAGCTTTTTTTTTAAAGTCGTCTATCTTTCCAAGTGTCTTCTTATAGCTCTTTTTTTTTATTTTACAAAATGCAAAGACCTGTTCATGGTTTTGATTAGTTACTCAAAGACAATGAATTAAATTCTAAATGTTACAGTTCATGTCATTCTTACATTTATACCTTATCATTGCATTAAGTATTACACTTCTGTGCTGAATATTAGATATTGTCTTTGACCATTTTGGTCAATGTAATGTTATTTGCTTGAGGGTGCTTAATAAGCATTGTATGATGAAGATGGTGATAATGAGAAAATCCTTTTTTTTTTTTAAGTGTTTTTTTTCCTGCTGGTAGAATTCCTGGAATATTGTAGATTCTCCGTAAACATCAATTGTATTATTGATTTAATTAATTGAAATAATCTATTTCTCCCATTTTATAGTAAAAAAGGACATAATTAATTTAGCAGGAGGATTATTTTAAAATATTCTATATGCCATATTTTTTATTAAACATTTTTATGAATGTAAATTTTATTTTAAATTATTGAACATTTTTGTCTTCTCTGGGTTTCTTTTGATGGAGCCATGGAGGAATTATTACATTTTTATATATATATTTCATGGAATGAAAATATATTTCACTTATATTAGTTATTTAAAGAAGGAGGAAAAACTTTTTTCTGTCATTTTCATTGTTCGAGCACTACTTTTTTTTTTTAAGTAGTTCCCAGTAGCTTAATCAACTCTTAAAAAGTAATCAAAAAAGGGCACCTGGGTGGCTCAGTTGGTTAAGTGTCCACCTTCAGCTTAGGTCATGATACTGGGGTCCTGGGATCGAGTCCTGCATCAGATTCCCTGCTCAGTGGGGAGCCTGCTTCTCCCTCTGCCTGCAGCTCCCTCTGCTTGTGCTCTGTCGGTCTCTCTCTCTCAAACAAATAAATAAAATCTTAAAAAAAAAAAAGTAATCGAGAAAAGAGTTGGAAAATTATTGGACTAACCAAAATGTTTTCTTTCAACTGCTGCTTATGGCTCCTGGTTGCCTTTTATTGTGGGTGAAAAATATCATTTGAACTTGGAGGGGATATTGTTGAACGTACACTATGGGCATCATGATAGGGTTTTTTTTTTTGTTTTTTTTTTGTAAATGTAATAATCATCCTGTAGATCTGAGTTGTCCTCTAGAAGTAAAAAGTTGATGTTGAAAAATAAACTTTGAGATAATTAACAAAATTAGAAGTCACTGAGGTAGTGGGTATTGTCATACAAGAACCTCTCCCCCCCAAGTCCCCAATTCAATGAAGTTGAATCTGGAATTCATGACATTGAATACATATGTATGATACGTCAGTGGTTTCTAATTAGAGCTAGGAGACATACCACTAGATAGCTTTATTCACACTATAAACTGCACAACCCTGCTTATCTTACACTTTTGCAAATCACTGTATGCAAAACTTGGTAAAATTAGGGCCCCCATTATACACACGGAAAGAGGGATTAATAAGAGAGGCATGAAAAATGGTATGAAAATGGCAGAAGTTGATGCAAATTAGAAGAAATTAGGGATATTTCTACATATGCTTCAGATTTCTTTCTACAAATAATCTTTCCAAAAAATAGGAATGAGAAACTTTGCAGGGTAATTTTTGTGTCTTATTTATCACTTATTTCATATTTATACAGGTTGGGCTATAGCATTTTTGGCTAAGCAGCATTAGATTAAATGGAATAATATTATTTTCATTAACATTTAAATAACACCTTCTTTGATATGAAATACTTAAAAGCAGTATGTACTAAAGCAAGATCATTGCTTTTAAGAGGAGACTTCATTAAGACATTGTATTTTAAGTAATAAATGTTTTAAAGGAAATTCAACTGAAATTTATATCAAATCAGTTTGTTACCTGACCCTGCCTTTGGATTATTTAAGGGGCATCTAGTGAATTTATGTTGTCCTAAATTCCCCAAGGCTCTATTGTGTTACACAAATTTACTTAAATGAATAAATAGAAATCAATGGGATAGAACCTAGTTTGGTTATCCTTTCTCAATTTTTTAAACTCGTATTTCTTGGCAATATTATTTAAATTATATAAGAATTCATATTGGGAAAAACAATACTGTAATCATGATTAATTTACATTATTAACTCAACATAACCCTTTAAAGTAAATTATTAACTATAGTTACTGTGGACATTTAAGAAAAAAATTAAAATTTTGATTTATTTATTTTCTTATCTCCAAATACATAAGAAATCTTGATGTGTGTTATCATCTTCTGATTAACCATGCAGTGCCACCTGGTGTGCAGATGGAAAGAATATTACACATCAGAGGCTCTGTTCACACCACCCTCCCAAACACAAACTTACGTGGCAGAAAGTTAACAGATGTTCACTTTGCTTGTGTTATGGAGATAAATTGTGCATACAACTCTTAATTCATAAATTAAATTTGGAGAAGAAGGTATTGATACCTGGATTAATCAGTCAAAGATCATGTGAATATATCCAGTTTAGTGGAAGAAAGTCATATTTAATTGGAAAATTGCTTCCTTGGATCTTTAAGTTCTTATTTTGTGTTTCTACACTTTATTTTCTTAGGTACACAATATTTTGTTTGTTGAGCCTTAATATTTCCATTTCACTGTTAAATCTGTAGTGCTAGAATAGCATGTTTTAAAATTGACTGCTACTTGGGGTGTCTGAGTGACTCAGTTGGTGGAGCCTCCAGCTCTTGATTTCTGCTCAGGTCATGATCTCGGGGTCATGAAATCAAGTCCTTGGTCAGGTTCCACACTTAGCAGGGAGTCTGCTTGAGATTCTAACCCTCTCTCTCTGCCCCTCCCCACCTTGAATAAATAAATAAATCTTTGAAAAAGAAATAAATAAAATAAAATTGACTGCGACTTCACATCTGTGGTTAAGTTTCCTGAAAACTAGGATAAAATACCCTTTCTTTTGTCTTTTATAAAGACTGTATTATATTCAGGTGCTTGTCTACTGTACTTTTAATCTTATCATTGACTGATCATATTTTAACGTATATTGTTATATTTCTACCATATGTATGTCTAGCTATGTGCTAGGGATAATAGTTCACAAAATAAATTTAAAAGGTTATTATTTGTTTAGAAAAACAATAAAGTACATTCATGCAATTAATAAATACAAATTTTGTATATGCAAATGCAATAAATTCAGTGACTTAATTTCTTAGAGTATTGGCTAAATTTTTTGCATAAATTAATTCTCACAAAGTAATACTGGATTGATATTGTTGATACCTCCATTTCATATATGTATAAATTGTTTCACGAGATGTTAAGTAATATTCTCATTAGTACAACCTGGATTTGAATTGAGGTCCATCTGAAACCAAAGCCATACTCTTAACCAATCCCCTAAGTTGGTGTTACTTATGAATAATGATTTTTTTCTTAATTTACAAATTTCCTTTTTAAAATTCGTTTTTAAAAATTGTGGTAAAATACACATAAAATTTACCATCTTAACCACTTTTTAAGTGTACACTTCAATGGCATTAAGTACATTCACATTTAATTAATAAAACTGACAAATCCCCAGCCAGACTTACCAAAAAAAAAGGAGAAAGTTCCCAAATAAATAAAATCACAAATGAGAGGAGATATCCCAACTAACACCACAGAAATACAAACAATTATAAGAGAATATTATGAAAAATTATATGCCAATAAAATGGGCAATCTGAAGAAATGGGTACACTTTTAGAAACATATAAACTGCAAAAACTGAAACAGGAAGAAATAGAAAATATGAAGACCCATAACCAGAAAAGAAATTGAATCAGTAATCAAAAATTTCCCAATAAACAAAAGTCCAAGGCCAGATGGTTTCCCAGGGCAATTCTATCAAACATTTAAAGAAGAATTAATACATATTCTTCTCAAACGGTTCCAAAAAATAGAAATGGAAGGAAAACTTCCAAACTCATTCTACGAGGCCAGCATCACCTTGATTCCATAACAAGATAAAGAGCTCACTACACTGAAGAATTACAGACCAATATCTCTGATGAACATGAATGCAAAAATTCTCAATAAGATACTAGCAAATCTAATCCAACAGTGTATTAAAAAAATTAGTCACCATGATCAAGTGGGATTTATTCCTGGGCTGTAAGGGTGGTTTAATATTTGCAAATCAATCAACACGATACACCACATTAATAAAAGCAAGGATAAGAACTATATGATCTGCTCAGTAGATGCAAACAAAAACAAAAACAGTAAAACATTTGACAAAGTACAGCATCCATTCTTGATAAAAAACCCTGAACAAAGTAGGGATAGATGGAATGTATCTCAACATCATAAAGGCCATATATAACAGACCCACAGCTAATATTATCCTCAATGTGGAAAAACTGAGAGCTTTTCCTCTACAGTTAGGAACAAGACAGGGATGTCCACTCTCACCACTATTATTTAACATAGTACTAGAAGTCCTATCCTCAGCAGTCAGACAGCAAAAAGAAATAAAAGGCATCCAAATTGGGTAGGAAGATGTCAAACTTTCACTATTTGCAGATGACATGATACTCTATGTAAAAAACCCGACTCTACCAAAAAAATTGTTAGAACTGATACACAAATTCAGTAAAGTCACAGGATACAAAAATCAATGTACAGAAATCTGTTTCATTTCCATACACCAATAATGAAACAGCAGAAAGTGAAATCAAGGAACCTATCCCAATTTACACCCAATTGCACCAAAAACCGTAAAGATACCTAGGAATAAACCTAACCAAAGAGGTAAAAGATCTGAATTCTGAAAACTATAGAACACTTGTGAGAGGAATTGAAGATGACACAGAGAAATGGAAAAACATTCCATGCTCATGGATTGGGAGAACAAATATTGTTAAGTTGTCTATAATACCCAAAGAGATCTACACATTTAATGCAATCTCTATCAAAATACCACCAGCATTTATACTATTACACTATTCTTGATACTTGAGCATTATGGAAGTTAGAGGTGCTGCCCCTGATGCTGTTAGAAATCCATGTATAACTTTCAACTCCTCTAAAACTTAAGTACTAATAGCCTGTTGTTGACGAGAAGCCTTACTGATAACATAAGCAGTCTGTTAACACATATTTTGTATATATGTACTGTATTCTTACAATAAAGTAAGTTAGAAAAAAGAAAATGTTATTAAAGAAAACCATAAGGAAAAGAAAATACATTTATAGTCCTATACTGTATTTATCGAAAAAAAATCCACATTTAAGTGGACCCATGCAGGGCGCCTGGGTGGCTCAGTTGGTTAAGCGACTGCCTTCGGCTCAGGTCATGATCCTGGAGTCCCGGGATCGAGTCCCGCATCGGGCTCCCTGCTCGGCAGGGAGTCTGCTTCTCCCTCTGACCCTCCTCCCTCTCATGCTCTCTGTCTCTCATTCTCTCTGTCTCAAATAAATAAATAAAATCTTTAAGTGGACCCATGCAGTTCAAGCCCACATTGTTCATGGGTCAACTGTACTAAAATAAAAACATTTTAAGTATTTAAACTAAAGTTATTTTGTAAAGAATATCACTCTGACACAATCAAATAAATTATTGGAATTGTTTGTGTGTATGTATATTTTCCTCTCTACTGACTATAGACATGTTGATTAATAGAATACTCCAGGGAAAGTTGAATCAGTTTTATGTGCCTTTTTTCCTCTTGGCATTTTTGGTAGCTATTGACCAGAATTTCTGTTGGGAATAATCTGGGCTATAATATGGGATCATATGAAGACTAGAGAAGAGTGAATAAATCTCTAACGAATGGTCCAACAGTGAGCTTTCCTATTAGAGTGGTACATATTATAACAGGTTTGGCCCTAAAATGATCTTCTGTTCCTCTAAAACTGTTTTTCCATTATATTTAAATGTGTTCTTTTCCCCCCTCCTATTTGTGTGTGTGTGTGTAGGGGTGTACACATATTATACATATGTATACATATATATGTTATGAAACCATCCCTCTTGGTTCTTGGGAGTTTTGGGGGTTTTGTTTGTTTTGTTTTCTCATCTTCCAGCCTTTTGCAACTTACAGTCATCTGAGAAATGGAAGCTTGAGGAGGATAAAGTGAGAAACGAGTAAAATTTATAAAGGCAACATTTTCATTCCATGGCTCTTTTTTTTTTTTTTTTTTTGGTAGAAGGAGCATCAGAAAGCTCACTTATAGATTTTAAAGTTTTCTAAATACTAAGACATCTCATGACAATACACAAAATAAGAGATGTTAAAAAGTTTTGACTCAGTGTCATTTAAAACATTAGTTTTTAATAGTTTAGCACACATAGCTAGATATTTTTTTTAATTGTGCCCACACAACTTTAAAATGGTATTTGAAAAATCTAGTATTTGTAAGTTATTTTTAGAATCCAAGTCTGGCATCACTGACAAAATATTAACAGACATATGCTTAAAGTATTAACAAACATAAATGACCTTCATTCTCATAATTTTTTTATAATGCTAACACTTTTACTCCCATTATTGCTTATATGCTCACTCATTCAGTAAATATCAAGTTCCTGGTGAGTGACTAATATGCCCTTGCTATAAAGAAGCTTACAGTTTTGAGGGGGGATAGACACACAAATATTTCCTAATTGTCCCCTGGTTAACTATTTACCACGGTATGTAACACAGCAGCATAGGATCTAAGCATTCTATTCACTTACTTATATGCACTTCTGCTTACTCATCCTAGACTCTCAGCCTCTGTAGGAAAAAAGAAAGATCAGGGGATGTGTAGGGGGCAGAAGGTGAAGAGTACACTCAGATATAGGGAATATATGTGACAGCTCCATAGTGCTGCAGAAGCTTTTACTGCCAGGGATGTGTGCTAGTCAGTAGGACCAAACGAATATAACAGAAACAGGTTCCACAGCTGTTGGCATGGTATACACATGAATTTAGTTGAGTTAGTATGTTTCCTGTTTACTGTGGAGGATGAAGGATTTTAACATGAGATGTAAGAGATTAGAGAGATTGGTTCAGTGGCACTATGGAAATGGGTTGGGGAAGGACTAGACCAGGTCTGGGGACATTTTATGTGTGGCTATTGCAATAATTCAGTTTAGAGAAAATTGAGGATCTGAAATAGGGCTGAGAACTGAAAATACAATGAGTAGGTCTTAGCACCTGATTAGATATAGTTCGTGAAGATTAGGAATAAGAAGCAGCAAAGCAGGTTGAGAATTTAAGGAATGTCTTCAGCACTCCTTTTGACCAATTAGATGGATGGTGATGACAATTTACCAATAGAATAAAAGAGGGGAAGATTATGGATTCTGATTTTACCTTTTTTGTTTGGGATTTTTTTGTGATGTCCTAGTGGAAAAATCCAGTAAGCCCTCAGGTGTACTGGGATAGGTCTGGAAATCAGGTGAGAAGTTTCTGGGCAGGATATGTAGATTTGGTATTAGTTGCTGTATGCTCTAGTAGAAAAATTATGAGCCTTGAAACTAATCAAATTCAGTATCTCATCATTTATGGTTATTGGGAGTAATAGAAATATAATATAAAGTAATTTTTCATTGAATTGGCATATGGTAGGATTTTTTTAAATGGCAGTCATTAATATTATCAGCCTATAGGTATTACATGCAGTCGTAGCATTGGTGAGATCATGTAGTCATTCTTCATATCCACCCTCGGTAACATGAGAAAACTAAGTCCCAGTGAAATTCTGTGACTTGTCATGTTCACTGAGTGTGATATTCATACATACTGGAAATGAATTATGTTCTAAGTCCATGTCTGTGAATATTATTTCAACATGACTTATTCATAGTGTTATAATGTTGTTATTATCACATCCTTCATTTTACCATAGTATGTATATAACTCTTTGTGTTTAGAGAGATCTTTTGTAGTAACAGAGAAAAGGTAAAGTAGCCCATATGAGGGACTGAACTTCTTTAGCATGATGTTTTAATATGAACTCATGGTGTGCAGAACCAATATTCTTGAACACCATTGAACCTGGTTATTACTAAGGAGTGGACTTGGAAATAGTAGATATTTGTGTTAAATAAGTTTGGAATTACTAAATAAGTACACAAAAATAAACCTTTCAAAAGAAGATTTGGCATAATAAGTGTGTATTTAGAAGGGATACACTGGGGAAGAAAATCTTTTACTTTAAAAAATATTATCTTGGGGCCCTTTAAAAGGCAAATTTCCTTAGTAAGAATTAATATATAGTTTATAAAAGTGATTGTTTTTTTCCATAGAGATATGTTAATCATATAAAGTAAGATGTAAATTTATACCTTTTCCTCAGTAACCAATGAAGTTCTTCTGCAAATAATAATAATAATAATAATAAATTTGGCACAATTTCTTTCTTTTTAAGTTTGCCTCTTCCTTAGAGCATTGTTCCAGGCTTTCTATGTATTTTATCACCGTAGGTATATGACATAACACATTTAGAAATTCTCTTAATTTTACAACTATTAAATAGGTCTCAGAAATTAACTTTTTTGCCACCATCATAGTTAAATATTTTATTTTCCTGTTGTCTGGTAAGAAAATATGTGTTATGCATTAGGGAAACATAAAATCAGTCTTCACAGATTCTATAAGTTTCCATAATGCAGAGTAATTGAACATATGGTCTGTACTAACTACTGTAGGTTGATTGGTACAGAAAATAAAAAGGGGGATGGTGGAAAATTTTAGGCAAGTCTTTGGTTTTAGGGTTTGTGTTTCCCCTCGTAACAAATGACTTTGTAATAGTGAGTTGCATTAAATTCTACTTAATACTTATTACTACATATACAATATATGTTAGATTAAATAAACAGACCTTTTTAAACATCGGCAGTTGTTATGCTAAATTCTCCACCCCCCCCAAATTGTAACTTTTTAGAATTCTGGTAACAATGTATAATATTATTAACCAATGGCACAGTAAATGTGCTCCATTTTTAAAATTACACTGATTTTTATTTCTATTAAAAAAAGAACTAATTCTCTAAAAATGCTCAAACCTGCTATTAAGACCACCTACCTTTTAGCTGAAAAGTGATATATACTTTTCTTATTGAATTGGCTTTTGTGGAGAGTTCCCTTTTATTTATAATGGGATGCTAAAGGGAATCTGGGATCCTTTGGGAATTCTTACTGTGTTCCTGATCATTCCACCCACCAGCGTAGATGAGTGGCATGACATTGAACAGTTAAACATGGGCTTATTATCATAGATGTGAGCTTTCCTCACATGGTTACAATGGAAATGAACAAAAATCCTGAGCCATGTCATTCAGGAGATTGTAAATATCTGTTAATCAGGTTAGTGAATGTTTCATGATTACTTTGTGAGGATTATTTTGAAATGCAGCTTTATTTCAGGGTCCTGAATTTAAGTTATGGGAGGTACCTTTGTTGAGCCTTTTGAAAGAGCATTAAAAGCTCTATCTGATAAGCTTGAGAAAAGTAAGAAAAAACATTTATTCTAGCAAGTACACTTTGTGTTTCTGAAAGTTTTTCTCATCATAATGCAAGTAAATCACACTTACTTGAGCATCTGTTACATTGTAAATATCAAATTTGGCATTTAGACATCAATGCCTGAGAGTTTTGCCAACATTTTTTTTTTAAAGATTTTATTTATTTATTTGAGAGAGAGAGAATGAGATAGAGAGAGAGAGCATGAGAGGGGGAGGGTCAGAGGGAGAAGCAGACTCCCCGCCAAGCAGGGAGCCCGATGCGGGACTCGATCCCAGGACTCCAGGATCATGACCTGAGCCGAAGGCAGTCGCTTAACCAACTGAGCCACCCAGGCGCCCCTTGCCAACATTTTTTGCAAACCTACTATGTGTTAGGGACTTTGCACACCTGATCTCATTGCATCTCATTCAAACCACACCATAATCCCAGAGAATATGTATTAATTACACCCACTGTAATGCTGGAGAATCTATACCAGGAGTAGGTTAAGTGGCTTGCCTAAAGCCACCAAAGTTCTCAAGAAATCCAAACCTTGTGGTTTTCCACCATTCCAAAGCACCCAATACAATAACCATGGGGATATAAGGGGTGGTATAATGGCTTAAGGGATGAGGAGAGGTGAGAAAGTTATTATTGTTTTTATAGAGAAATATGGATACATTTTATGGCAAGGTAAAGAAGTAAATGGAAAACAAAAGTTTGAAATTATATTTAAGGGGAAGAAGGGGGAAGAACAACAGGAGACTAGAAAAGAAGAGCAGAGGCAGATGTGTTAGTTTTTGAAAGTTGTTAGGATACTTTTTTCCTCATTGATAGAGAAATAATTTGGTGAAGATAGGAAGAATTCCAAGGTGGAACATGTCAGCCAAGTGAGTTCACTTTGCTTTTCAGGGAGGAGGAGAGAGAGATAAAAAGAGAACAGTAGCTCCTCTCCAGGAATACACACAACAGCAAATGTTAAGTGGGGAGGAGAAACTGCATAACAAAGAAGAAAAATATAGACAAAGAACATTAAATTGTTACTTAACTAATTTTACATTTATAGTAGGTGTTAATACTAATTTACTTTTATGGGGTGGAAGGAAAGAAAGAATAAAATAAAGCATTTTATTATAATGGAGGGAACAAGTAGGGATGATACCTTTATTGAACATTGGTTTTATTTGTTATTTATAATTAAAACAAAATAAATAGTTCTTGAACTTCTTACAATGAAATTAGTGATTATTTAATGGGTATTCTAGGAGACCTACAACATTATTATCCCTTTAAGGATATAAAAATAAAACCAATACACAAAGCTGGTTTGAGCCAGTTGGTCCAACTATAAGTTATACACAGGTTGCAATTAATTGCTTTGAAAAGGAGTTAATTTTATCAGGTCATTAAATAACCCCATTAGTAAATTATTATGACAAACATATTATTTGCAAAAATACAGGAGCAGTAGCATTTTCACAAATTATTAGTCTTTAGTTTTGCTTACATGTAGTGATGGAATCAGCCACCATGCCATTAGAGAATATTACTATTATGAAAAATGTAGGGCATTTTATAAGTTGAAGATTGAAGATAAATTCATCTTTAAGCATGTTATTCTTTGTTACCAGAGCTTTGTACTCTGGGCTTCTGTGAAAATTGGATGAGCATATGAATATACAAATTCACGTATGGTGAGGTGGAAATGGAAGAAATGAAGGTGAATGAGAAAAAGGACAGAAGAAAGCAAAATAAACACATATAAAATTCAGTGAAGGGCAACCTAATTTAGCATTCATTCAAAAACTTGAGTTCTTACAATGTGTGCATGTATTTCACTTTTAAATATTCTAGGTCAACAACATATGATTGAAAAAAATAGCAAGTTCAGAAGTCTTATTTACTGATTTGACAAATGAGGTAATTCATTTTGAGCTAAGCCTTTAGGCCAAAATTTTAGTCAAAGGAAAAACATGGATTCTGATTTCTGCCAGACTTAATTAGCCATATGTTAAAGAACAATAGTTCAATATACATAGTGTGGAAAATACTTCTTATTATGGATTGATCTTTTTAAACTGTAACTATTCTAACTATTCAGAGCAATACAGAAAACCAAAGAATTTCCATCACTGAATATGTGGAGCAGATACCACCCACATACCCATGTACAAACTGTATTTTGTAATATAAAAATGATCACTGGAATCTTTTCCCCAAATTTCCGGAGTGCCAATTTACAAGCAGCCTATTGGGATATATCTAATTATATCAAAATTATATGTTCATTCTACAAACAATGACCATGATTTGTACTAGGAATAAAAGCCTTCTAGATCTTTAAAATTCCCAGTGTTCTTTAAAATCACCAGTCTAATCAGCACCTGCGTTTAAAATTATAAAGGCAGTAAAGGTTAGGAGCAGGGAGTTCCAGGTTAGACAGACCTGAACTTAATCCCAACTCTGTCCCTTACTAGCTCTGTGCCCTTGAGTAAGTTATTTAAACTCTCATTGTTTAGGTTTCCTTATCTTTTAGGTAGAAATGATAATTAAAAGTGGGGTTCACTGTGATGATTATCACACTGCTTGCTGCCAAAGGTTTAGTGGTTGTTAGAGTAATTCTCATTAAAATTATGGATTTCCCTTAGAAGAAATCTTTGTGTTTATTAAATAGTTTAAAGAAAAACTTTTTAGGTAAGAAAACAAAAAATATTAATATTTGAGAAATAAATTGTACTTCATCAAAATTGAAAACATCTGATCTTTAAATGAAATGGCAAGTCATACACTGGAAGAAAAAATACATACACACACCTGACAAAGGTATTTGTGTATTTTCAGAATATGCAGAGAATTTTTTTTTTTACAATATATAAGACAATCCAATTTTCAAAATGGAGCAAAAGTTTTAAACAGGCAGAAGAATATGCAGGAATAATCAATAAGCACTTGAAAAGATGCTCAGCATCATTAGTTATTAGAGAAATGAAAATTAAAACCACAAAGTGAAACCACTTCACACCAACTAGAATGACCAAAATTAAAAAGACTAACAATACCAAAGGTTGGCAAGGGTATTAAGCAACTGGAACTTTCATGCATTGCTGGTTGAAGTGTAAAATGTACTTTGGAAACAGTTTAGTAATTTTTTATATAGTTAAACATATACCTACACTGCAAAGCATTAATACCACTGAGATATTTAACCAAGAGAAATAAAAACATAGACTGAAAAGAGTCCTACATCAATGTTCATATTAGCCAAAAATGGGAAAAAAACAAACAAAAAAAATGTCCATCAACAGATGAATGGATTAAACACATTCTGGTATATTCACTCAATAGAATACTACTCAGCATCAAAAGGGAATGAACTACTGAGACATGAAACAACATGGTTGAATCTTCACCAGCATTGTGTTGAACAAAAGAAGTCACAGGTACTGCTTGTTAAGCATTTAGTAACAGGGAAAACAAAACCTTTCCCCCGACTTCATGAAGACTAAAGGCTCCTTGGGTGCAAAGTAACATAATTACAACACAGCGTGGTAATGTATGTAGTGATCGAGAGATGCCCAGAGTTTTGTGAATGCACAATCAGGATGCCCAATGTTAACCATGACCCTGATGAATTTAAGTGTAAGAATGTTTATTAGGGTAGGGGAACAGGGTCATGGAAACTTACTAGAGAGAGTGGCACCTTTACAGAGTTGAAGGATCATTAGGAGTTAGCAGGAAAAGAGAAGTTGGAGGGAGAGGGTTATTACTGGTGGAGGGCTCAAGAGAACAATTTTTCAGTGAACTAGCATGATAACTCCTGAGTAGTTTAGTGTTTCTGTAGTGCATGAATCTCTCTGATTGTTGAGTCTCTGGGTTGGAGAGTTAGTCAAGAAGCCGTTCATGGAGGTCCTGTTTAGGATGCTAAGGAACTTGGGCTGCTGTTCTGTTGAATATGAAAACTGATTGAAAGGTTTCAAGTAGCAATGTCTCACTAGATAGGGTTAACATGAGAGTGACAAGACTGGACATGTTGAGACAAGCTGGAGAGCTGTTATACAATGCAGCTATGAGATGATTAGAGCTTGAACTTGGGCAAGGAATGAATTAAATAAGTAGTACTTAAGTCTAAATGCTTAGGTCGTTTTCCTTATGATTTAAAATCAGGAAGCTTAATCAGAAATTAGAAAATAAATGACCACCCTTGGGGCGCCTGGGTGGCTCAGTTGGTTAAGCGACTGCCTTCGGCTCAGGTCATGATCCTGGAGTCCCGGGATCGAGTCCCGCATCGGGCTCCCTGCTCGGCAGGGAGTCTGCTTCTCCCTCTGACCCTCCTCCCTCTCATGCTCTCTCTCTCTGTCTCATTCTCTCTCTCAAATAAATAAAAATAAAAATAAAAAAAAAAAAAAAGAAAAGAAATGACCACTTAATAAAGTAGCTACTGGATTTACACAGTATTTTACTCCTAAATTCCTATAGCTTAGGATGTTTAATGTTGTATTAATTTCTATGTACATAGGCTAAAACCTACCATTATCATAAAGTCAAAATCATTACTTTCCACCAAATAAAGCTATATTGTCCCAGTGTTGGCATTACTGAAATAATATACTTTGATCAGCATTTGCAGATTACTTAAGATTATTTCTATAATTAGTTTCAAAGCATTTTCTCATATTTATCTCCTTGAATATTAAAGCTCATTAGGAAATGTATATTTAGATATGTAGAGAAGATTAATTTATAAAACTAAAAGTAAACATAACAACTAATTGAAATGCTTAATAGTGCATTAACAAGAATTGACTTCTGGTATAACCAAACAAAATGTTTTTGTGATTTGTTCTTGCAGTTTATTTGACACAAACTGCAGGCATGGGCTGTAGAAAAAAAGTAATAGCATCTTATGACTAGAAACAAACAACTGAATAACTTTTAAGTGTGGTCCTATAGGACAATTAGTTGGCCTTAATTTTTTTTTAATTTTCATGTGAAATTCAAAGGCATAAACTGTATCTGTTTTAACAATTATTCAGGAACAATTCTAATTAACCAATTTTTGTAGTTAGATGAACTGGAGAATGGTCTCTGAGAAGAATTTAGGAAGCAACTAGTCTTCAATATTCCCCATTAGTTGTATAATAAATATATTTCTAATTGGAATATATTATTGATGTCAACTTAACAGTTTTCTGTTACCACTCTTGAGAGTAAAATGTGGTATGAACCGATTTTTCTGGACACCTGTTGTTCCTTTGTTAGGGATCTTTTACCTGATGGTTCTGTGACCACAAAAAGATGAGTAGTTGTTGATTTATATGTGATATATTAAAAATAAAACCAGTTTCTTACTTAATTAGTAATGGCAATAGGGTGTGATATCATTTATTGACAGGAGCCCCAACACTGTCAAAAAATAATTTGATTATATATTATATTTGTCTACATAAAGTACTGACAAGTGTAAGTCGTAAGAGTGAGGCAACTCATGGGCAAGACTACATTAGAATTTAGAAATTTAATTTAAAAATGCAAATTTTAATAGTCTCTAGAATTTTTAGTACATAAATATCTACCGGAAGCCATAGTTGGTTTTGTTTGCCCTATATCTTGCTTACCAGTGTACTAATTGAATAGCGAGAATGCTAAAGAATATATTTATGCAACAGGGCTTAAGAAATTACAATTGAACTTGAAATCAAGCTCAAGTTCATTTCTGGAACATAGACCAAAGAAAGAAAAGTCACACCTACAAATAAATTTTCTAGTTCTATTCAGTCTTTTGAAAAGAAAATAGAAAAATTCCTAAGTATTAACACAAAATAAGATATGTGAATTCTTATTTTTATAATTATTTCAGTGAGACTTCCATTTGAAAATGTCGGGCTGAATACAAGCATATCCTTCTCTCCTGTCCTGAATTGCCACTAAAATGAAAGCAGCAGGATTTTTCAAATGCCGGGAGCTTAAAAGAAAAAAGAGAGTAAGAGAGGAAACAATAAAACATGGGAAGCTGAAAAGCAGATGGCTCTATGAGAATGAACTGAGCAGCCCCTAAAAAACTGAATTCTGAACTGGACCCAAGAAGTACCACGATGTGCACTACTGAATCTACTTAAAGTTTCAAAATTAGTAGTATCAGGTAGCTGTGGGAGCAGGAGTGAAGGAGGGGATTTGTCAAATTTCTGGTAAAAAGCAGCTATATACCTTGATTCCCTTGTCTACCTTGAATAGCTCAAGAACCCCATTTGTTCAGTAGAGAGAGTAAATCCAGTGCCTAGACTAGAGGACACAAGGCAGAAGGATACCCTGGTGAAAAAAGGGATTCAGTGAATTTTTGCATGCTACAAGCTGAGAACCTTATTCTCCCTGTCTCACCTGGCTTGCAGAGCAGCTGCTTTGTAGGTACAATATGACAGTTGGGCATGGCTGTTCGCTGCCTAACATGAGTTGTCATGACTCGCAAGGAGATCAATAACTAATGGAAAGTGGTACATTTAGAATAAGAAAAATGGAAATATGAGAAAGCCAGAGCCCAAGAGATGTTGCTATTTTGAAAAGTCCCTACAATCCTCTAAGCTCTCATTCCTTCAGAAAAAAAATAATGATATTCTTAAACAATTATTTTTCGTTAAAAACAAAAGAGAAAAGGAGTGCCTGGGTGGCTCAGTTGTTAAGCGTCTGCCTTCGGCTCAGGTTATGATCCTGGGGTCCTGGGATCGAGCCCCACATCGGGCTCCCTGCTCAGCGGGTAGCCTGCTTCTCCCTCTCCCACTCCCCCTGCTTGTGCTCTCTCTCTCCCTGTCTCTCCCTCTCTGTCAAAATAAATAAATAAATAAAATCTTTTTTAAAAAATTAAAAAAAATAAAAGAGAAAAATGTGTCCTTGTTTTGAATTTCCTAGGCATGCAAATTCCCTTTTTAGCCATATTTCCCCCAAACAATGAAAGTTAAATGACTCAAAAGAAATACGTAAAAGCCAGTGTTTCTATTAATTGGCTCACAACACAAGATAACACAAGTCCATTCAAATTTGTACTGAATATGTACAATTTTTAGAGTTTTTGTTTCCTCATTTCGGGGAAGGTGCCAGTACTTTGTGTGTTCATGTGTGTGTTATGCTCATTTGATTGCTTCTCCTATACAAAGACTGTTTTTAAGTAATTAAGTTCCAAAAGTTTTATTTTCCATGGCCAAGCTGAATTTTGGTTATCAACTTGTTTAAGCAAAAACAAAACAAAACTATGAAAGTCCATGAGATAACCTCTATTACTTTGGAGCTGGGATGGCTGGATGAGTTTCAGCAGGCAACACTCAAAGTAACTCACAAAAAGCATCTTCTGAGAGCTGAAACAGAGTCACAGATCTGTCTCGCTCTGTTTGAGGCTTAACAGAGTAGTGGAGATAATCTTCAGAGAGACCATGTCTTGGCCTCTAAGGACAAAGAGACACATACTTTTTGTGTGTGTGTGAAAAAATTGTGCAGTAATTTTAAAAATGAAATCCATGACACCTCATTGTGGAATCACATAGGATTTTGTTTGTTTTCAAAAATGCCTCATTGCAAAATTAATTGTCAAGATTTTTTTTAAGGAAATGCACATGTTCAAGTATATGTTTATATTCAAGTAGGTCATAACACATAGAAACATATTCCTTTTATGGTATTCCATATTTGATTTTGATTATTCTTCAGTTTTTTTTTTTTAATTTTCATTTAATGGTATGTTTTTATTTCCTTTTCTGAAAGATATGTTTGATAAATAGGACAATTCACTCATCAGATTATTGTTCTAAAAATATACATTTGCTGCTCAGGTCAAACATATTAGAGATTCTATGCAAAAAGGTTATATGCAGTAAGTTATTTCACACAGTCTTGAAAATTATATGGAAATACAGTTATTTGATTATAATTCCCTAAACTTTTATGAATATTATAAGGCCACATAAAGAAATATATCTTTTGTAAAATTACTACTGAACATTGTCTATCGGTCAGTAAATTTTATGTATTGATTGGTGTTATAAAATTCCTTGAAAGAATTTGTGTCAGGAAAATAGTTTGTCTCTCCTAATAAATTGGTATACTTTCTTTCATCAGATATTGATATCTATGTAATTTATAATAATTTTATTTTGACTCCATTACCTAGAAGCTCAGTGTTAATTTTAGTGTTCGATCGTTGTAATTATTTAACTATTATATTAGATTATCTCAAATACATTATAGAAGCAGAAAAGTATATATTATAGTGACATAATCTGTAACCCATTTGGCCCTACACAAATTTGTGAATGGCACCTCTGCTTACCCCATTAATTTTTTAGATGTTGGGTTAGTTGAGGGAAGATGGAGGTTACGAACTATAGATGACACCTTAATAAGTTATTGTAATATGTATCTAGAGCCTACACACCATATTGATTACTGCTAGACATTAAGTTCAGACTTAAATAGAAGTCTGATTCTGATTTTTCTCCTCAGACTCAAGCACAACTTCTAATTTCACAACTATAAGCTTATTATTTAACATAAAGACAACACATTATACTTATGCTTATTTAAATGCATGTGTGTGGAAAGAATAAAATTCTAGCATTATCACTTATTTAGAAATCATACGAAAGTATCTCAGATCCTTTCCTATTAAGGGGGATGGAGAATGATCTCATGAAAATATAAGGACAGGAAAATATCAAGGTACAAAGAAGAAAATGAAATTCTGACCACTAAAGTCTTATTCATTTCCATTATTTTATTCAATAATGTCATATTTTTTAAGGTTTCATTTATTTATTTGATAGAGAATGAGAGAGAGAGAGAACGAGAGAGAGAGAATGAGCAGGGGGAGGGGCAGAGACAGAGGAAGAAGCAGACTCTCCACTGAGCAGGGAGCCCTGACATGGGGCTCGATCCCAGGACCCTAAGATCATGACCTGAGCTGAAGGCAGACGCTTAACCGACTGAGCCACCGAGGTGCCCCTGTCGTATTTTTAACAATTATTATTGGTCCTGGCACTCTACTTGTCACTGGGGATTCAGTGATTAACTTAAGTATATTCTCTTACCAGAGAAGCTCATCAACTTTTAAGGAAAAAATAATTACCAAACTAAAGTAAAAAGGGAAAACAGGAAAGATACCTAATGACCATCTTGAGGGCTGAGACTTTAACCTGTAGGTTGGGAGTTTGTTAGAAGAGTTGAAACAAGTCTATTATTGGCAGATAAGATGTGTCCACTGTAACACAGAGGTTTGAGAGAACAGAGTGAATTTGAAAACTGACAAATATGGCATGGCCTCTTCCTAAAATGTATGCTGAAGGATGAGAAAGTAATTAACAGCAGATAGGGCATGAGGGTAGGGGATGAATAAATTGTTACAGATCATATATATGAAGTTAAGACATTTATGGAGTTTGGATTTATCCCAGAGGCAGTGGGTGAGCATCCGAATTTCTGGATTGATGTCATCAAGGTATTGCTTTGGCTTCCAGGTTCAGGAGTGTCACCATACAAAAAACTGCAATGGTACTGTTCCTCTCCCCTCTGCCCTCAAACTAATATAGGGTTAGTTGAGACCTGAGTGAAATAGTGTTCACGTAGCTTTTCTTATCAACTATGAATCCCTCAGATGTTGATCTGGAAACTGAACTTGCAAAAATTCACATAATTTGTATTATAAATTTACTGACAAGGGAGCCACATCAACATTTACAGCCTTCACCACTGTACCTTAATGGGAAAGGATTTATGAATAATCACTAATGATATCATTCATAATGATGAAATGAAATATTTATAAAGCATTTCCTTTACGTTTAATTGCATGGTAATCTCCAGTTCGTTAATTCATTATAAAATCAGTTTTGAAGTAATTGTTGGCCTTGAGTTATTATTGTTCAGGATTTGTTAGTCAAAGAGGATGAATAACATGAAACTGTTGTTTGTTTTTTAAATTTTAAACAGCTTTATTGAGTTATAATTGACATACCATATCATTCACTCACTAAGAATGTATATTTCAGTGATTTTTAGTATATTCTTGGATATGCATGACAATCACTACTGTGTTCATCATTACTGAGTTGTTTTTGGAGAGAAAATGAAAGTGCTGAAATTCTTTTTTGTAGTATTTGTATTATTGGGCTGTTTTTAAGGCAGCGAAGAAATGCAGTTTATATCAGTTGTCTTTTCTCTAGTTCATAGGATGTTCTAGGGTGTCTCATGATACTCATGATACATAAGATCATCTGTGAAATCTTGTATTATAAGTTGATTCATTTTCTATATTTCCTTAGAGAAGAAGAAATTATGAAATATTTTACAGTTGTCTCTAATTTTGTTCCAGTTTCTTTTTGTGGGCTTCAAAATTAATGTTGGTAGACAAATTGTCCTTCATTGTCTTCTGAAATGATTTAAATAGTTTAAGCTAAATTTTAAAAAAGTATATCCCTTCATCTGTGTTCTAGAGATTTGATGTGTTAGATATATTCATAGAAACACAACTTACATTATAGATTTATAATTTTTGTGGACCTAATTTTAAATGGATATTATGGCTGCATTTATTTGCCATTTTAGACATACAGTTTGATTTAGCTCAGGATTAAACAACGTAGAATTCAAAAAAATATAATACCATTTAGGATTTTCGCTGTAAAATCTATTACACTGTAGGAGGTTTCACATTTCTAAAATGCAAGCAGTAAGTACTGTGGGGTCAGGGACTAACCAGTGAATGAAAGTCAGAACTCAAAATGAAGTGCCTTTTCTGTTTAACATTGGGCACTGATAGAAACTGATAATGTTTGATTAATGAACGGCAGCCTTGCAGCGGGTGAAAACATCTGCAAAAAGTGATTTATTATTTCAAAGGTATTGGGAGCTTGCGGTATCTTGCAGATTTAAGTATGTGTGCCTGAATAAAATAAATGAGATGCAACATGTGAAAAATGAAAACACATTACTTGTAAAGGATGTGTCACAAGCAGGGTATTTTTGTTCAAGTACACTTTGTCATGAGGACTTTTAATGCTGTTCTGAATACAAATCATTTAACTGGTTCATAAAATCGCCTCAGTTGGAATTCTTGCATCTATCATCCAAGACATAAATGAGGGTTAAACTTAATGTGGTGTAACATCCCCTAAATGTTCAAATTTTGCATCATATACAACTATTAAAATTGCACATATGTTTTATGTATAAAGATGAATAAATTGTGGGTACTTAAAACAATGGTCCCCAAACAGAAATAAGGTTTAAAGTCTTGAGGGTCTTAATTGAACGCTCATCAAATATTCAAGAGTTAAGGATTTTCAGTGCGACTATTATGGCTAGACATTTGAATAACCTATCATTTTATGATTGAACAATTTTTAGTTAGGTGACATGTTATATGATAAATAATAGATGCAATGAAGGAATTGGTATTGCTATTGGAGCTGTAATTTGTGTGTGTGTGTGTGCACATACCTTGAATCAGTCACTGTTGCTTAGTTAAAAATCATACCTTTTCTCTAAATGTAGTTACATCATATTTCACATATACTAGGTAAGTATTTATAGAAAATAAGATTTCAAATTCTTTCAAGGTACTAATAACCTGATAATAGTCATAATGGGTTATACCTAAAAAACAATGTGAAAATGAAATTGGAACAGTCTGTAGGAGAGTTATGCCATCAAGACTACTAATTCTTTCTTTTGTGGTTTATGAGATGTATCTACTTGTTTAACTTACTCCTAAAAGGCACTTTTGCAAAGTTGGGTGTTGTAACTAAGAAGAACCTAGTCTTCAGATCAACAGGATTAAAAAAAAATTACCATCATAAGCAAACTAAATTCTATGAAGAAAAACTTGTTTTTTTGAGAACATTATGGAACTTTAGAATTGCATATATAATTTTTAATAAATTAGAAACTGAATTGGGGCAAGATTTCAGCATCCCCTTTGACCATGATAGCCTTAGGACTGAGCATAAACTAAATCCTTATTAAATGTTTTGTTGAGTGGTTGAATAGATGAAGGGATTAGTAAAGGAAATATTATTCACAGCAACTTAGTCATTTAACAGAGTACTGAGGAACCTGCTTTCTGCCAGGCGGTGGGCTGAGTCTGGAAATACAATGTTGGAGAGAACAGGCATAGTCCCTGCTCTCAAGGAGCTCCTAGGCTGTGGGAGACAGATATTAAATACATCACATATCACATAGTGAAACATTTTGAAAAGTGATACAGAAATACAAGGGTCTTGGAGGCTACCTTCCAAGGGGTTCTCTCCTGAGTGGGAAACAAGGGAGGGATGATGCTAGCTGAGGCTGGAGAGAATAAAGAAAGGAGGTGAGTGGCAGGAGTTGCTAGAAAATTGGGCTGGGAAGTAAAATGATCAGATTAGCATTTTTTTTTAAAGATTTTATTTATTTATTTGACAGAGACACAGCGAGAGAGGGAACAGAAGCAGGGGGAGTGGGAGAGGGAGAAGCAGGCTTCCCATGGAGCAGGGAGCCCAATGCGAGGCTCCATCCCAGGACCCTGGGATCATGACCCGAGCCGAAGGCAGACGCTTAACCGACTGAGCCACCCAGGTGCCCCAGAATAGTCTATGTTGATTTATGAGCTGATCTGTGTGCTGAGGTTGGCTAGCTGTTCTTAACATTTGCATTTTAAGGGAATCACTTTGTCATATGTGTGGAGGGAAGAGTTAGAGGTGAGAAAATTATTTAAGAGACTTTAGTAATGAGAACAGAAAATGGTGACATTGATTCTACTCTTCCCAGGAATATAAATCTTTGCCTATTATGATCTCTCTACCTGCCACCCCCCATCTTATTTTCTCTGTTCCCTGAGAGTGGTCATGCCATAAAAATAAGGGCTCTTTCATCACTACTTTTTGATACTCCCTACTCCCCCTTTTATATTTAACTCATAATTACGTATTAAATCTTAACTACCACTTAAATTAAACACAATGGTATTTGTCAGGCAATAAGACAGTTCCAATAGCATGTTCTTATATTTTGAGTTTATTTTCAAAATTTGACTCCACTGAAATGTCGAAAAATTTTAATACCATCGTTTTATTACCAAATGATATACACGATTAATAACATGTGATCAGATTTAAATGCTTTATTTCCAGTCACAGAATCATTCAAAATAGGAAAATAAACATTACATTTTATAAGTAATATTCATGTACAGACAAGATTATAACTAGAATAAGAAGTATAATGAAGATTTAATAACATCCATGGACAGAATTTCTTTAACCTTTCTATTTTCTAAAATTTGCTAACCTTCACTGTCAGGAATTTTTTCCTCATCTCTTTTTGCTATCTTATAAATCAGTTTTTAAGTGGAAATAGGCACGATCATCTTGAGAGCTCCTTATGTAGCTGAAAATCTTCATTAAATTGACTTCTCCAGGCTGAATAATTAGAGTTCCAATTAATTAAAGACTAAAAATTGCTTCCTCAATTGAACTGAAATATGTAGGCAAACATATGAAAATACAAACTTTCTAAATTTAGGAGTTTTCTTAGAACTCCTTGCTAAGATGTCAAATATTAATATAGCCTAACCTCCTTAACATCAAAGAACATATAGAGATATGTTCTTCCTAATTATGTAGATATAACATATGTAAAACAAAATTAAGATCCAGGGCATACTTAGTTGGAATCTAATAAGAATTCAGAAAAAATAAAGGACACTGGTTTCTGGGTGTCTCTGTCTTTACACTGAATCTACAACCCTGGACAGGTGGCACTCTTCCCAGGTTCTAAACACAAGGTTGTTGATATGAGGATGAAAAGAAATGGCATATGTGAGAACTTTGATAATTATGCATCAATCTATAACCCTTATAAATATTAATCGTTGGAGCTGAAATTCTGTTTTCATCTCCCATAAAATTGAGTGCAGCTTCAGGCCCATAGTTATAAGTAGACTCCATGTCCTTACTTGAGTTTTTTGTAAGAAAATTTGAACACCAACCAATGACTCCTTAAGATTACTTTTTCCCTAGGTTTTGTACTTTCAACTTAGCATTGCGGGGGCATTTTGTAGGCTAACTGTGGGGACAGAAGATAGTATTTGGTAATTTACACAGTTAGAAGGTAATTGTCAGTATTGAGAGCTATTGATAGTGGATGAAAATTTGACAGTTTACACTTTTAGTAGGGTTCCTATCCTAGGAAAGCATCTCAGGGTGAGAAAGACACATAATTTGTGTTATTTTTATAATAAAAGTATGAGAGAAATTAATGCATGCAAAGGGATACCTGTATGCTTTTGAAGGAGACAGTTTAGATTCTGGGCAGTAAATATTAAATTATTTGCTCATGATCCTAAGGGTTGGCAATTTGTTCTGGGCTGAGCTGGAAGTTCTGCTACCCCGTGGTGTCAGATGTTCTTACATGCATTGGAATCAGTTGGGGCTTACTTAGGGGCTGGAGTGCCAGGATCTCAGCCCTCAGTTGGGAAAACTGAATCTTTTTTTTCTACCTGTGGCGTCTCATTTAACATGTATCTCATCCTTAAGGAGGCTAGCCTATGCTTGTTCACAAGATGGCCTTGTACCCAAAGAAGGAATGTGCGAGTTTAAAGACCTCTTCAAACCAAGGCCTAGAAGCCACACAGTGCTACCCCATTATGTTGGTCATAGCAATTCACAAAATGATCCCAGATTCAAGGGAGGCAGAGTAATAGACAACCCTTGAATCTTGAGGCAAGGAATGGCAAAGTCATCTGCAAAGGGAACACATACAAGGATGGGACAGATTCTTATGATCTTCTATGTAAACACTTTACTGTACAAAAATAGTGCATTTTATCAAGGAAAAGTAGGGGGTTTTTTTTGTTTTTCAGATGGTGTCTCTTTTAGAACAATTTTCCTACATGGAAATTTTCTTACAGGAAAATTGTTCTATAAAGATTCTCATCTGACTAAGATGAGATAGCAGAGGGGTGCCTGGGTGGTTCAGCTGTTAAGCGTCTGCCTTCGGCTCAGGTCATGATCCCAGGATCCTGGGATTGAGCCCCGCATCGGGCTCCCTGCTCTGTGGGAAGCCTGCTTCTCTCTCTCCCACTCGCCCTGCTTGTGTTCCCTCTCCTGCTGTCTCTCTGTCAAATAAATAAATAAAATCTTAAAAAAAAAATGAGATAGCAGAAGTGTTAGAAGATAGAGGAGGGACAGTAAAGTATTCTCCAAACTGGAAGACATTCTGAGATGGAAAAGTGAAGCAAGCCACTCCATACCATTTATACAGAATTTTATTCAGGGCAACTTACCAACAGAGGGTATTGGGTGGACAACGATCCAGGCACTGCATAGCTATTCTCTGCAAAGTCTGGACCTTAATCCACAGATTTTATAGAGTGAGGGGTTGTGCATTGTGGTGAGGTCAAGGGTTTAACATTTAAAAGACCTCCTGGTATGGGGCGCCTGGGTGGCTCAGCGGTTAAGCATCTGCTTTGGCTCAGGTCATGATCCCAGGGTCCTGGAATCGAGCCCCGCGGGCTCCCCGCTCAGCGGGAGGCCTGCTTCTCCCTCTCCCTCTCCGTCTCCCCCTGCTTGTGTTCCCTCTCTCGCTGTGTCTCTCTCTGTCAAATAAATAAATAAAATCTTAAAAACAAAGAAACAAAAAAACCTCCTGGCACCATGTGTGTGCCAGAGGGCAAGGAGGGGAAGAAACTATGTTATCTCGGCTAGTTATCCAAACAACCTCAGGGAGGATCAGACCGAGCCTTCCTGTATTCTGTTCAGGGCATACATTCACCTCCAAGGGGCCTGGAACACCTAGCTCCTAGGGAGGTCATTGAGTGGACATGAACAAGATGGCAGACCAAAGATGGAGTTAGTAGTCAGCACTCCTGCAGGAGTTATATGCTTATACATTGTTTCAAATAATCTTGTATTCCACATCATTATGATCGAAGATTCCAGAGCCATTGTGCCTGGGTTTAAAACCAGTTTTGTTTTTGAGCCAATTACTCAATGACTCTTTGTTTCAGTCTTCCTAACTTCAAGTCTGAAAAATAATGTAATTATCTCATAGGATCATAGAGAGGATTAAATGATTTGATACAGGGGTGCCTGGGTGGCTCAGTCATTAAGCGTCTGCCTTTGGCTCAGGTCCTGGTCCCAGGGTCCTGGGATTGAGTCCCGTATTGGGCTCCCTGCTCAGCAGGTGTTAATGTGTGTTAGCTATTACTATATCTTATTCCTGGTCTTTAATAGTGAATATAACCATGTGTCCTTATGATGTAAATCAATGTAATCTCTAGTTCTAATTCTACTTCTACCTGCTTTCTCTTTATATGAGTACTTTCTTTCAGTAATTATGTTCTAAACTTCATTCTCAAAACACTAATCTTAACCATAATCATAGAACAGAAAAAAGCTTATTCCCCAAGTATCTGGTTTCCATTAAACACAAGACATAATAACTATTGAGATGATCCACAGACACCAAAATGCTTTTAAATCCCAGCTCTCTAATTTCTCTTTTTATTATGTTAACATAGTTCTGGCCCAGTTTTACCTTATAAGTTTTGGATCAGTTTGCCTAGAGTGCCTCACATTCACTCTAAACTGCAGACTCATTTCCTATCTACCTGCAGCCTATCTAAGGCTGGGTTTTTGAATGATGGCTGGAACTTGATTGAATCCATAATGAATTGCTTCACCTAGATTCCTTACCTCTATTACTGCAAGACTAGAAATATCCTGATAGTCTCAAACTATCACCTAGTAATGCTTGTACTTAAATCCAGACCTGATATTCAGTGATCTGGTTATGATTGCAAGGTTCCTTTTAACAATAACTTTCTACATTTCTATGAGACCATAGTCAAGTGAAAGATAATGAAAATTTGATTTGGTAGTTGCAGCAGAAATGAAGATGTGAAGATGAATGGAAAAGAAAGGACAGAGTTGAATCATCAGTAATGAGCAAAAATCAAATGTGTGAGTTGGAAAAAAATAGAGATTCTGAGGAGATTTTTGTTTTGGTAATTCCTTATTGGACATAATTTTGGTTATGATGTAGTACTTGACAATGTAATAATTTTAATATTTTGTTAGAAGAAACTTCAAATATAGAATTAATTTATGTCTTTATTCTCAGAACTTATTCATTATACAAAGGTACTATGCAGATATAATATGGCCTGATAACAAGTAGTTTGAAATAATCTTTTTTTGGTTTATTCAGAGAAATTATAAAGATGTAGTGTTGAATGCAGTTAATGCTCAGTGTTCTATTTTATATTGTAATACATACATTTTTGTCTTTGAAAACGTGTAATATTGGATTTATAGTTTTCTGCCTTTAGTAAGATACCCATACTATATAGGTATATATTACATTAAAATAAGAACTGTATATTATACTGTTTTGTTGTTTTCTTTATGGTCGTCTATATGCTACTCAGCTCCAGAGAAATTGTCTTCCATTTCTAATCAGATAAATATTTGGGCTCTGTACTTATTCCACATCATTTTGGGCTACCAAATGTAAGATTTACTTAGAATAAAATATATAAAACCATGCTAAAATTTAAGATTTAATTTAATTTTCTTTTTTTTGTGAAAAGGACACCAAAATGTTTTAATTTATATTTTCTAGTAAGTTAGTTCTTATTTCTCCTAAAGACAACAACAATAGTAGCAAAATCATTCAAACTCATTTCTTACAATAAAATCAGAAAATAAATTTAAAAAAAAAAGGTAGAAACAAAGCTGGTATACTCCAAAGTAAATTCAAGACTGCCGAGAGCTGCTTAAATCAGACAAAAACTATAGGTGAGAAAGTGAAAACAAAAATTATAGAGTCTTAGGAAACCCACAAGTGGTAAATCTCAGCGTAGTACTTTGCCCTTCTTGGCATGAATAAGTGTGGAAGCTGGGATGAGCAAGTAGAAAAGGGAAACAAACAAAAAACTTTCCTGTACTGTATTCAGAAAAGCAGAGTAGATGAAACTACTCAAGGAATCCAACACAAATAAGCTATATTTACAGGAAGTAGTCAGTCTATGTGTCAGCAAAATAGGAGAGAACCTTTGGGTTAGTAATCTTGGAATGCTGCCTTCTCTCTGCCCCTCATTATAAGAGTCTGTCCAGGAACATCCTATAAATAACCAATCTAAACAGTCAACTCATTAGGTGATAAGTAATAAGATAGTATTGTGGCATTAAAACAAAAATATTGTAAGAAAAACTGTGGACAAAAGCAACTAAGTTTACCAACAGATGAATTACACTCCTCAGAAAAAAAACTATTGCAATCAAATATATAAAAATAATGAATAAATATTTTGCTATTTATTTAAAACAAGAAAACTTAATGCAGTATTGCCCATATGAGTAAAAGCCATAAAGCATAAATGCTAGAGCAACAGAGTCAAATATGAGGCACACTTTTCTGCCATCACTGTATTGGCCTCTCTGACTTTTCTGTAAAAGTGACCATTTTATTCACCCAGGGAAAACTTTCAGGATGCATGGCTTAACGCAGAGGCTCAGGAGCCACATGGCAAGAGCAACTGTTGCAAATGCAGGCTTTGTCCTAACTTCTAGAACCGTGTTTGCCAGGGAACCTCTCACACTGGTTAGGCCATGTTATGCAGCTGGTGCAATTAGAGACTCAGATCAACTTCTAACAGAAAAGAAAGATGTAAATAAAAATGCCTCTGCAAGGGGCCGAAAGTAACACTAAAGAAAACTTAAATGTGACCAGAGGACTTAGAAAATGCCCTGTTCCTGCTTAGGATTTTTTTTCCTTAAATAAACAAGTCAGAGAATTTGTACTCTTTAAATTCTGTACGTCATTGTGTAACCTGATTTCATTTATATATATTTAAATATTTTGATGAGTTGCCAGTTAAATAGGCAGACTAGATAAAGGGATGTATACTCTGATGACTGATAGCCTTGGGTTGCTTTTGTTTTGATAGTTAACTCCTTATTTGTGATCTAAAAATAGAGTTTCCATCCCTGTTTCAGTTAGGTTGAGTACCATTAAGAACCAGCTTTCACATGACTGTTGACCTTATCAGTGTCACTCAGAAGTCATGTTGACTTGCATAGGAATTTGAAGCATTGTCTAGTGATGCATACGTGTGTTTAAGGATCTAATTTGGTCATATTTTTTTTTAATGGATCTTAAGCCTCCAGTGGGCTTCTTAAATTAACAATGAGATAATTGGAATCAGTGTCATAGCTGAAAATCTTATTTCTTTGTTTTCTTACCAATTATATGAAATTAAATAGACACACATACACCACTGAAACTCAAGGACCCAGCTTCACAGACTGTTTGTAAGACTGCTGTCTTGTTTTTAATGAGACCATTGACTATGTGATATAGCACATCACTTTAATGATCATTTAAAAAGGGAGATTTTTTTTAAAGTTTCAGAAAATTCAACTTTCTTACTTATACTTTTTAAAATGCACAATGATTGCAATTTCTTTTTTTCCAAAATTTATATAATAGGTAAGAAACGACAGTATGGGAAGAAGCAACCAAATATACATGCATAAAATAACAGTTAATATTGAGTACAATAATTTTGCTTAGTGTCTGAGTCATGGGGCAGTAGACAACAGAAGGTAATAGAATAGTATTTTTAATTTAGTCACATTTATTTTATGATAATGGCATTATCAATAAGGGGTGAGTCATGAGCATTTATTAAATGTTTATATGTATATATATATATATAATATATATAATGTCTTTTTAAATCATTATAGCAATCCTGAGAATAGACAGTCTTATCCTCATGTTATAAATGGGGAGAAGAAGATTAAATTATTTTAAAACTTTCTTTGAGCCACATAATTAAATGGAGAAAGTTGGTCCATAGCAATCCAGTACCCATATTCTTTCAGCCTCATCCACTCCCTGCAGATAAGATTTGCCTTACTAGGGCGCCTGGGTGGCTCAGTTGGTTGAGCGACTGCCTTCGGCTCAGGTCATGATCCTGGAGTCCCGGGATCGAGTCCCACATCGGGCTCCCTGCTCAGCAAGGAGTCTGCTTCTCCCTCTGACCACCCCCCCCTCATGTGCTCTCTCTCTCTCTCTCTCTCATTCTCTCTCTCAAATAAATAAATAAAATCTTTAAAAAAAAAAAAAGATTTGCCTTACTACATTGGCAATTGAATAGCATAATCCAAGAGCTATTCTCTGGAGAAAAATATGTGCTTAACGCTTCAAAAGTATATATTGAATCTGTTATGATATCATCTCCCAGTATGAAAGTTATCCCTCATACAGTATCAAGAGGTTTATACTTAATTCTTGGATTTTCTCAGCTGCTCAGCTCATATCATCAACAATAAAGATTTGGTAAGCAGGTAGATGGTCTTCTATTAGAAAGCAGCTTCTCCCAGGTGATTTAGCAATCTGCAGCAAATACTCACACATGCAAAAGCATGCCTGTCTTACTCTGTCACACATAGCTTCTTAGGACATAGTTCTCAATGAAAGGAAAGTGGGAGTATAATTTAAAGGGACTTGGTGATGTACCGCGTATATGTTCTTCTCTTTCCCAAATCCTGATGCGCTAGGCTGGGTGTCAGGAGAAAGTGTGTGCATTTGGGAAAAAGTTATCCATTGGGGCGCCTGGGTGGCTCAGTCGTTAAGCGTCTGCCTTCGGCTCAGGTCATGATCCCAGGGTCCTGGGATTGAGCCCCGCATCGGGCCCCCTGCTCGGCCAGGAGCCTGCTTCTCCCTCTCCCGCTTCCCCTGCTTGTGTTCCATCTCTAGCTGTCTCTCTCTGTGTCAAATAAATAAAATAATCTTAAAAAAAAAAAAGTTATCCATGTAATTCTTATCTCTAACTCTGCCTTCCACATGAAAACTACTGTTTAGACCAAGGAAGAAAGCAAGCAGCTCTTTTTCTGGAACACCATTAGTATTTAGTGTTATGTGAGGTATATGTGCTTAAGAGTGAACACCAAGGGCTCATGAGGCAAGTTCAGAGACATGATGCTAGGCACTAAAAACTTGTTATGTTTAAATAGAGTACATTCCAAATACAGGGGACCCTGTTAGCTGCTTGCTTTTTCTGTGCGATACCATGCTTTCAAATCAGTTTTTTATCATAGAATTTCACAAACCCCATCAGCGAGGTTAGTATTTTGTTGAGATATTTGAATATTTGAATAGAATATGGGAAAGAAGTATGTACCAAAGCAATGAAAAAATTAATGGAAAACATAGTGGACATCATCTTCCTTAAAATTTCTTTTGGCTGTCTCCCAACACCCTTCATGGAACTAAGTTTTAGGTACTCTTTCATTGGTTTCAGACAGAAGCCTACTTCTCTATTCTCTCTTTTGACTTTTTCTTTTCTTTTCTTTTCTTTTCTTTTCTCCTCCTCCTCCCCCTCTACCTCCTGCCCCTGTTTCCCCTCCACATCCTCCTCCTCCCTCTCCTTCCCCTCCCCCTCTTCCTCCTCCTCTTTTTTTTTTTTTTTTTTGTCTTTAAACAAAAAGCAAATCTTCACCTGGTCTCAGGCAAAGTCCATTAGCCCTTTGTCTTGTTTTCTGTGTACTTGCCAACTTCAGGACACTTTGTGTTGTTAGAAAGGAAGAACGTTTCCTTTACCTTCCTGGGTTTGTGACTGAGGCCTCTGAATTAAATTGACAGAAGTCAGATTCACGGGAGAAAAAAAGGTTTATTTGTAAACAAATGGGAGCCAGCAAAAGAAGCAGCTAGCTCAATAAATGGCTATAGTTAGAAGCTAACTTGAGGAAAAGGAAGGGAAGAAAAGGCATCTATGGGAAAAATAAGTAGATTTCTTTAGGAAAGAAATGAAGTTTTAGGAGAATAAACTACAGATAAGAAAGTTTATAATTATTTTTTTCCTGGCTATAGAAGCCACCCCAAAGACAAAATTTATGGCAGCCTGATTTCCCAGAAGTTTCTGCTTTTAGTCAGATAGGGAAAGCTCTGAGAGGACTTCTTTCTTTCTTTATCTGCTGAATCTCAAATGTCTTTAGCTTAAAATAATCTTTATACCAACTTTGCAGTCAAATGCTCTACCACTGAGCTATACCCCCTCTTTATACCAACTTTGGAGTTCCAAGAGGGTCCTCACTATGTGAATGGTGCCCCTTGGCATTTTCCAGTATGGTGGGCTGTCCATCCATACATACGGGGTTTCTTACTGCCTTCGAGTAGGTTTGTAAAGATATTTCAGAGGACAGACAGTGCCCTCATCAAGAGGAGTTCTCATGCCTGGTGTAAAGACAATGAGAATCTGAAAATTCCACTTGTTACAGGAACCAAAGAATTCAAACTTTACTGGGGTGTCATTGAAGTCCTTTGAGTAGAAAAATAACATTCGGAAAGCAGTGGTTATTTATCTAAGAGCAAAGGAAAAGTTGGATTAGAAGAAGCAGAACTTTGTTGTTGATGATAATAATAATGATAAAAATGATAGTTTATATGTTATGTCTTCACTTGTCCATGTCCCCTTTCGTATAAAAATAATTACTATAAGTAATCCTAAAAGTATTATTGTCAGGTACCAAGACTTTAAATAAGTTATTCCTAAATTGTCACACAGTTTTATTTGGTGTAGTTTTTTTTTTAATCTATGTTTTATATAGAGAGAACATGAAATTAGAAAGGTCAAGGGACTTACCTAATGTCACACAACTGTAAGTGGTAGAACCAAGATTCAGCCCATGTGTGCATGACTATAATCCATGACAGGAGTGAGGGACAGAGACCTGAAAAAGAGTAGGGCCCATAGGCATGGAAAGGCAAATGGAAAGAAAGGATGAAAGGGATCAATATTATGACTTGATTGGTTGATATTGTTACTTTTATATTATTAGTATTATATATAATATATTGATATTATTTCTTTGATGATTACCTTAGCAACTACCTAATGCTTGGAGTAAGGAAGTGGGAATAAACACAAGAATGATGCTAAAGGAGCCTGTCTTACTGTTTATTTTGATAGAAATTGAGGTAGTCAGAGGAGAATCTAGATTATGGGAAAGGCGACAATTGCAACATTAGGCATGTTGAATTGAGTTAATAGTAATGTCAGTATCTTTCTTTTTAAATTCTTTGACTTTTATTTATTATTTATTTATTTATTTATTTTTGAGAGAAAGAGAGAAAGAGAGGAGCACATGAGCAGGGGAGGGGCAGAGGAAGAGAGAGAGAGAGAATTCTAAGCAGGCTTCTCCCTCAGCACAGAGCCCGACTCGGGTCTTGATCTCATGACCCTGAGATCATGACCCGAGCTGAAGTCAAGAGCCAGATGCTTAACCGACTGAGCCACCCAGGCTCCCCCCCGCTTTGACATTTATTTTTTAATATATTCTATTTATACAATATATACCCTGAGGATACATATTTCTTGTCTTTGAGGAATTCCAGCCTAGTTGATTAAGAAACACATCCATGTATTTAATAGCTAGAGCTGACTTCAAGGCAGTTTGTAAGCAAACCCATTCCTTGGGCAGGAACCACACTGGTGGTCTTAAACTGTGGTTCCCAATTATGTGGTTCACACATAATCCCATGGAGGCAGAGCTGAAGAAGTACGCAGTATGACCACCTCGCACACCAACAGCTGCGCTCTGGCCCTCCCTAGCACTTGTGCAGACTGATCATCCTAGGAGTGGAACACTAACCAAGGAAGATTGTCGCAGGCCCGAGAAGCAGTGTCAAGCCTTCGGGGAAAGGAATTCCAGGCTTCTAAATGGGAGGAGAAGAGGTGTGGGTTCCACGTAGGCCCATAGCTAACCTCCAGGGAACTCCTCACCCTGTGGAATCGAGCCAAAGAATTGCCACAGCAGTGTCTTCTGAAGTCCATGCCTTTTGAAGTCTAGAGCAGGGGGCCCAGGTAGTCTGGGCCTAAGGCAGAGTATTTAGTATAGCCTCGCTCTTCAAAGCATTGCTCTCCTCAGCGGCATCTCTTCTGGGGCTTTGTGCCTCTTCACGTTTTTGAACACTCCATCTAAGTAAACAGAGCAAGGACTGAACACATTCTTTCTCCCTGGTCATTTGCATTTTAAGCCCTTTATCTCTAGCTATAGATTGAAAGGCTTTGTCTCCAGTTAAAGGAATTTCAGGCAATTGCAGTGAGATGGAAGAGATTAGATTTGGTCCTGAGGGGCTTCCCTTTGTCCCCAAAAATCCTCCTATTGTCAGTCGTACTACAACCAGACAGGAATAGGCTTTGTTCTGACACTATTCTATAAGCCTTGTGGAAACACATGTGTCCACTTTGGCCACCAGTATTAAATACTGTAAAATGCTTACTTACTGTTTTTTTCAAATCGTGCTTCTCAGACTCTCTTTCCATTTCATTCCTGGTATCTTTCCTTTCTTCTAAACCGGCTTGCTCCTGTTTGTTTTTTTTCTTTTTTTCTTCTGCCTGATGGATTAGTTCTTCAGTATCACAGCCAGGTATCTCTTTGGCATCTTCACAGCAAGAGTTATCTTTTTACTCATTTTTTTATTTTATTGATTATATTGTATTTCCATTATTTTATATCCTTTTCCTCCAAATCTGTTGTTTTATATCTAATTTCCCTCTTTTTGTGTCATAAATTCATGGTTTGTTTTAAGAAAAGCCTATATGTCATTTTCCATTTTGAGCATATTAGACATACTTAATATAATGTTTTCATTAACATTTTAAAAATTTATTTTTGTGAATTCATGGCTCATATATTGACTTAATTGGTTTTTCATTCATAGCTTTAGAATCCTTTACATGGGGCGCCTGGGTGGCTGTCGTTAAGCGTCTGCCTTCGGCTCGGGTCATGATCCCAGTGTCCTGGGATCGAGCCCCACATCAGGCTCCCTGCTCGGCGGGAAGCCTGCTTCTCCCTCTCCCACTCCCCCTGCTTGTGTTCCCTCTCTCGCTGTGTCTCTCTGTCAAATAAATAAATAAAATCTTTAAAAAAAAAAAAAAAGAATCCTTTACATGACTTAAGGTTTTTTTCAGGCTCATTTTAAGTAGGATTCAAAAATTTATCTTGGTTTTACTTGCCTCTTTCTCCTCATCTATACTCTCCCCTCTCTATCTAGTTGTTTTGCAGTTTCCTCACCTGTTCCTCTAGGACTCTTGTCTTGAATCAAGTCTTTGAATGGGATCCTAATATGTCACTCAAAAGTATGACACTTTGGCGTAAGGATTATTTTGAATTGAAAGCAATTGAGAGTCAGAATCATAGTTGCAGCAAAAGTTCTCTTTTCTCCCTTTATCTGACAAATAACAGAGCATAAATTTCCCTTTGTGAAGGTGCCTCTCCCATCCCGCACCCTCCAAGGAGGATGTACAACACTGATCACCAGAGAAGGGATTCAACACATAAATAGGCCTTACTAAAATAACACTTACCTTCCTTTATTTTCCCTATATATTTCCTGGTCACTTTTCCATAATTTATCCTCCCTTGAAGACCAAACCCCTTTTTCTTTGTCAAAAGAGTACATAAGACCCCAAGTCTAACTACTTCCTTGAGTTTCACTTCACTTTTCTGTGAACTCCTGTGCATGTAAATGTTAATAAAAATTTAGGCTTTTTTCTTGTTAATTTATCTTCTGTTAGCTTAATTCACAGTCCCCTAATTACTGAACATAAGAGGATAGAAGAAAAGCTTTTCCTCCTAACATCTTCATATGGTTGAGGGCTTCTTCCTATAGTGATCTAATAATGCCTGATGTGGCTGATGTTTTTGTTTGATCAGTAGTGAAGAGGCTTGTCTGTGCCAACTCTCCTCTCTAGGCCCACATTTTAAACTGTCATAGTTCCAGTCAGGGGGTTGGCAACAGATTGGGCCACTTTTCCCTGGCAGGTTAGCCCTACTCCAGACTCAGGCTTTCAGGGTAAAGTTGGTTGTAGATCCTCATCTCACTTTTAGTGCTTGCTATTTTGCATTTCTTTCTCATTTTCTGGTCCAAGATCTAAGCCTGAAAAGATCCTAAGTCTTTTCTTGTTTTTTTTTTTTTTTTTTAAAGTCACTTATTGTTGATGTATCCCCATTTGACCCAGAATTCTTATAAACATATTTTACTTCACATTTTAGATTTACCTTTCAGATTTCTCAACTATTGTTATTATTATTTAATTTTTATTTATTTATTTTGTGGAAGCTCCTGTTCAAATGCATGTCATTAGCAAGGAAACCAAAGAAGGCTGTGAGGCTTGAGCAAATTTGGTAGTGTTAAGAAAGCATACGTGCCATTTTGTGTTAGAATTACCTGTATTTTTGAAACTTGGGAAGAAGCCAGGGTCATTTTCTTAGCAATGTGCACATTACCTTTGACTTTGAAGACCTATCCTTAGGCTTTAAAGACCAAACTATATCTATCTCCTTAGGCTTTAAAGACCAAACTAAGATTAAGCAGCAATTGCAAAAATGTTGACTTCTCTGAAGCAATTTTGTATATTTTACCTTAAAAAAATAGCCCATCCTCAAACCTAGTTATATAGTTTATACAAATGAAAGTAAAGATACCTATATGTATATTAGAAATTCTGGGACTATTGTTTTGACTAAAGACAGTGAGCTGCTGTTTCAATAAAGACCATACCACCCAACATTTTTACTAGTTGAACTTGTGAAACCCGTTAAGTAACATTGGGACCTTTATTTGGTTTAAAAATTTTCAGTGAGAGTCAAACATGAATGATAAGTCGCA
The DNA here is from genome assembly GCF_002201575.2 of Neomonachus schauinslandi. Lineage (NCBI taxonomy): Eukaryota > Metazoa > Chordata > Mammalia > Carnivora > Phocidae > Neomonachus > Neomonachus schauinslandi. The sequence continues at coordinate 80,825,328 of NC_058406.1, read as the reverse complement.
ATGGATAGATGTGACTATTATTCCAAGAGAGATTTTTTTTTTTTTTGCATATTGTGTGTCTTAAAATATTTTGTTAATCTCATTCATGTCCAGCTTTTGAGGGGGTTTGGCCGTATATCTGTATATCTATAGTGGTATGACTAATTATCTCTACATGCATTTATCATTAAATAAACCTCACAGGAGACAGCAAGATTGTTTACTTAAGCAGTGTTATACTAGGGATGGTAGATAGCTCTAGAACACAGGATTACTTTGCCAGAATGGCACTATTTATTAAGCTATGATAACACTAATGTTCCTCTTTGATGTATAGCATGTGTGACTTCAGCTGAACTTGTAGAGAGCCTTAAGGATGTTTCATTGAACATTTAGTATGGCAGCCAGCCAGAATACATTTAGCCTAAGCCCAAATGACAGGCTGGTAATGAGGTAGTGATTGATGACCACAGCTTCCTTATGAAAACCTGCTTGATATGCTGGGGGGGGAAATGCATTGCCAGCTCTTTTCATTCCCTCCCTGTTATATTAGTTATTTTTACTGTGGAAGAAGTTGCATGGGCTTGTGCTTACACACTCTTGGCGTTACTTTTAGGTTACAATTGAGTGGCAGTATGGAATTTTAGAAGTCCAACCCTGTGGCTATATTTATGTATAATTCAAATCTCATTTTCAAAGGGGTCTTTAAAAATCATTTTTAAAAACTAACTGTGTTATCTGTAAAATGCTCTAATACTCTTATTTTGCATCTTTTTAATGTTATGGTTTTTCTGACTCTTTTATCCTCTTTACTGTGTTATAAAGATCTCTTCACAAATTTCTCTTTCTACTCTCATAACTTTAAAGAGCAGACATTTGTCCAAAACCACAAAACGTATTTTAAGAAAATCCTATTTTCAAGTCTTCTTACCTTTAATTGGTATGTATATCCTTTTTCTTGAATAAACATAGAAAAATTATTAATTTGTGTCTACTTTTATTCATGAAACTCTTTTGGCTTAGTTCTGAATAGAATGCTCCTCAGAAGCACATTTTTTTCCCCCATCTCTTTATTGTTTTATGCATTTGCTCTCTTACTCTTTGTCAACATAAATCATTTCTCAGATTGGTTTCACATAAGTGCTTATGATTACAAAATGCCACTTGCTAAAATGACCACTTTGGTTGCCTACTGACCTGGGACAAGGTGGAGCCAAGACCCAAGACTGACATTTCACCCTTAATAAATCTTGCTTGTTGAAATGCCAGCAACAAATAGGGTTTGCTGAGATTGACAAGAGAAAATAAACTATGCTTTGAGCTGGTTTGCTCGTGGCTGGCTGGGCTTTCAGTTTTGCTGGTCAGAAGAGGATTTCTGCCGTCTTGTGCCTTGCAGCCATTACTCCTCCAGGCTTGGGGAGACCAAAAGAATATCCCAAACTCCCCGATCCCAATCCCATCATTGCAGTGGCTCAGACAATGATAGTTTGAAGCAACTGGGAAATCCTTCTGGGATCACCATAACCTCCGTTAGGTGTTGTATCAGCAAATGAGAATTGGTAAGCTGCTCTCAGAGGCCTGTTACATACTTAATTTTTTGGTGCTGTTTCAACTGCCTCTATTTCTCCAATTATTTCAGTTATTAGAGAACCTAGAATGAAACACATTTGAAATGACAGGAGTATTAGTGTCCCATTGAGGTTGGGCTTATCTCTTGAAGCTTTTGACAATACTGCTTATTTTCAAGCTTTGTAAAGGGCAGGAAGTTGTATTACCACTGTAATTCTTTACTTTGCTGCCATCAAAAAAAAAAAAAAGTAGCAAAATCAGTGTTGTACCAAAGTAGAAGGCTTATGCCTTCCTATTATAGAACTTATCTTTTATTAATAAGGTGCTTACCACTATTACCACCAAACCATACTTTCTTACTGGAGATAAAGAAACTTGTTATTTACTGGGGAAAGTTTCTGGTAGCAAAAACTTGACCTGAAATGAATTATTTACAAGTTTAGAAGAAGGACTTGCTAAGTCAATGCTACAGCTGAGAAATAAGCCAACACTTTCTCCAAAACAGCTTGAAGCTGACAAAACACTAAGCTCCAAGGTCCTAGAGAAGCAGCAGTTCAGGGTCTTGTTAGCTTCAAGCTACAGGAGAGACAATACTGGCAGAATGCTCTGAGGAAGGAGTAAGCCCCCCAAGAGGAAGATGTGAAGGGAGCTAGAAATAGAATGACTGAGAAGTCATGGAGAAATAGAGCAACACCAAATTAGACACATAAGAGATGGTGAGGCACAGAAAGTATTTGAAAGAGCTTGAGAAGTAAACAACAAAACAACAAAAGTAAATGGTTAAAGAGGGAAAATGGGAAAGGGAATAAAACAAACTGTGGAGAATTTGAGAACAAAATATATATTTTTTTAATGTTAAGTAAGTATAAGAACATTACATTTGTTTTATATTTATACCATATTTGTTTTATTCAATTTTCACAGCCTGGGGTATAGATTTTATTATCCCCATTTTACAAGTGAATAAAAATTTAAAAGGTTTGTATAAGTCATAGTGTTGTCTAGATCCTAATTTCTAAAACCATTCATAGAATTTGCTGAGTATATTGATCTAGGACAAGGATTTCTAACATTTTAAATAAATTTTTGTCTTTTAAGGGGAATAGAACACTATTTTAAATAGGATTATCAGAAATGGCCTCTTTGAGGAAAGTTATTTGAGTAATTGAATCATGTGAGGGTGTCAGCCATGCTGGCTTTACTGCACCTGATAAAATAAATTTTATATTTTATATATATTTTATATGTATTTTATTTTATATTTTATAAATATTTTATATTTTATATATATTTATTTATATAGCTGTATCAAACTGAAGTATAGGGCCAGTATGTGAAATGACAGTGGAAAGACAGGATGTACCCAGAGAACTAATGCTTCTCTGAGCAGCCTCCAAATTATGAATGGTGCCCCCTAAGTGCCCCAGTTTCCTGACCTCTAGGTGAGAGAGCTCTGAGGCATGTGTCCTACATCGGATCCCAAAATCCCTAGCAGGACTGAGCTCATTACTCATGGTGTTAACTTGCTTCTAAACACTCCTTGGTTGCTTTCTTCCTTTCCCTGTCTCACCTCTTCGTTTCCAAACCAATGTTTCCTGGAATCTCCTCCCAAGTAGACTATTGCCATCAATTTTTTTTTGTCTCAGGCTCTGCTTCTGGGAGAACCCAAACTAAGACAGTGATAGCAATGTAAGTGGTAAGAACTTGTCAGATCCCCAGCATGTAATTCAGAGGTGGGGCTGATAGCATTTATTGCTAGATTAGTTATGGGGTGGGAGAAAAACAGAACATCAAATATATCAATGATTTGCACTTTTTTTTTTTAAAGATAACCACTAACTTAAAAGGAACAGTAATAATATCTAATGTGTGTGAGAGTTTACTAATCGCCAGTCACTCTTCTAATCCTATGAGACATGCTAAGTCCAATGAGTTATGCCTATATCCACGTCATTGTGATTCCCAGTTGAAAATTCATTCCAGGTCCTTCATTTAGCATGTAGAGTCTGAGATTTGAACCCAGGTGTCTTGTTTCAAAGTCTGAGCACATAACCACTATGCTCTTCTGCAAAGACAGTACCTGAGCCATAAAACAGCACAGCTGTGCATTAGGATTTACTAGGTCTATTTGCATAATGAAATGATAGTTCTGAATTTTTCTTCTTCTAAGCTTTTATTTTCCTCCCTACATAAAGCATTTTGTAAGTCTAAGTAGGATTTGGCTATCATTTCACAAATCATGGCCCTTCTCATCTCATAAAAATTATGAAGAAGTATTATTATTATCATTATTGTTATTATTGGCAAGATTTCTAAGTGGTGCTGCATTTCCTATAATTAACTGTTATTTGATACAATTGTTTGAGAATATTGCTATGTGCTTGATTACAGGACCTAAAACAGCAGGCAAAACATATATGATGCCAAAGGCATTTTCTCTTATTACTTGCTGATTCTCAAATGACAATTTATTAATGTCTGAGAATATTTTCTCTTTGGCATACACAATGAGAATCACTGTGCATACTGGCTCATATCTAGGGATGGAATATGTATTACTCAAGGTTTCAGTTGCTTTAAAATCAACATATATGGAGGAGTGATGAGTACACATAGGGAGTAAGCTAAAGTAGAATGTGGAAATAGTTTCTTAAAGCAAAAGCCCACCTGGACCTAGAAGGTAGATGTAGGATATTAGATATTAGATTAGGCAGTAGGATGGGTAAACCCAGGAAATGAGATCTCATGGGTATTTGGTCCATAAAAGTGACCAAGTTTTCCAGACTCTTCCTTTCCTTTTCCCTCCACATCCAGGCAGATTTCACTTCCGTAGGCAGAAGGGTTTACTTCTAAATGTCTCTAAAATGGGTCTTTCTTTTCATTCCTTGGTCCAGGCATTTGTCTCTTAGATGCTAGATAGTTACAACTCTACTTGCAAAAAAGATTTCTCAGGAGAGCATGTGAAAGCTTTAGCATGGCTCAAAAGGGTCTTTATTATTTTGCCTTCTTGAATCTAATAGTATTATAATTATAGTAATATATTTTATTTGCATGTATCATTTACACTATGTTTATACATAAAGTATACTTTTATAATGTAATGCTATTAGCAATGAAATGTCAGATGATAATCTGTTGATAATGTTCAATCCCCCTAGGTCGTCCAAGATGGAGAAATGTTCCAAGGAGTGTAGGGAATGAGTATGAGTGTTATTTAGGGCAGGGTTTTCTATCAAAGGCAAGGTGGGCTTTGGAGGAATTTACAAAATTGCTGGCCCTGCAGCATAAGTGGGCAAGATAGAGGCACCCAAGTGCAGTGTCATAACTAGGAAGGCAAAAGGGGCATAAATTCTTTGGTACCTAGAAACAAGAAATTGAAGAGCAGGAGGGTGATCTGAAGAAAACTGAAACAATGGGAGTTACCACAGGCTGGATCCTCATGCTCTCAGTTTATGTTAGAACAAGGGGTAATTAGGCAGATAATAGCAATTGACTTACTCAGAAGAGATAATTGAACACTTATGTTTCTGGAAGTGATGATATTTATTAAATTATTGTTGTTAATATTTACATATAAAAGTGTCACTGATCCTGAAGGGATTGTGCTGTAAAGTATATAGTCTCTGAATCCAAATCCTGGATCTGCCACTTAATAAGATGTTTTACCTTGGAAAGGTGTTTCAACCCATTTGAGCTCCAATTTTCTCTTAAATAAACCAAAAATAATAATATATTTCACCAAGATGCTGTGGGAATTGAATATTAAGTCACCTAGAAAATAGCTGGCACATAAGATGCATCTCAAGAATTATAGTTTCCCTCCAATCTCTTCCCTTTCTGTCTTTTCATTTTGACAATTGTCAAGCTAATACAGAAGAATATGCTAAGACTTGACCCTTTCTACCCGTATAGTTAGGCGAATACTAACAAGTGATATCAATTTAACATTGTTTTAGAAGACTATTGTTTATGTTGGAAAATCTGTACTTCACATTTAGAAACTGTACACTGAGGTAGAAATATGAGAGAAAATATGAACCCATTTTCAGTTAGGCAAAGGGTTTTGAAGGAATTTGTAAGTCTTTGGTTATTTCTTTTCCTGCCTTTTGGAATAACCAGTTGTAGGCATTGGAAATATTCACTTCCAAATTAAATTGAGATTGAAATCATCTTAAACTAAAGTACTTGAAGTAGCTGGATATTTGCTTGAGTTTCCCATTACTTTAATAATTGTTTTCTCATTTAAGTTATGTTGGTATCATTGACATTTAAAAATAATTACAACTTTGACTAGAGCTTAAAACGATTGATTTGTTTCAAAAAACATTAATGAAGCACTGACAAATGCAAGAGACTCTGGGCTTGGCACTGTGGGAAATATGAACTCATTTATTTAACAAATATTTACATATTTTCTGCTATGTTTCAGGATCACAGATAGAGTGATGAATAATTTGTGTCAGACCTACCTTGTGCATAGGCCAATAGGGCAGGAGTCAAGAAGCCAAACTTTCTTATCATTGATTTTTTTCAAAGGACCCCAAGAGGGCATTGGTTTATTTCTGTTGCGGTATTCATCATCTACTATAGCTCACACACACTCCATTCTTCATTTTCCCAGTTACCTTTAGTGATGTCACAGTTACCGTACTAGGTTGCAAAACTTCAAAATTTAGCATTATTGTTTTGTCCCTGTATTAGGTAGCCAGGGTTGCCATAACAAAGTACCACAGACTAGTTGCTTAAACAACAGAAGTTCATTTTCTCATAATTTTGGTGGCTAGAAGTCTGAGATTAAGGTGTCAACAGGGTTGGTTTCTTCTGAGGCCTCTCTCCTTAGCTTGTAGATGGCTGTCTTCTCTTTGTGTGTTCATATGGTCTTTCGCCTGTGTGTCTTAATTTTTCTTCTTACAAGGATGCCAGTCATCATAGATTAGGGCCCAACCCAATGACCTTAACTCAGTGACCTCTCTCCAAATACAGTCACCTTCTGAGGTACTGGGGGTTAGGATTTCAACATATGAACTTGAGGGGACATACCTTAGCCCATAACAGTTACCATTCTGTACATCACCTACAATCAGTCTATCATCATTTTATACCCTTCTTTTCTTCTGTCGTGTCAGCTATTACTCTAATCCAGCTGCTTAATAAACGACAGTATTATCTCTTATAGACAGCCATGGAATTTCTTCTTTCATTTCATCCTTCCCAATAGAATTGTCTTCCCTTTTTATTTTTTGTCTTCCCTTTTTTGTTGTTTTTTTGTTTTTATTTGTTTTAAATTTTATTTTATTATGTTATGTTAGTCACCATACAATGCATCATTAGTTTTTGATGTGGTGATCAATGATTCATTGTTTCTGTATAACACCCAGTGCTCCCTGTAGTACGTGCCCTCCTTAATACCCTTCACTGGGCTAACCCATCCCCCCACCCCCTCCCCTCTAGAACCCTGTCTGTTTCTCAGGTCCATAGTCTCTCATGGTTCATCTCTCCCTCCGATCCCCCCCCCTTCATTTTTCCCTTCCTTCTCCTAATGTCCTCCATGCTATTCCTTATGTTCCACAAATAAGTGAAACCGTATGGTAATTGACTTTCTCTGCTTGACTTATTTCACTTAGCATAATCTCCTCCAGTCCCATCCATGTTGATGTAAAAGTTGGGTATTCATCCTTTCTGATGGCTGAGTAATATTCCATTGTATATCTGGACCACATCTTCTTTATCCATTCATCTGTTGAAGGGCATCTTGGCTCTTTCCACAGTTCGGCTATTGCAGACATTGCTGCTATGAACATCGGGGTGCATATGGCCCTTCTTTTCACTACATCTGTGTCTTTGGGGTAAATACCCAGGAGTGCAATTGCTGGGTCATGGGGTAGCTGTATTTTTAATTTTTTGAGGAACCTCCACACTGTTTTCCAAAGTGGCTATACCAACTTACATTCCCACCAACAGTGTAAGAGGGTTCCCTTTTCTCCACAACCTCTCTAACATTTGTTGTTTCTTGCCCTGTCCATTTTTGCCAATCTAACTTGTGTAAGGTGGTATCTCAATGTGGTCTTAATTTGGATTTCCCTGATGGCTAATGATGATGAACATTTTTTCATGTGTCTGTTAGCCATTTGTATGTCTTCTTCAGAGAAGTGTCTGTTCATGTTTTCTTTTGACTTGCTTATTTATTTTTTTGGATGTTGAGTTTGAGAAGTTCTTCATAGATCTTGGATACCAGCCCTTTATCTGTAGTGTCATTTGCAATATCTTCTCCCATTCTGTGGTTTGCCTCTTTGTTTTGTTGACTGTTTCCTTTGCTGTGCAGAAGCTTTTTATCTTGATGAAGTCCCAAAAGTTCATTTTTGCTTTTGTTTCACTAGCCTTTGGAGATGTATCTTGAAAGAGTTGCTTTGGCTGATGTCAAAGAGGTTATTGCCTATGTTCTCCTCTAGGATTTTGATGGATTCCTGTCTCACATTGAGGTCTTTCATCCATTTTGAGTTTATCTTTGTGTGTGGTGTTAGAGAATTATCAAGTTTCATTCTTCTGCATGTGGCTATCCAATTTTCCCAGCACCATTTATTGAAGAGACTGTCTTTTGTCCAATGCATATTTTTTCCGGCTTAGTAAAAGATTATTTGACCATAGAGTTGAGGATCCATATCTGGGCTCTCTGTTCTGTTCTATTGGTCTATATGTCTGTTTTTGTGCCAGTACCATGCTGTCTTGGTGATCACTGCTTTGTAATATAGCATGAAATCGGACAATGTGATGCCCCCAGCTTTGTTTTTCTTTTTCAACATTCCCTTGGCGATTCGGGGTCTTTTCTGATTCCATACAAATTTTAGGATTGTTTGTTCCAGCACTTTGAAAAATGTCATTGGAATTTTGGTCAGGATGGCATTGAAGGTATAGATTGTTCTGGGTAACATAGACATTTTAACAATGTTTATTCTTCCGATCCATGAGCATGGAGTGTTTTTCTATCTTTTTGTGTCTTCTTCAATTTCTTTCATGAGTGTTTTGTAGTTATAGAGTATAGATCCTTTACCTCTTTGGTTAGGTTTATTCCGAGGTATCTTATGGTTTTTGGTGCTATTGTAAATGGAATCATTTCTCTAATTTCTCTTTCTACAGTTGCATTGTTAGTGTATAAGGAAACAATTGATTTCTGTGCATTGATTTTTGTATCCTGCCACTTTACTGAATTGCTGGATGAGTTCTAGTAATTTGGGGGTGGAATCTTTTGGGTTTTCCACATAGAGTATCATGTCGTCTGTGAAAAGAGAGAGTTTGACTTCTTCTTTGCCAATTTGAATACCTTTTATTTCTTTTTGTTGTCTGATTGCTGTTGCTAGGACCTCTAGTACTGTGTTGAACAATAGTGGCGAGAGTGGGCATCCTTGACGTGTTCCTGATCTTAAGGGAAAGGCTCTCAGCTTTTCCCCATTGAGGATGATATTGGCTGTGGGTTTTTCATAGATGGATTTTATGAACTTGGGGAATGTTCCCTCTATCCCTATACTCTGAAGAGTTTTAATCAGGAAGGGTGCTGTATTTTGTCAAATGCTTTTTCTGCATCAATTGAGAGGACCATATGGTTCTTCTCCCTCCTCTTATTAATATGTTCTATCACATTGATTGATTCGCGAATGTTGAACCACCCTTGCATCCCGGGGATAAATCCCACTTGGTCATGGTGGATGATCCTTTTAATGTATTGTTGGATCCTATTAGCTAGGATTTTGTTGAGGATTTTGGAATCCATATTCATCAGAGATATCGGTCTGAAATTCTCCTTTTTGTTGGGGTCTTTGCCTGGTTTGGGGATTAAGGTAATGCTGGCCTCATAGAATGAGTCTGGAAGCTTTCCTTCTGTTTCTGTTTTTTGAAACAGCTTCAGGAGTATAGGTATTATTTCTTCTTTGAATATCTGGTAGAATTCCCCAGGGAATCCATCAGGCCCTGGACTCTTGTTTCTTGGGAGGTTTTTGATCACTGCTTCAATCTCGTTACTGGTTATTGGCCTATGCATGTTGTCAATTTCTTCCTGTTTCAGTCTTGGCAGCTTATAAGTTTCCAGGAAGGCCTCCATTTCATCCAGATTGCTCAGTTTATTGACATATAGTTGTTGATAATAATTTCTAATAATTGTTTCTATTTCCTTGGTGTTAGTTGTGATCTCTCCCTTTCATTCATAATTTTATTAATTTGGGTCCTTTCTCTTTTCTTTTGATTAAGTCTGACCAATGGTTTATCGATCTTATTAATTCCTTCAAAGAACCAGCTTCTAGTTTCGTTGATCTGATCTACTGTGTTTCTGGTTTCTAATTCATTGATCTCTGCTCTAATCTTAATTATTTCTCTTCTAATGCATGGCTTAGGCATCATTTATTGCTTTTTCCCTAGTTCTTTAAGCTGTAGAGTTAGTTGGTCAATTCAGGATTTTTCTACTTTTTTGAGTGAGGCTTGGATGACTATGTATTTCCTCCTTAGGACCACCGTTGCAATATCCCTTAGGTTTTGGACTGATGTGTTTTTGTTCTCATTGGATTCCATAAATTGTTTAAGTTCTTCTTTGATTTCCTGGTTGACCCAAACATTCTTGAGCAGAGTGGTCTTTAGCTTCCAAGTGTTTGAATTTCTTCCAAGTTTTTTCTTGTGATTGAGTTCCAGTTTTAAAGCATTGTGGTCTGAGAATATGCAGGGAATAATCTCAGTCTTTTGGTATCGGTTGAGACCTGATTTGTGACCCAGTATGTGGTCTATTCTGGAGAAAGTTCCATGTGTGTTCGAGAAGAATGAGTATTCTGTTGTTTTAGGGTGGAATGTTCTGTATATATCTATGAGGTCCATCTGGTCCAATGTGTCATTCAAAGCTCTTGTTTCTTTGTTGATTTTCTGCTTAGATGATCTGTCCATTGCTGAGAGTGGAGTATTGAGGTCTCCTACAATTAACGTATTGTTATCAATATGACTCTTTATTTTGGTTAACAGTTGGCTTATGTAGATGGCTGCTCCCATGTCGGGGGCATAGATATTTACAGTTGTTAGATCTTCTTGTTGGATAGACCCTTTAAGAATGATATAGTGTCCTTCTGCATCTCTAACTACAGTCTTTAGTTTAAAATCTAATTTGTCTGATATAAGAATTGCTACCCCAGCTTTCTTTTGAGGTCCGCTGGCATTGAGGATGGATCTCCATCCCTTCACTTTCAGTCTGGATGTCTCTTTAGGTTCAAAATGAGTCTCTTGTAGACAGCATATGGATGGGTCCTGTCTTTTTATCCAATCTGCAACCCTGTGCTGTTTTATGGGAGCATTAGGCCGTTCACGTTGAGAGTGATTATTGAAAGATATGAATTTATTGTCATCATGTTGCTTGTGAATACCTTGTTTTTATAGAATGTCCCTGTAAATTTCTGTTGTATATCACTCTTGGGGTCTTTCTCCTTTTATAGAACCCCCTTACTATTTCTTGCAGGGCCAGCTTAGTGGTCACATATTCTTTCAGTTTCTGCAGGTCTTGGAAGCTCTGCATCTCTCCATCCATTCTAAATGACAGCCTTGCCGGATAAAGTATTCTTGCGTGCATGTTCTTCTCGTTTAGTCCCCTGAATATGTCTTGCCAGGCCTTTCTGGCTTGCCAGGTCTCTGTGGATAGGTCTGACGTTATTCTGATGTTCCTCCCTCTGTACGTAAGGAATCTCTTCCCCCTAACTGCCCTTAAGATGGTTTCCTTGGTTCTAAGATTTGTGAGTTTTACTATTACATGCCAGGGTGTTGGCCTGTTTTCCTTGATCTTGGGAGGAGTCCTCTCTGCCTCTAGGACATGAATGTTTGTTTCATTCCCCAGATTAGGGAAGTTCTCAGCTATGATTTGCTCAATTATATCTTCTAGGTCTCTCTCTCTCTCCACCCCCTCCAGGATTCCAATTATTCTGACATTGGAATGCTTCATGGTGTCACTTATTTCTCTGATTCTATTTTCATGGATTCTGAGTTGTTTTTCCCTGGCCTCCTCTTTTCCTTTTTTATCTATTAAATTGTCTTCTAGGTCACTAATTCGTTCTTCTGCCCACTTACCGTAGCTGTTAGATTATCTAGATTAGATTGGATCTCATTGATAGCATTTTTAAGTTCTGCCAATTCAGCTTTCATTTCAGCCCTTAGAGACTCTATGTTGCCATTAGTTGATTTCTCCATTCCAACTATTTTCTTCACAATTGCTAGCCTGAATTCGATCTCCAACATCTTGGTTATATCTGAATCCATTTGTAAATCTGTGGCATAAGTCATAATATCTGAGTCTTTCCTATTTTGGGGGTTCCTCCTCCTAGTCATTCTATTGATGGGTGGTTGAAGGAATGTATAGAGTCCAAATTATTGACCACAACCCAAACAAGATGCACCTGTATTCTAGGGACCTTAGAGTTGCTGGCCTCTTGTTTTCCCAGCCTGTCTTTTGGGGGAGGGGCCTGCCCGCTATTACTCAGGCAACCCTGATTGGGCAGAGTTGCCCTGCCCCCCTGTGGTGGGGGGATGGGCTCAGTGGGAACCGGTGTTTTGGGGCTTTTGTTCTCTGGTGGCTTTCCCTGTCTGCTTTCTGCATCTCTTCCGAGAGAGCAGAAGAGACTGTTTCCAACCCTCTGCCTCAGAGCAGAGAGATTGCAGTCTCTTCTTCAGTAAGCTCTCCAGGCCACACTGTCTCTATTTCTGTCTGTGGTGCTATAAACTGCAGCACGCTGGGTTGTGCGCCCCTCAGCAGTGCTCCCAGTCCTTACCTCCCGGTCGGGGCATGTCTCTGTCGTTTGTGCTTTTAAAACCGCCAGCCGCTCCCAGTTCGCACATGCGACCCCGCCGCTCTGGGTTTCCGTCCCGGGGGCTGCCCTAAAGTCCTTTCCCCGCTGCTACCGGTCTGCGAGTCTGTGCCCATCCCCAGCGCCGGAGGATATCGCTCACCGGTGGTGTAGGATCCCCACCGCCAGGCTCCCTCCTGCTGCTGTTTATCCTCTGATACCTGTCCATGGAATCACAGCTCCCCACATCATACCTCAAAACCAACCACCTGCGATATTCTGTTTGTAGAGATCCAGATCTTCTTATATCTTAGGCTGATTTTATGAGTGGTCTGGTAGATATCCAGCTCAATCCCGGGGACCAGTTGAAATAGGGTCCCCTACTCCTCTGCCATCTTTTCCTCCCCCCTAGAATTGTCTTCCTTAATAGTTTTCTTCACTGTATTATAGCCCTGATCAAAACCTCCTCATCAAAATGCCTCTGTTGCCCATGGCTGACTTTATGAGGTCTTGGTAACAACTGAACACTCTGTTTCCAAACTTATCTCTGATTATTCTGAAGTGAATCATCTCTACTCTAGACTGATGTTCTTTTCACTTTCCATAATAGACCACCTTTAACAGCTTTCATTAGTCTACTTTGCTAAAGTGGTGTTATGCCATGTTTTTTCACTATAAAGTTACTCTTTTTCCCCCTCTTTTCATACCTTTCCAGACGTCTGGAAGGAAGTCACAGTGCGCAGGCATACTTAAAGAGTGGAGAATTATGCTCTACTTCCTTGAGGATGGAGTATCTACATAAATTATTTAGAATTATTCTGTATGGAGATTTGTCTGTTCTGCCCATTTATTTATTTATGTTAGTATGGACTCATGGGTATTTATTTTATACTTTGGTGTAACCTAATATTACTTTGTTTATTTTGATGCTCAAACTGTTCCAGCTGTGGCCATTAGGAGTTCTTTCAGTTGGCTCCTGTATTCCTTTGATTTACCTCCGTTTGTGTGTGTGTGTGTGTGTGTGTGCCTATGTGTTGTAAGCACTAAATTTCTGGTGCTACAAAGAAGCTCTAAGCATATCTTGTATAGTTCTTGTTCTAGTCCTAGAATCAGCCGCTTCTCCGAGGAGCCCTGATTCCTTTATTGGGTAATACTATTTAAACCCAAGATCCAGCAACTAAGTATGCTCATTGCTACTGCAATTGTTGTTTCTAGGATCTTTCAGCTGACAGAGTAAGGAAATACATATTGTGTATGCTCACTTGTGTATATATGTATATCTATAAATACTTATATATATAGGCATCTGTATCTATATTAAGCTAAACCTGAATACATACTGTTATCTCCAACTTTAATCCATTACCATACAGATCATTCTACCATATTCTTCTTACTTTCTCCAACAATGAGAAACCTGACTCCCAACATCCATTCTTTCTTTCTTTCTTTCTTTCTTTTTCTTTCTTTCTTTCTTTCTTTCTTTCTTTCTTTCTTTCTTTCTTTCTTTCTTTCTTTCTTTCTTTCTTTCTTTCTTTC